>NC_081413.1:227252627-227576377 GCF_030272615.1 Cryptomeria japonica
TTCCAAAGATACAACACAAGTTAAATGTATCCCAAGTCGATGTAAAGCAACCTCTACTCTAGAGATCACCAGAAAATAGAGAAAGAACTTTAATTTAATGCCATCATGATAAAAGTCTTTCAAGACAGGTAAATGGTATGCAACTGTATCTATTTGGAATGCATTACCCAAATAGCGCAATCGATCAGTCGCCTTTGAAAAGAAAGTGGTATGATGAAATATTTGGGCATAAAATAGATGAAATGCACTCCATACTACTGCTACACAATCTTTTGGTCGATGATATTTTTAAAATAGTAAAGGAAGGTGTATGGAACAACCAAATTCTTATCATTATAAACAATGAATATTTTAAGATCCTTTTATGATGTGTAAGTTGAGAATATTTTATGAAAGGTCCCTAAATGAATACACTTTAAACTGATTTTAGCAATGACTATCGGATGTAGACAAAATAAATTCTTTTTGGATTAGGATGGTACACAAAATCTACTATCAAAAGGTTTCTTTGAAAAGTATATGATTGAAAACTAAAGAAATGCAATTATTTACAAGTTTTAACCTTCTTAGATGCAAAATCCCTTATTTAGCTTCTCACAAACCCTTGAAAGTAGGGTTTCTCATATACCCCTCTTCCAAACACTATACCATCCAAATGATGATGGATTCACCTTTCATTTTAAATGTCTAAATATTTTCAATCATAAAATTTGCCCCTCCTTAAGGCAGATTTGCTATTGTTGCTCCTTAGCAAGCAATTTCTCAACTCTTACATTTGTTGTTTTGGTGATCACCCCGATTCTCCACCCAATCTGCACATCAACATGTTAGTAATTTATTTTACATGTTAGAGGAGTGCCATCCTATGAATATAGGCCTTTTACATTCATGGAATGACCATTCTCATTGTAAATCAACCAAATCAAATGCCAAATTGCAAAAATCTGTTAGAATAGTCAATGCAACTAGTCTAAAGTCTGAGACAAATGGATTATTAGTGCATCTTCCATGCAAATAAGATGTTCAAGGTTTCTTAAATTCATTAGGAATTTGAATACACACTCAAGACAAATTTACCATAAGCCAAAACACCCAAAAATTTCAACAAAACAAAAATTTGTTGTTATTGCTTGTCCTAGTCCGTACACCAGCATTCTCTATCATACAAAGCATTACATCAACCATTTGATAAAAAACTCTTAATTTTTGACACACAAGGTCATGAAATGATTTATTAAACTTTCCTAAACTCTTGTAGACTCCCTAAGCCATAAATTCCTATTACATCTTTTTGTTGGTCCTAAGGTCCTTACCAGGACCTTTAGGACAAATTACAAACTTATTACAATTTTCATCATTAAAGGCCATAATGGACCTTAAGACATCATAATTTTTGGCTCTTCATTCCTAAGACCTTCAAAAGTCTTTAATTGCTTCATTGAGTCCTTTGGTGTTCCAAATGCACCTGCACCAACTTGAATTCTCCTTCAATGCTTGATTGCTTGTTCACTTGGAATTGAATTGATTTTATAATTAAGAGATCACTTGAATTATACGTAGACCCCTTCAAATGATAGGGTGGGCTTCCTTTTATACCTAATATATGTCTTGAAAGAATTTTATCCTAATGGCATTAAATTAAATTACTTTTTCTTCTATCTGGTATTGGTGGAGCAGAGGTTGCATTGCATCAACCTATGATACATATTTCCGTAGATACAACACACGTTAAATGTATCCTAGGTCAATGAAAAGAAATCTCTGCTCCAAAGATCACCAGAAAATAGAGAAAGAACTTTAATTTAATACCATTAGGATAAAAGGCTTTCAAGATAGATAAAATTTGAGTTTGATTGTCATCATTTAATTTGCCAAATTCTTCACACGTAACTCCTGAATCAATTTCCTACACACAAAATGACAAAAATAGGTTTGTTGATGGGGGCTTTCCTAGGTCAAATAGGTTTGAATATACCTTGAAGTGTGCAATATGGAAGGTTTGTATTCTTAATCTCCTGCCTATTTCTTAATTTAAAGGATGATATCTTTATTAAATATCTCCTCTATTTTTGGAGGTAGGCATCTTTATGAAAAGATCTCTTCCTCCCTCTTTAAAATGATCCCTTTAGATCTAATCTAAAAATGCTTAAAATTGAACATGATACCTTGATGAATCTTTCTTGAATCCTCACACAAGGTTTTAGGATGTCATGCAGACTGTTGATCATGAATATTGTGCTTTAACTTGAATTCTCCTTCAATGCTTGATGAATGCTTGATTGCTTGTTCACTTGGAATTTAATTGATTTTATAGTTAAGGGATCATTTGAATTGTAGGTAGACCCCTTCAAATGACAAGGTAGGCTTCCTTTTATACCTAATCATACATAAAGTGTTTGAATTTTTTCTCACACATGAGGCAAGAAATGAGGGGTCATATTTTGGGTCTCAATCACGAGTCTTGTCAATTTAGGATGTGACATGGTAAAGTAGGCATCAATGTCTCAAGATCAGATGGACCTTAAGTGATTTTCTTCCTTGCATATGATTTGTTTGGGTGATAAACTTCACCATTCTACTGACAAGAATTTTATTAAGACTCAAATATAGGGAAACTGAAGGATTCAAATAGAAAACTTGTACATGCAACTAAATCCATTGACTAATCAAAAGAACAAAATTAAGAAACAATTCGATCATCTGAGAGATGTTGTCAACTTGCAACTCACTAGCTACTTAGTTTTTGTGGGTAAGAATTTTTTTTGTTTTGGTTATGGTTGTGGTGTTTGTAGGGAGACATTTACAAATTTATATCTATTTTCACTATTTAATGGTTTATGGGTTTGTAATGGTAATTTAATATTCTTTCATATTTTTGTA
Organism: Cryptomeria japonica; assembly: GCF_030272615.1. NCBI lineage: Eukaryota > Viridiplantae > Streptophyta > Pinopsida > Cupressales > Cupressaceae > Cryptomeria > Cryptomeria japonica. Next base: position 227,255,508 of record NC_081413.1, read on the forward strand.
TATATTCTTTATAATAGCCTATTATATTGATTTGTTCTATTATGGATAATGGTGTGGGTTAGGTGACTTTTCCATTGGTATATGAAAGCATTGCAGGAATTCTACTTTTCAAAATTATATTAAACATTTTTAATTTATTTGATTCAGTGTTATTTGCAAAAAAGTTTATCAATGATGTTTCCTTTCTCCAAGAATTGTCTAGGATCTTTCCGTCAAATAATATATAACATCGAATGACTAAATATTTTCTTTACAAATGCTTAGTTTATTTAATTATTATCTAAGTGCGAATTAAAATTTATATCTATATGGAAGTAGAACATACAAGTTGAAGATTCATGTGCAAGCAAATTTCATAAAAGAAAGCAAGCAAGCATTATCGTGAATGACATGGAAACAAGCTCATCAGCTGCCTAGATGAGAGCAATTGGAGAAAAGAAGAGGAAAGTGTTAAAGGGTGATAAATACATAGAGAGTGTGAAATACAAACAAACAATGTCTAGAGTGTGTGATGTGATGTCTCTAATTTATGTCCGGAGGGACTAACTGGTTTTGGAGTTCCTGTGAAACCTATTGGGCCACGCTTGGAGGAAATCAATGTGTTCATGCAAGGAGCAAATTTTTTCTATTATGAGAATGGTGATTTTTCACCGAAGGATATTTGGAAGGAAATATCTAAAAATTTCTATAGTGTAAAACCAGAGTTGGCAGACTCGAAGTAATTTTTAGCTTTTAGAAGTCCAAGAGGTTATGTACACAATCTCCTAATACAAGGGTGATTTCAAGCATTACCTCTCCCCCCATGACTATTCAGGAAGCACTTCCTCAGACAAAGGACTATTAGCCTCCATGAGATCAAAGAAAAAAATTGAAGCATAGACTCTAGACGATGTGGTGGTGTCATTTGTGAAGAACTCTGCACTATAATTGAAAATTCACAAGGGAAACTGCAAGATAGTGAAGAGAAATACATTATTGAAAAGTGGAAGAATGGATCTTGGTTTGGGTGGGGTTAAGTCAGGTGGCTCGTCCTGAGGTTGATGAGATAGAAATCATATTAGGATTTGAAAAAGATCACACTCATGGAACTTTGTGTGTGACTGATCGATTGCATTGTTTGGGTAATACATTCCAAATAGATACAGTTGCATACCATTTATCTGTCTTGATTAAAGCCTTTTATCCTGATGGCATTAAATTAAAGTACTTTCTCTTCTATCTAGTATTGGTGGAGATAGAAGAGAAAGTACTTTACTTTAATGCCATCAGGATAAAAGGCTTTAATCAAGACAGATAAATGGTATGCAACTGTATCTATTTGGAATGCATTACCCAAACAATGAAATCGATCAGTCACACATGAAGTTCCATGAGTGTGATCTTTTTCAAATCCTAATATGATTTCTATCTCATCAACCTCTAAAGGAGCCACCTGAATTGGCCCCACCTAAACGAAGATCCATTCTTCCCACTTTTCAAGAATGTATTTCTCTTCACTATCTTGCAGTTTCCCTCATGAATTTTCAATTATAGTGCAGAGTTCTTCCTGAAGGACACCACCACATCGTCTAGAGTCTATGCTTCAATTTTTTCTTTGATCCCATGGAGGCCAATAGTCCTTTGTCTGAGGAAGTGCATCCTAAATAGTCATGGGGGGAAGAGGTAATTATTTAAATTTCCCTTCTATTGAGAGATTGTGTACATAACCTCTTGGTCTTCTGAAAGCTAAAAATTACTTCGAGTTTGCCAACTCTGGTTCCACACTATAGAAATTTTTGGATATTGCCTTCCAAATATCCTTCGGTGCAAATACATCATTCTCATAATAGATTCTCCTTGCATGAACACATTGATTTCCTCCAAGCGTGGCCCAATAGGTTTCGCAGGAACTCCAAAACTAGTTAGTTCCTTCGAACATAAATTGGAGACATCACATCACACACTCCAGACATTGTTTGTTTCTATTGCATACTCTCTATGTATTTATCACCCTTTAACACTTTCCTCTTCTTTTGTCCAATTGCTCTCTTCTAGGTAGCTGATGAGTTTGTTTCCATGTCATTAAAGATAATGCTTGTTTGCTTTCTTTTACAAAATTTGCTTACATATGACTCTTCAGCTTGTATGTTCTACTTCCGTACATATATAAATTTTAATTCACACTCAGATAATAATGAAATAAAATAAGCACTTGTAAAGAAAAGATTTAGTCATTCGATGTTACATATTATCTGATGGAAAGATCCTAGACAATTCTTGGAGAAAGGAAACATCATTGATAATCCTTTTTGTAAATAAGACTGAATCAAATAAATAATAAATGTTTTATGCAGTTTTTAAAAGTAGAACTCGCTCAATGCTTTCATGCATTGACAGAAAAGCCTTTTAACCCACATCATCTCTCACCATTGGAATTCCGAAGACAACTAATGAAACATCCAACAAGGATGTTGTATATCCGATGTCACTTCAATGTCAGATAGTCGTCGAGGAGAAAACATAGCATCTGTCAGAATTCTAACAGTAATCCACCAAAATTTGTGGCCAAGGGAGCAACTATAGCCACCGTCGGAGGAGTTCATAACATCATCAGACGACCGATGCAAATGGCATTGTTGGGAAGCCCGATGATGAGTTTTTCATGGTAAAGTTGGTTGGAAGTCTGACATGGTGTCGTCACAAGTCCGACAATTAGCCATCAGAAATTAGGCCCAAATATACTAGTGTCTCATTAATTTATCCAAATCAAAGAGTGATAGAGATAGTATCAAATTAATACTTTTCCTAGCAAATCTATATGAAATCAATTACTAAATTGCATCATCATAAGCACCTTATAAATCCATTTTCCATAAGACATGTATAAATGTATCATATCATCATCATAATAAGTGCTAAAATCAATGAAAGATGGAATACATTATATGCCATGATATCAAATCATTTGTCAATAGTATCTAAATCTATAATGCATCAAGATAATATATCCAATAATAAGTCTGACATGAAAATAAGAGAAGTGATATGATGGGCTTCGGGTAGGGCCTCACACCCTCCCCCCTAGGCATGAATGTAACCTCCTCCTAGAGTTCATAAAAAATATGGGGATACTAAGATCTCATCTGTGTTTTGTCATCCCATGATGTTGTAACCATCTCATAACAATCCCACTAGACCCTAACCTGGTCCATCTCTTGGTCTCAAAGGGCCAGTGCCCAACAAGCTAAAATGTGGCTCCAAAGCTAACAACCCATTCGACTCCACTTGTAAGGCATCCCAATCTATAATATGAGACTCATCATAAATCTATTTCCTCAGTACATAAACATGAAACACATCGTGGATGCATGACAGGCTAGGTGGCAAAACTAGATGATATGCAACTAGTCCTATCCTCTCAAGGATCTCAAATGGTCCAACAAAGTGAGGTGCAAGATTAGAACCCTTTCCATAATAGACTGGACTCTTATGTGGTTGCACTCTCAGGAAAACTTTATCTCCAACCATGTAGGTATGATCTATCATCTTCACATCTGCATACTTTTTCTATCTATCCTGAGCCTCTCTAAGGCATTGTCTAATCAAATCCACCTACTACTCCATATCTTGAACTAACTCAGACCCAATAGCTCCTCTATCCTCAATATGATCCCAACTCAAAGGTGTCCTACAAGGTCTATCGTATAATGCCTGATAAGGTGGCATCCCTAAGGAAGTCTGATGCCCATTATTATAGGAAAACTCTACCAAGTGAAGATACTCTTGTTGGTATTTCGCATAAGTGATACAGATGCAGGAGATGCAATTGAAATTGGATGACTGCATGGGTAAAAGATAGACATCTATTTGTGATGAAGAGATTCAAATTCTATTAATAGATGACATGATCAATTATTTGTGTTTTCATTACTAGCAACTGATGTCAAATAATGTTCCTGATGTTCCTAATCTCTTTTTTTGTCATCTAAGTGATTTGGTTTACCGAAAGACAGGGTTTATCGATAGACAGATAAATTCTGTGAAATAGGACTTTAACCAATAAAAAAGAGTTGTTTTGATTGGATCTGATGATCGGTCTTGATTGGTGATTTGTAGTTTGGATGGTGAACTTGTATCATGAAAAGGTGTACATGACACGAACCAGAACTTGTGATTATTATAGGAAGGTGTATTACAAATTTTTGATTAAGTTTTTGTAAGGTTTTAGTAGGGTTTAAGATAGGTGAAGAAATCATCAAACTGGTAATAATTTTTATTATGATGGTGATGGACGATGAGTATAGATGAAGTTGGTAACATAGAACAACCTTTGTGAATTGATTTGATAGTTATTTTGTGTGCAATTCAAGGAATTTTTTCTTTGGAATCAATAAAATGCTTAGTAGAGTGTTTTGAGGGTTTGACGTTCACACAGATTGGATTTCCATGATGAGTTATGATTAAGCAATGGTTTATATTGCATTATAATTTGTTGTAATAATATATATAGCAATCTGTGATGATTTCTTAATGATTTGAATTGTAAATTCAAGATGTAATTAAGGTTTTGTGGTGGACCTAGTTGAGATGGCTATTTAGGATGACACAGTTTATGTTTAGTGTGTTGGTGGTCCTAGAGAATGTGTTAAGCCATCCAAGAGAAGTGTGAGACCTACCTGAGAGTTGTAGAGTGTTCTGCATAACTGGGTCTGATTTAGACAAATGATTTTCTTATTGTTGTTCCCTACCAACTGTAGCAAGTTAAATCCCTTAACTGGGTAGGTCCTAACATGCCTTTAACATTTAAGTCCCCTAACAGAGCAACCCTCAAAATAATGTTAAATACTATCACAAGGTTGATCCTAACAAATTATCAAGCTCCTAACTAGGCTGCAAGGAAAATCCCCTAACTGAGTTTCTCCTAACAAGGTCTTCTCCTAACTGGGCATATTGTAAGATCCTAACAGGGCTAAGCTCCTAACAGGGTGTACTTCAAAAGAGTACAAATATTTGTGGGTGCCAACTCCCATCATGGGTTTTCCCTATTTAGGTTTCCATGTCAAAAACTTATGGTGTTCATGTGTGGAATGTTTTTCATGTGATGTTCTTGTTTATATTTCATTTCATGCATTATTTCTGAGACACCGGCTATGATGTTCTATCAGAAGTTTATCAAAGTTTGTCAGTACTAATAAGGAGTTGTTTGAGAATTTTTTTGATCTTATTGATAAGGTTCATGAGTTGGTAAATGATCAAGTTTGTATGATTGCTTTGGTGGTGAAATTATTGATAGATACGGTTAATGATTTGATTAATGTGTTAAGAAAATCTGATAAAGAGGTTATTAGACCTGATCAAAGAAGTTGAGACATTTGTTAAATGGTTTCATATCTGATATAAGTTTATTTTTGGAGTTGAAGTTTCAATTGGTCTTAATACTGATTCACTCGCCCCCCCTCTCAGTATTAACCATATCCTCATAGGATTAACAATTGGTATCAGAGCTTTGGTCCTTTATGTATAGGAAGCCTAACTGCTTGAGGAAAAGATTATGAGGAAGTCAAGATGATGAAGAAAGAGGGTCCTAAGTTCTACAAGGAGAACTACAAGATCTGGAAAGACAAAATGAAGATATACATTAAAGTTCTTGGTCCATAATATTGGAAGCAAGTTAAAACAAGATATGTTTCTCCTACTACTACTCCCTTAACACTAGATGAACTCAAAGAACAACAAGAGAACATGCAAGACTTACAAGCTATTGTAAGTACTTAATATAATTCATAATATATTGATGTTCAAGGACTGGAAACTGCAGGTGAGGTTTGGGAAAAGTTAGAGACAATCTATGCAAGAGATGAGAATGTTCAAAGAGCCAAAGAGGAAAGCTTGAGAGGAGAGAATATTGCACAGTATGGTCAGAGAATCAAAGAAGTTGTTGGTGGCATAAAGAGTGATGGAGGAAAAATAGAAGATGATGCTATAGTAAGTAAAATGCTCAAAACTCTTCAACCTTAGTATGCTATAAGAGTATGGCCAATCAAAGAACTTAGATCTATTTGAAAGGATAAGGTAACTATTTATTCATTGATTGGTAAGCTTACAAATTTTGAGCTAAATAGTTTTAACAATAGTCTGACAAAATCTAGTGAATTTTCCTTTAAAGCTTTTGTTACTGGTTCATCTACTAGAAAAGGAAAAGATATATGTCAAAATCATGAGTGCATGACAAGTCATGGAAGTAACCAGGGAAATGAAGACAATGAAGATAAAGTGTTGGAACTTGTGGTACTATTAGCAAAGAGTTTTCCAAGAGGCACTGGTAAGTATAAAGGAAAGCTACCTTTGAAGTGTTTCTCCTACAGTAAAATTGGTCATATTTCTCTTGACTTCCCTAACACCAATAAGAAAGAGAAGTTTAGAAGATTCAAAGCAAAGGGAAAGAAACATTGTTATGTTGAAGTAGATGAGGGTGTGACTGATGAGGAGTCAGAAGAAGAAGATGACAATGAAGAAATTGTGTTTGTAGCCTGAAAAAATTGGTTCATGAAGAAATGGTTGCTCAAACTACATGAACGGAGACAAAAGTAAGTTCATAACCCTTAATTAATTTGATGGAGGTGTTGTTAGATTTGGAAACAACTCTCCTTGCATGGTGAAAGGTAAAGGTTCTATATCTCTAAATGGAAAGAGTAATGTTGATGATGTGTTTTGGGTTGATGGTCTTAAGCATAATATTTTAAGTGTTGGTCAACTCAATGATAAAGGTTATTTGCTTGAGTTTAAGAGTGGAGTGTGCGAAATTCTTGGAGGTAATGGTGAATTGATTGCAACCGAGAAGAAAAATAAAGGTAACTTATTTCATTTGAATAATAATATTAATAATTGTTTGATTGATATAATGGAAGACAGTTGGTTGTGGTATAAAAGATATTTTCATATTAATTTTCAGAATTTGGTTAAGATAAGAAAGTCAAGTTTTGTAAGAGGATTACCCCAACTTGTCAAACCGGATAGTGTGATATGCAAATATTGTCAAATCGGTAAGATGACCTATATTTATTTCAAGAGAAAGAATTGTATTTCTAAGAATGTTTTAGATTTGGTACATACTGCTCTCTATGGCCCTATGAGAACAAAGAGTTATTATGGTGATAGGTATTTCATGTTCTTCACTGATGACTATTCTAAAATGACGTGGGTGACCCTTTCGAGAGACAAATCAAAAGAATTTAATAAATTTAAATTATTTAAAGCTCTGGTTGAGAAGGAAACTAGTAAGAACTTGAAGTGTTTAAGATCAGACCGAGGAGGTGAATTCACATCTGATGAACTGGTTAAGTATTATGATGAATAGGGTATAAAGAGAAAAATGTATTCTCTGAGGACACCTCAACAGAATGGCATAGCAGAAAGAATGAATAGAACAATAGTTGAAGCTACAAGAACCATGTTATCATAGGGTAATGTATCCAAAATGTTTTGGAGAGAAGCGGTCAATACTGTTGTTTACACTCTAAATCGAGTTCTTATAAAAAGAGGTAACAATAAGACACCGTATGAGCTATGGTATGGAAAAACCCCTTGTGTTAGTTATTTTAAAATATTTGGAAGTCAATGTTTTATTAAGAGAGATAACTACAATTATAAGTTTGGTGCAAAATCTGATGAGGGAATTTTTCTCAGTTACTCTTCTAAGAGTAGAGCATATAAATATTACAATAAGAGAACTAAGAAAATTGTTGAAAGTGATAATGTAGAAGTTGATGATCTATATGATAAGTCTCAAGGTACAAGTAGATTAGAACCTGAAAAGGATGATAATGAGGAAATTTTTTTGATCATTGAACTAGAAGCCATGAATAATGAAGAACTGGCAAATACAGAACTAGGTGTTCAATTAATAAGCAATGACAATGAGGAAGAAGATGAAGAACCTGATGAAGAAGATGCAGAACTAGCACAAGAAATACCTAGATATGTTAGATTGGATCATTCATAGAAGTAGATAATTGGTGATAATAATGTAGTTGTGCAAACCAAGAGAAAGATCTAAGAGAACTCATGTTTGATATGTACAATTGAACCAAAGAGAGTTAAGGAAGCACTAAATGATGATGATTGGGTGAATGCAATGAATGAAGAATTAGTTGAAATTGATAATAATCAGACATTGTCACTTGTTCCTAGACTAGACGCTAAGAATGTAATTGGAACAAAATGGGCCTTTAGGAATATATTGCATGAATAAGGAAAGATTGTAAGAAACAAGGCAAAGTTAGTCTGCAAAGGGTGTGCTCAAGAGCAAGGTGAGGATTATGGTGAAAAATTTTCACCTGTTGCTAGATTAGAAGGAGTAAGAATGCTACTAGCATTTGTTGCATATAAGGGATTCAAACCTTACCAAATGGATGTCAACTTTGCCATTCTAAATAGGATTCTAAAAGAAGAAGTCTACATTGAATAGCTAGATGGATTTTCCTTGACTGATGATAAAGACATGGTGTGTAAATTGCATAAATCTATATATGGTCTTAAGAAAGAATTGAGAGCATGATATGAGAGATTACATGTACATTTGATCAAAATTGGATTCCAACGTACCAGTGAGGACATCAACATTTATTTGAAGACTGATGGAGACAAGATGTTGATAGTACAAGTATTTGTTGATAACATAATTTTTGGTGGAAATGATGATATGTGTATGGACTTTGCTGATATAATGAAAAAGGAATTTGAAATGTCTCTAATCAGTGAAATTAAGTTCTTTATTGGCTTACAGGTTCAACAATTGGATGGTGGTATCTTTATTTTTTAGACCAAGTATATCAAAGAGGTGTTGAAGAATTTTTGCATGGAAGACTAGAAACTAGTAGGAACACCAATGGTGACTGGCTGGAAGTTATCAAAGGAAGATGATTCCCCTTATGTTAGTGAAAAATATTATAGATCTATGATTGGAAAGCTACACTATGTTGTTCATAGTAAAACAAACATTGCTCATGCTATTGGACTAGTTGGTAGATTACAAAAAGAGCCTAAAGAGAGTCACATGGTGGTTGTGAAGATAATTTTTTGAGATTTGAAACGCACAATAGACAATGGTTTATGGTATCCCTATAAAGGAAATTTTAATTTGGATGTCTTTACTGATGTTGATTGGGTAGGTAATGTGGATGACCAGAAAAGCACAATCAATGGAGCTTTTCTACTTGGTGGAAGATTAGTGGCATGGAGCTAGAACCAAGCACATAGAGTTGAGGTATCATTTATTAAGGGAAAGAGTTTAAGAAAAGGAGGTGAAGATGGAATATGTGAAGAGTAAAGATCAATTAGCTGATATATTCTCTAAGCCCTTATCAAAGGCTACCTTTGAGTTTCTTAGAGGTAAACTCAGGGTTAGACCCCTACACTGGAAGAACTAGAATGATGGAGATGCATCAATCATGTGGATTTCATGTTTATCTTTCACTTAGTATTGATGAAGGTGTAGGCTTCTCCTTTGGAGGAGCAAGTCTGATGTAATGTTCTGATTTAATGCTCTCTTATAGTTTTTCCTGATTCAAGTAGTAGAGATGATGGAAGAGGTAGCAACAAAATTGAAGACAAGTGATGCATTTACATCTTTGGAATTGTTGTCAAAGAGGGAGAAGAAAAGAAAATTGGTTATGGAGCAGAAAATAAGATCAGATATGAGAAAGAGAAGAGAGAGCAGATTGAGAGAAGCATTGGTTAAGGGAGAGAAGACAAAATAAGGAGAATCAGAAGATGATTTGCAAGCAAGTTGCATATGTTGATGTTATAATGATTGTATATCTAATTGGTGTTTCCATCAATGCCAAAGGCGGAGAATGTTAGCATTTGGCATAACTAATATAGATGCAAGTGATGCACTTGAAGTTAGATGACTGCACTAGTAAAGGATAGAAGTTTATTTGTGATGAAGAGATTGAGATTCTATTCATAGATGACATTATCAGTTATTTGTGTTGTCATTGCTGGAAACTGATGTCAAATTATGTTCTTGATGTTTTTGATGTCTTTTTTTGTCATCCAAGTGATTTGGTTTACTAGAAGATAGGTTTTACCGACAGAGAGCCAAAGTCTGTGAAATAGGACTTTAACTAGTAAAGAAGAGTTGTTTTTATTAGATTCGATGATCAGTGTTGATTGGTGATTTATGGTTTGGATTGTGAGCTTGTATCATGGAAAGGTGTATTTGACCAGAACCAGAACTTGTGATGATTACTAGAAAGCGTGTTTCAAATTTTTGATGAATTTTTGCTAAGGTTTTAGTAGGTTTTAAAACGAGTGAAGAAATCATCAAACCGGTAATGATTTTTGTAATGACGGTGATTGACGGTGAGTCTACATGAAGTTGGTAACATGACACAACCCACATGAATAGATTTGATAGCTATTTTGGCACGATTCAAGGAAAATTTTCTTGGGAATCAATGAATGCTTAGTAGAGTGTTTTGAGGGTTTGACTTTGGTACATATCAGATTTTCGTGATGAGTTATGAATAACCAATGGTTGATATTGCATTTTAATTTTTTGTAATGATCCGTATAACAATCTATGATGAGCTCTTAATGATTTGAATTGTAAATTCAATATGTAATTAGGGTTTTTAGGCCGACCTAGTTGAGATGGATATTTAGGATCACATAGTTAATGTTTAGTGTGTCGGTGGTCTTAGAGAATGTGTTAAGCCATCCAACAGAAGTGTGAAATTTACTTGAGAGTTGCAGAGTGTTGTGCCTAACTGGATATATTTAGCAAGCATAGAAGTGCAAGTAACAGATCATTTTCTTACTATTATTCCCTAATAGTTGTAGTAGGATTATTCCTTTAACCGGCTGGGTCCTAACAGGCCTTATACATTTAAGTCTCCTAACAAGGCAGCTCTCAGAAAGAGTGTTAAATCCTCTCACAAGGTTTATCCTAACAGATCATCAAGCTCCTTACCGGGCTCCAAGGTGAATCCCCTAACCAAGTGACTCCTAATAGGGTTTTCTCCTAATTGGTTGTATTGTAAGCTCCTAACAGGGCGTACATCAAAAGAGTACAAATATTTGTGGGTGCCAACTCCCACCATAGTTTCTCCCTATTTGGGTTTTGATGTAAAAAACTTATGGTGTTTATTTGTGGAATATTTTTCATGTGATGTTCTTGTTTATATTTCATTTCATGCATTATTTCTGAGACACTGGTTATGATGTTTTATCAAAAGTTTATTAGAGGTTACCGGTATAGATAAGGAGTTGTTTGAGAAATTTTTTGATCTTATTGATAAGATTAATGAGTTGGCAAATGATCAATTTTATATGAATTATTTGGTTTGAAAAGTATTGATAGATAGGGTTAATGATTTGATTAATGTTTTAAGAAAATCTGATAAAGAGGTTATTAGATCTAATTAAAGAAGTTGAGACATTTTTTAAATAGTTTTAGATCTAATATAAGTTTGTTTTTTGAGTTGAAGTTTCAATTGCTCTTAATACCAATTCACCCTCCCCTCTCAATATTAACTGAATCCTCATAGGATTAAGAATTCTACCCATCTAGTCTAATGATCCATGACATACATATAGAGCATATCCTCCAATACCTGGTTCACCCTCTCCATGTGTCCATCTATTTTTGAATGATAGGCTATGCTAAAGTTGATTTTGGTACCCAACGTTGCCTGTAATGCCTTACAAAAGGAAGAAGTAGAGAGGGAATCCCTATTTGAAATGATCTTACATGGAATGCCACAAAGTCTGACAATATCCCACAAGAAAACCCATGCCACTGCTGGTGTTGTGAAAGTAGTTTGGACTCGATAGAAGTGAGCTGCTTTGGTGAACTTGTCAGTTGTCACCATAATGGCATCATGATGACGAGATGACATAGGGAGACCAATAATGAAATCCATCAAAATCATATCCCACTTCCACTCTGGTATTGCATGAGATTGGATCAACACACTTGGATGGTGGTGCTATGCCTTAACTCTCTAGAACTCAAGACATCAGGATACTATTTGTGTAATTAGTTTCTGCATACCTAGCTAGTGATACAACTGTCTCAAAAGTGCATCCATCTTCTTAACCCTAGGATGTGCTACATAAGGTGCTCTATAAGGCTCTCTCACAATGAATTCATGCAATTTCTTGGAAGAAGGTACATAAATGTGCCCTCTATTGCGTATTAGTCCATCAAAATCCAATGTATAATATGCATATTTCTCTTCTAGTGCCCCTTAAGATCGCACTACCTAAGACACCTCTAAATACCACTCATCCTCGAGCAAGTGCTGCAATATGCGATCTCTTAAATTTTTGTCTATGGACATAGAGTATAACCCATGACATCTCCTACTCAAAGCATCTACAACTACATTTTCTTTTCCCTTTATGTAGTGAACATCAAATTCATACTCACACAAGAACCCCATCCATCTTCTCTGATGAGCATTAAGGTTAGGATAAGTAAATATGTACTGCAAGCTCTAATGATCATAATGAAGTTTAAAATGATGTCCTAGAAGAAAGTGTCTCTATTTTATAAGTGTGTGCACCACTGCTGCAAGCTCAAGGTCATGAGTAGGGTAGTTAAGCATGTGAGTCTTAAGTTTCCTAGACTCATATGCAATATCTCGACCACCCTGCATAACTATTGCTCCTTAACCATCCAAGGAAGCATCTATGCATACCACAAAATTGGTTGAGGGATTCGGCACAACAAGAATATGTGCGCTATTAAGTTCCTATTTGAGTTCCTGTAAGGCCTTCTCACACTATTTTGTGCACTCAAATTTCTTTCCCTTTCACCAAACTGATGTAATAGGGTGTACCACTCTAGACAATCCCTTGACAAAGCGTCTATAATATCCTACTAATCCCATGAAACTCCTGACCTTTGTCATAGTGGTTGGCATTGGCCAATCCATGATAGCTCTAATCTTCAATGGGTCAATGGAGATCCCATCTCTTTCTATGATATGTCCTAGATATTGAGCCTTTGATCTAAAGAATGTACACTTTGACAAACTGCCATACAATTGATTATCTCTCAAGCATTGCAATACCTGTCTCAAGTGCTCATTGTGCTCCTTATCATTCCAAGAGTAAATCAATATATCATCAAGGATCACAATCATGAATCTATTAAGGAAGGCATGAAATACACCATTCATGAGACTCATGAAGACTATTGGAGCATTCATAAGTCCAAAAGGTTCCACTGTGAACTCATCATGGCTATACCTAGTTTGAAAAGTGGTTTTGTTAATATCACTCTCTACTATCCTCAACTGATTGTACCCTAACTTTAGATCTATCTTTGAGAATACCCTAGCACCCTGAAGTTGATCAAATAAATCATTTATCCTATGAAGTGCATACGGGTTCTTAATAGTAACTTTGTTTAACTATCGCTAGTCCATACATAATTGTACGGATCTATCCTTCTTCTTCACGAAGATGACTAGTGCTCCCCAAGGGGAGACACTAGGATGAATATGGCCTTTCTCCAAATGTTCCTCAAGCTGCATCTTGAGCTCATTAAGATCATTAGTGGTCATTCTATACAGTTCTCTCAAAATTGGCTCAGCTCCTGGTACAAGATCTATATTAAAGTCAACTTTTCTACAAGGTGGCATACTGTGTAGCTCGGAAGGAAAGACATCAGCAAATTCCCTAAGAATAGGATGATTTTCAAGTGAGGCTTCTTTTTCATCCTCCTCTTCTTTATTACTAATGGGAATAGAAAATAATCGGCATCCCTTTCACATACTCTGGTTAAACTACATAGCGGAGATCATATGAAGTGATATGGTCTCTGAACTCCTAAAATCACTATGGAAGTACCATGGTCATCCACACACTTGATCTTTTTTTGTCGATAATCCATCTTGGCTCTATGGGGGTATAGCCAATCAATGCTAAGAACAATTCCATAAGATCCTAGTGGTGTAACTCAAAGGTCTTCTATGGTGCTCATACTCTGAATCTGAAGCTGATAATTCCTAACCACTGATTCAACAGACACTCTAGCTCCTGAAGCTAACTCAACTTCCCAACTAACATCTTGCCTAGTTGCCACTAGCTTGCAATGCTCCACAACCAATGGAGAAATACAAGAATCCATAGCTTCTAAATCAAATAGGATAGTTACAATACTACCTCTGATCATACCTATAGCCTCTATAACTATGGCATGATAATTAGCTTGGTGGTTGTCAATCACTATGAAAACTCTATTGGACTTACCCATGTCCCCAACTATAGGTTCTGAACCTTCCATGTGCTAACTACCTTCCATCTATCTTTGTGGGCAATCTCTTTCCATGTGTCCCATGGCCCTACAAGTAAAGCAAGCGCCACATGTCAGAATCTGAACACCTTGTGGCCTAGAGTATTGTTGCCCTCCTATCTTGCTAGATTCACTATAACCACCCTTGGTGAAATGCTAAGTCCAAGATGGAGGTGTGTATGGAAATGATTATGTCTAGGATCATGTGTCTACCAGTGCTTGGGATTAAAGCCCTAATGTCCTTGTGGAGGCCTATGCCTTTGATTCTATTGAGTCTACTGTGGAGGGTGAGGGGTTTTTGAAGGACCCCAATGAATGTTTGTAATTGCCCTTCCAGTGGGTTTTCTGAAACCCGAATGGCTATGGTGCATGGTTTCAGTTCTGAAAGTGATCTCATGTATCCTATGACTTACCTTGAATCTCCTCTGCTAGAAAAGCCTTCTCCATGGCAACCCAAAGGCTCCCTAGAGCTACCATGCATATGGGTCCTGCTATCTCATCATTTAGTCCTTCGATAAAATGGTTCACTAACAATTTCTCATCCTTCATGCAGTCTACATAAGTTAAGAGCTCAAAGAAATTGCTCTCATACTTTGACACTGTGAGGCTCCTCTGCTGAAGATCATGGAACTCATCACTCCAGTGCTGCCTAAAATTCTCTAACAAGTATCTATCTTTGAATCTGTGCAGGAAGGTATTCCAAGTGAGTGTGTCAATCACTAAGTCATTCTTATATTCCTCTTGCCTCTACCATCTGTAAGATGGCCCTCTCAAAAGATGTACAATGAATCATGCTTTTAGATTTCTTTCATAGGGACGCAATCTAAAGCACCTTTCTAAGCTCAAAATCCATGACTTGACTTCTATCCCATTAGTAGATCCTCCAAATGATGGTCAATGTAGGTGTAGCAGTTCTCTAATTTGATCTCCTGGATCATGGGGTTCTCTATCTGGTGGTGGCTCAATTTGGTGAACTGATAGGATCATGCTCAGCCTATACCTCTATAGGGTTAGGAAGTAGAATCCTACTCCATTCCCTATCTGTTGATCTATAACCCTCTGAAACCCATTGTTCTACCTGGTGCTCAGTTGGTGGTAATCTATCCTGGATTATACCAATCAAGTTTTGCAGGGCATTCAAAATATCTCAGTTTGGTTCAATAGGTTGTTCAAGAGGAGCCTCTTGATTCCCTTCAGGTATTGTCTCTTCCTGTCCAATTTCATCGTGTGCAATGTGAGCAAATCTAGGACCCCTTCCACATCTACGAGCTTGTCGCATAGCCAAAGGTATCCTACATGAGTACTAAAATAAAATAAAAAAATAAATTTAAAAAGAAAATAATAATGTAAGCGAAACGTAACGGAGAAAGGTTCTTAGTGTTGGAAAATTTTCTCTGATATAAAAATGTGATGCCGAAACTTTTAGGCAAAAATGCAACAACAAATTTTTTATTTTAACACTAAATTACTCGTAATCTATGTTCAATAAGATGTGATAACTTAATTAGTTTCTCTAAAATATATCTCAAGTGTCAATATGAATGGGTCTCTAATATGAGAGATAATTTAATTTGTTTAATTAGAAGGCTTAGAATTTTTCCCAAATGATTTATTAATTAATTATTAAATTATATTTTTAATTATTCAACATTTATAATAATTCTGATTAACTAAGGCAGAATAATTTAAACCTATGAAATCAACATAACATTAATACTTAATTATTTCTCTCAAGTAGCCATCTTCAATTTTGATTAAATCTAGAATTAGTATTATTTCCTTATTGATGCTCTGCAAAATGGAAGGATTAGTCATGATAACAAAACACAAGAAACAACAAGAAACTAATTTGTTAGTGTTAGAAATCACATGGAAAACACCATCCTAAGCAAGCATATCAAGAAAGAAACTACTAATGAATCTACAAACTGTAACCAAACATCTCCATATGTTCTCTACCATACTAGTAGCTTCTCCTTCCTTGTTCCTCTCCTCTCCAAGTTCCAAATTAGTGTAGGTCGCAACAACATTTTACACTATGGATGCCTTACAGAGGTTCAAGATTGAATATGATTTACTTATGCAATGCAAGTGTAAACAAAAGCTAATATTAGATGATATCGAATGAAAATTATTTATTTTAATCCAAAATAACAATATATATTGATTATTTATACTAAATTCTCTCTAAAAAAGACTATAATGTAAATGCATACAAGTTTTCCGGATCTAGATTATGAAGAAATGGGCTCTTTTTATAGGAAAAATGGAGCAATGGATGGTTGAGATTGAGTAATCTCAACAAGGGTCACGATTAGATGGTTTATGATCCATGTAAGGACTTTCAACCCAATCCCAGGATGACAAGTGTCAACATGAGATAGGTTGAGATGAGAGGGAAGAAGCATTAAATGCTTGACATGACCTGAGGGTTACTCTAAGGGGTAAGGCTAAGGTTAAGTTGAGTGAATAAATTCATTATTCAAAGAATAATGCATTTATCCAATGGATAAACTCTTGTGCAAGAGTTAGTGAGGATAATCATGGTCAAAGCAATAAATGATTGAGGAGACACATGGGTTACATAAGGGTTGAGTTAGGGGTCAAAGTCCCTAACCATGGGTGCAAGTGGATTGAACCATAAATGGTCATGTAAAAGCCATTAGTGGTTTAGAAGACTTTATAGGTTAGCTTGTTGAACACATCAAGCCTTAAATGCTTTTCAAAGACTTTGAAGTCTTTGAGAAGTGACTCCAAGTTGCTTAGAAATGTGAGAATAATTAGGGGATGGATTAGTATAATTAGGAAGGGGGTTAGGATTGCAAGTGGGTTTGGTGGGTGAGTGAAAATAGAATTTTTATTAAAATAAAATTCATTTATTTCAACAAATAGGTGCAACTTGCATTTTTAGGAGAATGCAAGTGGGGGGGGATTTTGATGATTTAAATAAATATTTTATTTAATTTATTTAAAAAAGGAAAGGCGTTTAAATGAAATAAATAGAATTTATTCATTTAATTGATTGTGAATTTTGTTTAATGAATTAATTAAAATAAACTGAATAATTTATTTAATTAATAGGAGAATGATTTGAAGATGAATTAATTAAATGTTAATTAAATTAACTATTGGCTAGTGGGTTTTTAATCAAATAAATAGCAAATATTCATTTAATTAAAATGGACAGATTTATGTGACTATATTTGCCCCTCTTTGAGACAGTGTGGTTTATCGCGTCGTTTCAAAGAAAGAAAAATAGGTGTGAAGAAATATGCCCCATAAAATGTTAATTTAATGGGTGGTATGCCCCCTCGAGAGATGGGCCAAATTTTTTGAAAAATCAGGCAATCTCTCAAAAAAGAACAAGTGGAGGGGAGGTAGAATAGAAGAAATTAGCAATAATGGGGAAAGAATGGGAGAAAATGGAGTGAAACAGAGAAACAACAAGCCAGTGAATACCTTTAGGTCAGGAAAAATATATGGTGTAAATGTCGTGTGTTCTTTTGATTGATGTGATACAATTGATTAAAATTGGATGAACAATCTAGTGCAATTGGTTTAATTGCCCTGGTCGACTCAAAGCATCATAGTTGATGTTAGTTGTTCTCTTGGACAGGATATCAGTAAGTGAATCAAAGTGGCCTGATGATGATTTAGACAATTGATGTAATTGCCCAATGAAGTCAAGTTATTTAAAGAAAAATAATCGTTGAGACATAGACAATTGATGTAATTGTCTGTTACGATTGTTTTTGATTGGTTGATCAATTGATAGTGTGTGTGTGTGATGGATGGTTGTGGGGAATCATGGCAGCCCCATTGAGGCTAGGTCATTATGATAAATGCCTATTGTAGGCTAGGTTTGCCATGATCGATTACCTATTGAGACTCAAAGATACTTGATCAAAGTATCTATTGATAGTCTAGGTGTGTGTGAATTGATGATCCTGTGTAGATAGAGTAACTGGCTTGAGTGTTTGGATGATTGAGGATGGGAAGCGCAACCCCTCCTATTAGAGATGGATGTTGATGAACATAGTTTGATTGAGTTGATGGGAAACAATAAAGGGATTATGATGATTTTCATGATCAAGATAGGGTGGGTGAGGGGATGGATTGAATGTTAGATAGAAGATATGGAGGACCTATTCCTATGGAAGAATAGAGAAATAGAGTATGCACCCCATTGTCATTACTATGTATGAATGATATGCAGCTATTTATGAATGTATGGATGGATGGAATGCAACGGAATAAAATATATACATATGAGATGGAATGATGATCCATAATGCTTGATTTTCATCATTGAGCATGGTAGTATCAATCTTGGATGAGGTAGTAGGAACCAAGGATGGAGCATTGTACCTGCAAACAAGCAACATAAATAAAGAATAAATAATATGGTTCATGCTCATATGGTCAAGGTATACGCTGTAGTTAGCAAGCCATAGTGATCCATGACTATATTTTACATATGATCACACAGCTTAGTGAACTTCCCACGTAGACACCATTAGTATATGCCCTAGAACTTCATTGGAATAATTTAGAGAAGACATACAAACAATGCTTAGGAACCATCCCGACCACTCTAATCACTTTGTGGATATCTCGGAGTAGCATAGGAACCTGATATAAATGAATAAATAACCTACAAATCAACCAAGTACTTGATAGAATTTTCTTGTCAAAGAAAATGTTATCATGTCTTTGTTTTGGTAAGGAAGGATGCATCCTTGTTAAGATAGTTTGCATGTCGATGTTTATTTGTTTGGTCGATGTGATAAGTGGTCATCATTTGAGTATTTCATAATGTTTTTTTGATATCTACTTGGATGCATATGTACAAAAGTGTTGTCATGTTTTTGATTGATTTTTGATGTTTTCTAATGTTTATTTTTCTTTTTGTTAGTGTTTTTGAATGTTTTTGGATTCTTGTGAGATAGTTTTCCAATGTTTTTTTGGTATTTTGTGAGACAGTTTTGGATGAAGAACCCAATGAATCACAAGTAATGTAGAATTCACTTCCATCAAATAGGTTAAGGGCATTGCCCCCAGTTGAGACATGACTATGAAAAGGCGGGATGCAAGACGCATGAAGTACTATCCTTGATTATAGATCAATAACAAGCCATGGTTTGGATGGATGGATGTCTGGATGCAATGAATGTGATTGAAACAAGTTTGAATGACAATGGAGTCATAGCCTTTACAAGTGGCGCTTGTTTGCTAGGTTTTCACCATCGCACTTACCCAAGGTGCCAACAGAATGGTTGTTCACCATTTGGATGCATGATTTTTCTTTACTATTTAGAGTTTTTGTATTTTCTTCAGGACATTTATTTGAATGTTTTTGGTGTTTTTCTAGTATGTATTGGAGTCTAATGCTCTATATAGCTTAGGTATAAAACCATTTGAGGTGCATGTTGTTGATTGGATCTGCTAGCGGTTCCCTTCTAAAGTAGCCAACTAATATGCCTCGGACCTAAATACAATAGTGATAACATAAGGACCCAGCCAGTTTGATTCAAAATTTCCCTAATGTTCTATGTTTGGTTGGTTCCAAGAATTTTCTCGAAGAACAAGATCACCTACCTCAAATGTACGAGGTCTAACTCAATGATTATAGCTTCTGCTCATGCGTTGTTAATAGGCTTTGAGGTGATTGTATGTAGCTTGTTGTTTCTCATCAAGTAGTTCCAAGTCTTGAAGATGTGATACTCTATATGCTTCATCATCTATGAGATTATGCAAGGAAACCCATAGAGATGGTATCTCGAATTCAATAGGAAGAATAGCCTCTGCTCCATACACTAGTGAGTAGGGAGTTGCACCTGTAGGGGTTCGAATGCTAGTTTGATATGCCCATAGTGCTAGATTTAATTGAATATGCCAATCACGACCGCCATCATTGACTATCTTCTTGAGGATTCTTAATATGTTTTCATTTGATGCTTCGGCCTGACCATTTCCTTTTGGGTAATAGGGCATTAAAAAGGAGTGTTGGATGTGAAACTTCTCACAGAGCTCACGGACATCCTAATTTTTGAAAGGAAGACCATTATCTATGATGATTGACATGGGTACACCATACTGACAGATGATCTAATTAAGGATGAATCAGGCGATCTTCTTGCAGATGACTTGGGTAACTGGAACAGTTTCAATCCACTTTGTGAAGTATTCGGTTGTAGTAATAATGAATTTGTGGTCGTTGGATGAAGATGGATGAATTTTACCCACAAGGTTAAGTCCCCATTGACAAAAGGGCCATGGTGTTGTGATTCGTTGCAATTCTTGTGCTAGTGCATGTATCAGGTCTCCATGAACTTGGCAATTCTTGCATTTTCTGATAAAATAGTAGGAGTCTGTTTCCATGGACAGGCAATAGTATCCAACACATATGATTTTCTTTGCTAGGGACAGACCGCTTACATGAGTGCCACAAATTCCTTCATGTACCTCTTCCAAGGCCTTTGTTATCTCATCTTGTTCCAGATATCAAAGGAGTGTACCATCAAGACTATGTCGGTATAGGGTTTTAGCAATAATGGTATATCGAGCGGTTTGGTGAATGAAGGTTTTATATTGGTTATTTGATTGGTTTGGTGGAAGGGTTTGATTGCAAAGGTAGGTGTAGAACTCACTGTACCATGGGGATTCAGAACTAACAAGGTGACATATCATTTCAGATTTGGGGATATCATAAGCAAGAATGCAAAGTTGTTCTACCAAGAACTTGTAGCGTGTTGAATTATGTGGAAGATCTAGGAGAGATGCAATGGTAGCCATAGCGTCAACAACTTGATTCTGATCTCTGGGTATCTATTCAAAGGTGATAATAGTAAATGATGCCTTTAAACTATCCACCATTTGCTTGTACGACATGAGTTTATCATCCTTGGTCTAATATTCATCTGTTACTTGTTGAATGACCAGTTGGGAGTCACCATATATATGTAGCTCTTTTAATTTCCATTGTATGGATAGTTTGAGTCCTGTGATCAAGGCCTTGTACTCTGCTATGTTGTTCATACATGGAAATGTGAGCCTATAAGACTTCAAAATGTTGTCACCTTGAGGTTTGATAAACAAAATGCCTGCCACCAAGCCATGCCTAGTGTATGAACTATCAAAGTATAGTTTCCATAGTTGTGTTGTTGTAATCATGAATATCTCTTCATCTAGAAAATTTGAAATGAGAGGATGATTGCCTATGAGTGGTGCATTGGCCAATTGATCTGCAATAACTTGGCCCTTGATAGCCTTATGGTCCACATACTTGATGTCAAATTCACTTAGAATCATTACCCATTTGGCCAATAGGCCAGTCAATGCTGCTTTGTTGAGTAAGTATTTTAGTGGATCAATCTTCACAATGAGTTGTAATTTATGTGTCAATAGGTAGTGCCTCAGTTTAGTAGCTGCCAAGATTACTACTAGGCAAGCTCACTCAATAGGTGTCTAATTGAGTTTATATCCGACCAGTGTACGAGAGATGTGGTATATAGCACACTCTTTTCCTTCTGCATTATGTTGAGCTAGCAACACTCCTAATTTTGTATTTGTTGCCAAAATATAGAGTAATAAAGGCTTACTCGAATCTGGTGGGATCAACAATGGGGTATTCATGAGATAGTACTTAAGCATCTGGAATGCTTGCTGGCATCTAGTATCCCATTGAAAGTGGATGTTTTTGTGTAACAAGAGTGTAAAGGGTTGACACTTATCTTCCAGTTGTGCAATGAATCTTCAGGTGGATTTTAACCACCCTTGTAATGTTCTTAGCTGACTGATATTATTCGAAGGTGGCATGTCCATGATTGCTTTGACCTTTGCTTGGTCGACCTCAATGCCTTTGCTTGATACAATGTATCCTAGAAGCTTCCTAGAGGTTACTCCAAAGAGACATGATATTTTTCTAGTCTATCAAAGATTTTCTCTAATATGTCTAGATGACCTCCTCTTGTTAATGATTTTGCCAATAAGTCATCAACATAATCTTCTATTATGGTATGCATCATATCATGAAAGATGGTGGTCATTGCCCTTTGATAGGTCACTCCTACATTCTTTAGACCAAAAGGCATTACATTCTAGCAGTATGTTCCCCATGGACATGTGAAGGTCATCTTATGTTGATCCTCTGGTGCGATCTTGATCTAGTTGTACCCTGAAAAGCCATCCATGAGAGAAAGCATGGCATGTCCTGCGGTTAGGTCCACTATTATGTTGATGTTTGGTAAGGGGAAATCATCTTTCAGACATGCCTTGTTTAGATCTTTGAAATCAGTATAGATATAGATGCCCCCATTTGATTTTCTGATAGGTACAATGTTGGAGATCCAATCTACATAATAAATTGGTCTAATAAAACCAACATCTAGGAGTTTCTTAAGTTCTACTTTGACTAGTACCACAATTTGGAGATGCATCTTGTGAAGTTTTTGCTTGACAAGCTTGGCTCCTTTTGCTATGGTGAGATGACTAAATCAAGATCAAGACCAGGCATGTCTTCATATGACCATGCAAAGTTGATCTAGCATTTTTTGAAGAATTCAACAAACTTAGGTTGTTCTTCTGGAGTTAAAAGACATGCTAGATGTATGTGGTGAGGAGTTTCAGGAGTCCCCACATTATATTCTTTTGTTTCCTTGATGAGAATCGTTGATCATTCATGTTGTGTACTAGAGAGGAGAATGTCAAACCTTTCATCCTTAGGCACCTCAGAGAGGTTTTCACCATTGGATACACTCTTTCTTTTTACTTTAGTGGGATCAAACAGTACCATAGTGTGGTTTTCACTGGAAGATCCATGTTTTATTGTTATATTTTTACAGCTAAAAGTTTTGGCATCCACCCCAAAGTATGTTGTGTTATTAAGTTCAATGGTGAATCCAGCTTTGTGATCCCTGCTTGGTATGTTATCCCGTAGTTCCAAGAAGTCAATGATCACCTCATAGTTTTAGAATTGGCTAAGACATGGGGGATTAGATTGGTTCCATTTGATGAGTTTGGGATGTTTAATGGGCATTACTTCATCAATAAGGTTAAGTTCATAAGATGTGTCAGTGAGGGTCAATACATTATGGTGAAGGTCGTTGATGGTACTCCCCTTGTTAGAATCGAGTGTAGGATGTGACTTAGGGTCTATGGAAGATGTTTCCAGTTTAGGAACCCAAGAGGTTTTAATATGTGCTTCTCCATAAACATGGATTTCTTTATGAGCTGGAGGGGGTGATGCATCCTCCTCATCTGAAGAATTGAGATGTACTGAATCAAATTCCCACTCATGTGAATCGATCTTTGAGTCATTTTCTAGTATCCAATTACTATACCATACCGGGATATCCTTTGAGTTAAACACTGTAAGTGTGATTGAATGATGTACCTTTGTAGATAAAATGATTGTTGTTGTAGGAAGGATTATGGGGATCAGTGAATCTAATATAAGGAGTATCAGTGTTGTTTAATTTGCTGCTTCTGCTAGAATTGCCAGTGTTGTTGATATTGTTGGGGATTCTGATATTGATAGTGGTGCTATTGATGTAGTTACTACTGATGGGGTTGCTGGTTTGATTGGTGGGATGATTGGTTTTGTGGATGGTATTGTTGGGATTTTTAGCCTTAGTGGGGCTATTGGTATGGTGTTGGGTGTTGCTGTTATAATCAAGGGTGACCTCTTTATGTTTGTAGTAGGCTTATATAGAGGTTTGCTGGGTTTTCCTTTGAATCTGAGCTTAGGTAGGATCTCCCTTTGAAAGCCTAATATCATGTTATCTTTGGGCTTTAATTCCAGCTATAGTGGCTCATGTCATCCTTGCTCGCAAGGTCCCAAAGTACTCTGACCATCATAACCCATTATTTGCATAATGAGAAGGCATTTTCCATATTGATCTATGGGAAGCTTAGCTTGTGGGATGTTTGTGGTGATAGGATCTTTCTAGATCCATTATGCTAAGTCCTCATCTTTGGTCTCTTCTTCTTGACTCTTTCCAAGGATAAAAGGTGTCAAAGTGCATGCTAGTTTGACCAGTGGTTCTTGAAGTAACCATTGAGATTTACCATGAGTTCTAGGAGAAGTGGGAATTTTTCTAACACAAAAGAATTTGCTTAGATTGTACTCTCCAGGACCTTCCTCTGCCATTTTCATCTTTAGCTTCACTTGCTTGGGTATAGTGGTGTTTGAACTGGAAAGAGAGGCTTCACTTACATATGATGTTAATGAGATAGCTTCTCTATTGTTGGGAATGGTAATCTCTAGTTGGTGATTGATATTATGACAATATGCAAAAGGATTTGCATCACCTAGGATTGTAATTTCTATACCATTATGAGGAAACTTTAGACATTGGTGGTAGGTGGATGGAACAACTTGCATAACATGTATCCAAGGTCTTCTTGTAGCATCCTAAAATTGTGACACTTGCAATTTCGACTACATTTGGGTCTTCACGATGGCGATGCAACACTGAACCTGAATGGAGACCCCGAAACTTGTTCATGACATCAAAAACTACATTTTTTAGCACCCTGGCCTGATCCTCCTTGCACCCTGCTGTCCCTGGAGGTGGGACCATGGCGCCCAGTGCCCTAGCCCCCAAGACCATGGCGTCTAGCACCCTGGTCCCCCAGGACCATGGCACCCAGTGCCCTGGTCCCTGGCCCTATTTTGGGCCTGGTCTCTTATGGGGCTTTGGGTCTTTAAGTTTGCAAATTGGAAAATAAGGTTGCTATGTCATCCCAAGGTTGGAAAAATCAGTCTTTCAACCCTAATTGGCAAGTATATAAACTACATTTCCTCTCCCATTTTGGAGAAGGAAGGACATATGTGTACAAGATGCGGAAACGATATTCAAACATTCAAGCATTCAAGCATTCAAGCATTCCTTCAAGCAATTGATCATTCTAAGTCTCCATTCAAGGCTAAGTGTTGCATTCAAGACAAGGATTCAACCATTGAAGAGGAGATCACATACCACATACAACATACAACATACAACAACATTTACACCTTCGCATGTAAGAATACAAACATTCTTACAACAAGGTATTAGTACTTGTTTACATTACAATCATTTACATTTACAGCTGTAGACACCTAAAATTGTCATGTTTAATTAAATAAATATTTTATTTATTTAATTATCTAAGCCTAATTCTTCTATTAATTAAATAAATTTTTATTTATTTAATTAATTCATTTATCCTCTTCTAGCCTTATTTCTCATTTAAATAAATACATTTATTTATTTAAATTATCCCTTTCCTAAATTAAATAAATATTTTATTTATTTAATTGTCCTACTTCTTCTATTAATTAAATAAATCTTTATTTATTTAATTAGTTCATTATCTTTTTCTACACATGACACATGTCATTCATCTCTTATTTCCTACACTACCTACCTCTTTCATTATTTTGGTATTTCTTATACCTACCCTCTAATCCTAGCCGACCTCTCTTTTTACACCTCTCAATCTTAGCCCTCCATTTCTTATTGTGTCTTCTATTTAAGGAGATGCTTTCTTCATTGACAAACCCTAATGGCTAATGACATATGCTAATGACTGATTTTGGAGGACTTGGCTACACTACAATTCTACTTGCAACCACATTCCGTTCTTTGTTGAGCTCTTGTGCATACAAAAATCTGAGAGCAAGCATATCAAACAAGATCAATGGAGATAGGAAGAATGGAGATCAAAACCCTAGTGGACATGTGATGGTATAATCTTTGTGATTTTGAGTTATTTTGCATTGTCTTAGGTTATCTTCATATGTTATGGTGGATCTTTGTTCATTGTTAGGCTAGGGTTTGGTGGTTGAATCCATTTTAGTCTTTCAATATTGTTGTTATTTGCTATCCATTTTCACCATATACAACAGCATTCTCATTTCTTGGTTAATTCCAAAACTGGGGTTTGACCTAAGGGCAAACCCCTAATCCCTAACCCCCCAATTGTCCTCTCTTTTCTATGTGTAGGTTGTAGGTACGTGGCTGTAATTGAAGATCTGGAATCCTTGTGCAGAGATGAACAGATCCCCCTTCATTTCGCAGATTTTTCGGAGGACCGTGTGCATGCCGGGCGCCATCATCCCGTCAACTTTCACTCAAATTTGCAGGACAGCATTGTCTCA
Organism: Cryptomeria japonica; assembly: GCF_030272615.1. Lineage (NCBI taxonomy): Eukaryota > Viridiplantae > Streptophyta > Pinopsida > Cupressales > Cupressaceae > Cryptomeria > Cryptomeria japonica. Next base: position 227,281,940 of record NC_081413.1, read on the forward strand.
ACATTTTACTACTAATTCCAGGTCCACAGCTTCATCCTATATTCCTATCTTTGTTTATAAGTGAATTTTTCTCACTTTACATGCATTCCTAGTTCAATCCTTCTATCTACATTCTTTACAAAAGAGGGTAGCCTTGCTATCTTAACCCTTGAAACTCATTTAGAATCCAATCTTGCATTGTGTGGGATTGGCTCTTATGGGTTTCAACCCCTCTTTTGAATGTAAAGTCTCTCCTAAGTGAAAACCATCAACCCTAGTGACCTCCTTTCTCTCTCCTTGGAGTGGTGGGGGGAACACTTAGGGTTCGATCGCGATTTTCTGCTTTACATTTTGGTGAACCCGATGTGAACATCCTTTCTAATTATTCATGGTTAGATCTGAAAATTGGATGCCTTGATTACATTTCCATGTTTGATCTTTTGCAAATTTTAGAGGTTAATTACATGAAAACCCTAAATTTTCTTTTTTGAGCTTGCGAAATGTCTAAATGTTAGTGCTTGGTTCAGATCTACCCTTCTATTGCAAATTATCAATTCATATTTGTGCTTTAATTCTGAAAATTAAGTGGTTAAGTGTCAAAACCCTAATATTTAAAACCCTCTTGATTCAACCTTTGACCGATGATTTCACTGATCAAAACATCTCCAAATCAGCTGTAACTTTGGATTCCGCAACAAAATCATAATATCTTTCATCCCTGAAAATTTGGAAAAAATTTGCGAGGACCATGTGCACCCCGAGCGCCATCGTCCCCAACATTTTTTCTGAAATTTCGAGAGTTAGATCTTACTGTATTTTCTGCTAAAATCCAGAATTTTGGTTGATTTCATCAATTCTAACACTTTCAAAATTAATGTCAAAGTTGGTCTAGTGATTGCTTGGATTAAGGCTCCTAATCATTCAAAAAATTGTTGAAATTGAAATTTTGTGTCGAAATTGTGTTCTTACTGTCCTAAATCTGAAAAGTGTGTTGGCATTCATTCGAAATTTCAGTGCTTTATTCAAATTCTTGCAATTTGTGACTTTTGAAATTAAGTGTCTAATTGCAACAACTTTGATTTCCGCTTTCAAAATTTAATTTTGCGTGAAATTGAGTCAACTTTTAAATTTCAAAGCTTGCATTGCTCTTAGTATTCCCTCTAAAATCATAAAATTCAAAATTTCAGTTTACATCTCTTTTTCAAAATTCAAATTTTGCATTTTTCAACAATCTTGGTAGGGTTCAATTTTGAGATTGCAACTTTAATTTGGCCTATCTACAGATCACAAAATCACTCAATTTTTTCAGAATAGCTTTAAAATCATCATAACTTTCATCCCTGAAAATTTCGAAAAAAGTTGCGAGGACCGTGTGCACTCCGTTTGCCACGGTCCTGAACATTTTTTTTGAAATTTCGGGAGATTGTCCTGATTGCATTTAACAGCTTAAATCTAGGAGATTGGCTGATTTTTCTGAAATTTGCTACCTCTAAAATTCAAAATTTTCTCTCTCTCTTTAGTGCATGAGGTTTACAACAATAAGCCCTACTTACACTATTCCCGTTAGGCGAAGCCTTAGAATTAAGTCTTTCCAAGGTTTAATTACTGAGGAGATGGAACCTAATTTGAATGGCCTCTTTAACGAGGACACGGGTAATTCCTGTAATCCTCTTAATGATGAAGAAATTCTCCATGAGGTTTTTGTAGAACAACTTTCGAAATTGGATAACCAATTTGACGATTTTCGACAATGGATGTCTCAAGAATGCCCCGATAGTCAAGCTCTTCCCTTAATTGAGGGTCTAAAATGTATGGTTCAAAATGATAAGAATGGAATTGATATTTTGCGTAGTATTGTACACATTGTGGATTCAAATGTGATGCCTATGAAGAGTTGTGCTGAAACTTTGGGTTATACACAACCTCCTACTCAAGTCAATCATTCTATTCCTTTGACAACTTCTATTGCTAGTATACCTACTTTTACATCAAACATAATGACTACTTCAATACAAGACATTCCACCTATGATCACCAGTCATGGGGGCAATCCTTCTTCTTCAATTAACCCTCTTCCTTCATTTAATCTGACTTCTTCATTCATTCCTTCAATGAGTGTTCCTATTACATCTCCACAAATGAACCTGGCGCAAGGGGGAAATTCATTTAACCATTCCATTCCTCCTTGTAGTGTTCCTCCTTTCCAATCATCTCCTATGACTAACTATCATAGTGTCCCACCACCTTACTCTCAATCAATACCTTCTTTCAATAACATAATACCTCCATCACAATCTAACACATCTAATATGAACTCTTCGACTGAAGCAACCATTAACAATCTTGCACAAACTGTCTCTTCTTTACAGCAACAAATTGCCTCTATGAATCAATCTAAGTTTAGTGTGCCCACATTTGATGTTGCGAGCCCACTTTCTCTTAACATTGTTCGAGCTATTCCTCCTAAACATGTTGAAATCCCACATTTGGAGCTTTATAATGGCAAAGGTGATCCTCTAACACATGTTAAGACTTTTCAAACAATATGTACCAATTTTTCTTATGACCAAAGGTTGCTTGCAAAACTATTTACTAGGACATTAAGAGATAAAGCCCTACAATGGTATTGCTCGTTGCCTTCTTATTCTATTACTTCTTTTGAACAACTTGCAAATGCTTTCATTCAACAATTTCAAAACAATATAAGTCCTAAAGTTACTTTGATTGATTTAATGCATTGTAAACAAGGTGTTAAAGAAAAAGTGACTGATTTCATTGGTAGATATAAGCATTTGTATGCTCAAATTTCTTTTCCAGTACCTGACAATGATATTCAAAGAATCTTTATTTCTAATTTACAAAAAGATATTAGAGAAAAACTTCTATTTTCTGAGTTTACTTCTTTCCAACAGTTGTGTACAACTCTTCACAATTATCAACTGACTGTGAGTCAAATGGAACAAGCAAATCCTATGGCTTCGAGTGATAAGGGTGATAGTAGTCAACAACCATTTGGGATGTTTAAACCGAACAGAGAGTCTGTTAAGTTCAATGAAAACATCATCGACAACAATGTGAATGTAGCATCAGGTGGGCCTCCTATTTCTAAATTTTTCAAGAAAGAAAGAAAGTTTACTCCTTTGAATGAATCATTGCATAGTATTATGAATAAGTTATTGGAACAAAATGTGCTTACTCTCCCTCCTATAAAGAAAATCGATCCTACAAAGATTAATTCACCCTATTTTGATAACAAATCTTTTTGTCAATTTCATTGTCAACCTAGGCATGATACTGAAAAATGTTTTGCTTTAAAGGGTAAAATTCAAGATTTGATTGATAATAATACTATCTCTAATTCAGTAGTGAATGATAAAAGTAATACATCTGTAGCTCCTCCTAACCAAAATCTTAAGATTTTTACTGATCCATTACCTTCTCATACCTCTAATGCGATTGAGGCTAATGATTCCTCTTTCTCATCTGTTGGTCTTGTGTCTATGACTCCGAATGTGATTAACTTGGTAGAGCAGCAAGAAAACCCCAAAGAAACTTCCATCACATTTGATTCTAGTGAAACTATCAGGGCACCTGATGGTCCTTTATATATAGTTGCAAAAGTCAAGAATACACCTTGTCGTGGAGTGCGTATTGATTCTTCTTGCATGGTTAATGTTATTACTAAAGAATTTCTCTTTACTTTACAATTGAATCAAGTGATCTATGAAAAAACATATGTGATTGTGAAATTATTTGATGTATTTTCTTCTCCTACAATTGGTTCTATTACATTACCTATTGAGGTCCATAACAAATCCCTTGATGTGAACTTTTCTATTATTCCTTCTTCTAAACAATTTCGTGTGAAGCTAGGCTATCCTTGGCTATCTTCCATGAAAGCTATTGCTTCTCCTATTCATAAATGTTTGAAATTTCCCCATAATGGTGAAGTTGTTACTGTCAATCATAGCCTCTTTAAACCAGCTGAAAGAACTTCTAGCGTTCCTATTGATTATTTTTGGCCTAAACAATTCCAATCTCTTCCTCCGCGAAGTGATCATCTTTTCAAATCTTATCAAAAGTGGAAAACAGATATGATCCTATCTCTAAGTGAACCTAGAACACCCAAACTTGATATTCCTATCGTTCTTGAGAAGGAAGTTCTTCCTTTGAAAGATAAAACTGATGTCTTTCCTCAAGAAGATTCCCAACCCATTCCTATGGATGTGACTATGTCTACGTCTAATAAACTGTTTAAAAGTAGACCTATACCTCCTCGTCATGATGGACTTGGTCTCCTTCCTAAACCAAATATTCCTCCTTTATACAGAGCAGTTCCTCCTCCTTCCTCTTATGGAGAGAAGAGACCTTCCTCTTCTCCTATTATCCAGCCTAAGAGACCACAACCTAAACACCCAAGTGATAAGGATGAGAACATTCCTCCTCCTCAATCTCCTCAACTTCCTACTAAGACTAGATGAAATCATTCTGCGTGTAAATGCCGACGAAAGCATCATCTTAGAGCTCAGGCAGCTGCTTCTCAAACTTTGCAATCCCCAAAAACACCTTCAGCAAGCATTATTCCATCTTCTCCAAAATCTCCTAAACATAAGCTACATGATGGTTTTGATCTTGTGCGAGTTAAAGATACTATTTTTATAAATCTTGATGATGATATGGATGAAAATGTTATTCATGATGAAAATGTTACTTCTCTTGCTTCTGATAGTGAAAATGAATTTGTTGATATTGATAACCATTTATCTAACGAATTTTCTAAAGCACTTATCCTAGCTCCTAGACAAGAACAACGTGGCTTGGAACATAAACATAGCCCTTGTTTGGATCTTGTGATAGCTCCATCTGCTGTGTTGAATGTTCCTCCTCTAGCGTGTTTCCTGCCTTCCCAAAATATTGATCAGCAAGATCGGGGGGTGGATGACGTGCTAGACTAGTTTCATTAGCATAGAAGACTCTCTCCTCCTCTCTTTTGTTACTTCTTCTATGTGTTATTATCATTCTTCTATTTGTTGTCCTTAGTGTTGTCTACTTGAGGATGATGCAAAGCATTGAGATCTCTTTTGGTCTCTCTCATGTTGACTCAAAAGACACATGTGTTCCCTTCTTCTAGGTGACCTTCCTTGATTGGGGAATGAAGAACAATTATGCATACATACATATGATATACATGAATTATCATACAGCATACTGACTCCGAGGAAAGTGAAGTCTCCTCATGCTTTGTGTTTTGTGTCTATTATCCTTGGGTTTATCTCACACTTGGGGGCTAAATCTTTGTGATAACGTGCTCCTTTCCCTTCTCATCTCTTATGTGTATCACTACCTTAAAGCAATCACCCCCGTTGAGGCGTGTGCGATCGCTTTAATGTAGGGGGGCATACACCCCATCTATCCCTTCAAGATACTTGAAAATTTCTTGGTGAACTTAGCTTTGCCTTGAAAATTTTTGGTATTTCTCTTGCATGACTCATAGTGAGGGAACCTTACTACTGACAGTCATGGTTCTCCTTTGTGATCTTCACTTTTACTTTGTCAATCGAAGTCGTAAGATCCTTAGTCCACTGGGGGCTTGGTGTATCTTGCCTCCTTGACGTAGTGAAAGTTTTTCAATGTTGTTTTCTTATACTTTACTAGAAGTATGGGCATATGCTTATACTCCCGCTAAAGTGGGGGCTAAACATACACCCCGTCTATCCCTTCAGGATACATGAAAATTTCTTGGTGAACTTAGCTTTGCCTTGAAAATTTTTGGTATTTCTCTTGCATGACTCATAGTGAGGGAACCTTACTACTGACAGTCATGGTTCTCCCTCATGATCTTCCCTTTTACTTTGTCAATCGAAGTCATAAGATCCTTAGTCCACTAGGGGCTTGGTGTATCTTGCCTCCTTGACATGGTGAAAGTTTTTCAATGTTGTTTCCTTGTACTTTACTGGAAGTATGGGTGTACGCTTATACTCCCGCTAAAGTGGGGGCTAAATGTAGCATCCTAAAATTGTGACACTTGCAATTTCGACTACATTTGGGTCTTCACAATGCTGACGCAACATTGAACCTGAATGGAGACCCCGAAACTTGTTCATGACATCAAAAACTGCATTTTTCAGCACCTTGGCCTGATCCTCCTTGCACCCTGCTGTCCCTGGAGGTGGGACCATGGCGCCCAGCACCCTAGTCCTTTAGGACCATGGTGCCCAGTGCCCTGGTTCCCCAGGACCATGGCGCCCAGCGCCCTGGTCCCTGGCCCAATTTTGGGCCCGGTCTCTTATTGGGCTTCGGGTCTTTAAGTTTGCAAATTGGAAAATAAGGTTGCTATGTCAGCCCAAGGTCAGAAAAATTAGTCTTTCAACCCTTATTGGCAAGTATATAAACTACATTTCCTCTCCCATTTTGGAGAAGGAAGGACATATGTGTACAAGATGCGGAAATGATATTCAAACATTCAAGCATTCAAGCATTCAAGCATTCCTTCAAGCAATTGATCATTCTAAGTCTCCATTCAAGGCTAAGTGTTGCATTCAAGACAAGGATTCAACCATTGAAGAGGAAATCACATACCACATACAACATACAACATACAACAACATTTACACCTTCGCATGTAAGAATACAAACATTCTTACAAAAAGGTATTAGTACTTGTTTACATTACAATCATTTATGTTTACAACATTCTCATTTCTTGGTTAATTCCAAAACTGGGGTTTGACCTAAGGGAAAACCCCTAATCCCTAACCCCCCAATCATTCTCTCTTTTCTGTGTGTAGGTTGCAGGTATGCGGCTATAATTGAAGATCTGGAATCCTTGTGCAGAGACAAACAGATCCCCATTCGTTTCGCGGATTTTTCGGAGGAGCGTGTGCACGCCAGGCGCCATCGTCCCGTCAACTTTTGCTCAAATTTGTAAGACAGCATCGTCTCGACATTTTACTGCTAATTCCAGGTCCGCAGCTTCATCCTATATTCCTATCTCTATTTATAAGTGAATCTTTCTCACTTTACATGCATTCCTAGCTCAATCCTTCTATCTACATTCTTTACAAAAGAGGGTAGCCTTGCTGTCTTAACCCTTGAAGCTCATTTAGAATCCAATCTTGCATTGTGTGGGATTGGATCTTGTGGGTTTCAACCCCTCTTTTGAATGTAAAGTCTCTCCTAAGTGAAAACCGTCAACCCTAGTGACCTCCTTTCTCTCTCCTTGGAGTGGTGGGGGGGAACACTTAGGGTTCGATCGTGATTTTCCGCTTTACACTTCCTAACAACAAATTATATGGTAGAGGAAGGTCCATAACTTGACATATGATGTGCTTCACCACTGGACCCACTTGGATTGGTAACACAACTGCTCCTTTGGATGAATTCTCTGCATCATCATAGGCTTTTATAGTTATCTTTTTGTGGGGATCCATTAATTCAATTGCATATCCCAATGTTGTGACCAATTGTAATGTACAGATATTTAGGCCTGCTCCATTATTGATCAAGGCTTGCTTTATTCTGTGTTGGTTAATAAATCCTTCAATATGGAGTAAGGCATTATGAGGTCATTGGAAGGATGTATTGTCACTTTCAGAGAAAGTGAGACATGGCGATGACCTTATATTTCCAACCATAGCTTGGAATTGATGTGTATTTAGATTTGTAGGGACTAATGCCTCTTGGAGAGCTTGATCCAAGATTGTTTTATGAGATGGGGATAGGTGCAAAAGCTCTAAGATAGATATAAGTGTGGGTGTCTTATCTAACTATTCCACAAGGTTATACTATTTTGAGATGGAAGGTGTTCCTTGTGGAGCTGCTTTAATGGTGATTTTGCCATGACATGTGACAACATTGTAGGTAGAGCTTGGATTTTTTATGGTAATGGTTGCAATTTGTTCATTGGCATCATATAGGTGATTCACAGTGTAATTATAGGTAACTCGCGTATAATCAGTGGTATCTGTATTTTGCCTTGAAGTGGAAGGACCCCTTTGATCTTGTGATGGAAGTGGATTCTTAAACATAAGATGATCATTATTTATAGTTTTTGGGTCGTTTCCTTCAATTTCAATCTTGCCTTGGTCAATAAGATCCTGAACAAGATCTTTCAATCTATGACAATTGCTTGTTTTATTCCCTTTACCTTGATGGAATTTGCAATGTTCATTGTCCCTCCACCATGAAGGTTTGATCTGAGGTTCATAATTTGATGTTTTTGGTAAGGTTACGAGATTTGAAGAAACCAACTGACGTAACACTATTTCAATAGGTTCCCCTAAGGGAGTGTATGTTCATTTTGGTTTATAATTTTGCTGGCATTGTCTGGGCTCCTCTTGAGGTATATTGCATCCTTGATTTGGGAGAGCAATCGTGTTGTTCTTGGGTGGGGGTTTTGTCCCACAAATCTGACCATAGGTTGTGCACTCTTGATATTCCTTGCATCTACAACCCTGTCATTGATGATGTTTTTGTTTTTATTCCAGAAGTTAGGTTTATCACTGTTGAAGCATGAGGGAGGGCCGGTTCATTGTATATCTTGATAAGCCCCTTTTTGATGAGGGCCTGTTCATATTTTAAACCCTTGGTGATCATGTCATTAAAGGATTATGTTCCTTTCATGTCTAGGTGAAATTCCATTTCTCTATTCAAGTTGGAAATAAATATTTCCACTAGTTCTTGTTCAGGTAATTGAAGAGAACGTTTGCTAGACATTTGATGCCATCATTGTAGGAAAGCTGAAAATAACTCTCCTTCTTTTTGTTTAGTGTTACATAGATCAACCATGGTGATATTGCATTCAATGATATGTGAGTAATGTGTAATGAATTTCTGGACTAGTTCTTCGAATGTCCTAATGCTGCCTGCTAGTCGGGAAAACCATGATGTGGTTGTTCCTCCCAAACTTTGGGGAAAGAGTTGCATTAGGTATGTGTCCTCTTATGCTAATTATAGGCAAGCTAAATGAAATTCTCTAACATGATCACGAGGGTCTCCTTTTCCTTGATACTTTTCGAACTTAGGTGTTTCAAACCCTCATGGAAAAGGTGGCATATGTAGATTCCTATCAAAGGGATAGGGACAAGTATCATTAAGTGAAGACTGGTTTGTTTTCACACCACTGTGGAGTTGTTAGGCTAAATTTTCAACTTGTTGCTGCAACATGTCAATGTCATTTGGAGGAGGAGGTGGGGGATTTTCTTGATGAAGGTTGTATCTGATCTGATCTCAACCTCTTCCATCCTCATTACGACTTTGGTGTTTTGATGCTTGCCTTAGTTGTGTAATATCAAAATCAGAGGGTAGCTTGGCTCCCTCTTGGGCAAGTCTTAAAAAGTGAGCATCAACATTGCTTCTAAGAATTTCATCAAATAGTTGATTGAAGAGAGGGTTGTGTTGTGCCCTTTCTATTGCTGCATGAGTAGGAGTACTTGGATTTTCATCATTTGTGTTTCCTCCAAGAGCTTCTTGGAATTCATTGATATTTTCCTCCTCTTCCTCTTCAATCTCTAGTTGTCTAGACCTTTCTCTAGTTTGAGACATTTTGTTTGAGAGTTGTTGTTGAAGTTTGGTGAAAATGATGATGATTTGGTGATGAAATGAAAGATAAATGTTTGGTGAAGTATTTTGCATATGGATCTCTAATACTAAAGGTAGATGTTACCAAAGTTTTTCCTTGAATTTCTTGTTGTGTTTGGTTGACAATGTTTGATATGATAAGGTTTAGAGAGGCCTGAGATATCCTATAGACCCAACTACCTAGTAATGAGATGATGCACTCATAGACTAGTTTTAACCTACGTAGAAATGCCTATTAGGATGAGTTTATCCTAGATGTAGAGACACTCTAAAAAGTGATGTGTTGTGTTTGATTCAAGAAATTTCGCAAAAGAACTTATGACAAAACCTCTTTATGTTTCAAGAGTTGGAATGGATTGATGATGTATGAATGTGAGAATGGATAAAATGTTAACTTCAATAGAAACTTTGTGTTACAAAAGGAACAAACTCTTCCCCTTCTCTTTGAGGGGTTGTTGGTTCTTCCCTAGTTGAGTTATATGTGATGCAAATGTCTAGAAAGAAGGCAGGATTGATTTTGCCTCCCTTATTTTTATGATAACTCAAAGCTCTATATTGAGCAAAAGCTCTATGGTTTAAAGATTCTTGATCAAACTCATTGGATTTTCCTTGAAGATATAGACACATGTGACATAAGAAGGTTCTATGTGAGACAAAGATTTGTCTATTAAGATAGAATAATTTCCTTCTTTTGATGAAAGCCTTTGAGCTCAATGGTCTTTTATTCAAGTTGATATGTTGATGAAGATTCTTCCTTCTCAAAATGTGAAGAATGGTCATATAGTTTGAAACTTTGTTGTTTGCACTTTGTTTTTGATCTTTGCCAAATTTTGGTGTTTATAAATTTTTTTTGTGTTGGATGAATACTTGTTGTGGAATTTATTTTTTATTTTTCTTTGACATGAAAACAAAGAAAGCACACAAACACAAGAATATTGCCTCAAAAGGCACAAATAAGTGTGGGTCTAGATCAACCCAATCTTTGGACTTTTTATGACCCTTTCTTTCCAAATGTTTTTGAGTATGTTTTTTCCAAAAAGCCTGAAGTCGGCTGAGTTTATCACTAGTCTTAACACAAAATGAAGACACTTCAACCACACTTTATCCCTAAGGTCAAATGGCCAGTTGCGATAAGTTCAGCCCACATCTTGATATTTCTTCAAGTTTGGTACTACATACCTTATGAATCCCATCATGGAAGGTAAGGATGTGATATACAAAGTCTTGAATGAGCATAACAAATAGATGATCCCTATGATGGGGGAGTCACCACTTTTATCAAGCTACAATTAGCCTTTCAAAAAGCTATGTTTCTACTCAATGAAATATGTATGGTGAGTATCTTGGGAGCAAAACCTTCTATGCTCTTGCACTGAACTTCTCACAAATATCCTCAATCAATAGAATGGGTGGGCTACTATATAAAAGTGTTTAGTAATTTTTGATGTCTTTGGACATAAGTTCATTCTGCAGTGACTCACTTAGGAGCCTTGTAACTTGTGGTGGGGCCCATTTGTCCTTTCGACAAGTTACAATGTAGGAACAACTATACCCAAGGCTACAGCTTTCGCTCACACCTGATTTCTATAGCAGCTCGAAGGATTTACCACACGAGGTCATTCCCAAGAGTGATGTGTCTCTTGGTAGGCGTCTCTTAAAAAGATAAACTTTGAGTGTAACTAACACTTTTCTCTTGCACCTAGGACCACGAAAGCCAAGGGAGAGGATAGTGTGTGTTAGAAGTAGGACCACTCGACAAACTTTTTGCACAAGCATGCCAAACACAAGACACTTGTTCTTTTTAACTCATCATTGAAATGTGATCTAACTATTTGGAGATGTTGCTCCAAGAATCATGGTGTTCTTTTTATCCTTCAATGGCAAAATGTTTTGTAATCTAGGAATTGGAAATCCTAGTCAATTGAATTAAGAGCACGTTTTTCTTTGAAGTAAAATCACTTTGAACTTGAAAGAAAAGTGGCTTGTTCTTTTTAGTTTTCCCAAAACAAAGTGTGGATTGTGAATTTTAGTTTAAGTTAATGCAATAAAAGCAAAGTTTGTCTTGTTGATTTTAAGCACCAAAAATGAACTTTGAAGTTTCCTAACTTGCAAGAAAAGCAAAGTTTGTTTTGTTGATTTTAAGCACCAAAATGAAGTTTTGAAGTTGCCTCACTTGCAAGAAAAGCAAAGTTTGTTTCGTTGATTTTTAAGCACCAAAATGAAGTCTTGAAGTTGCCTAACTTGCAAGAAAAGCAAAGTTTGTTTTGTTGATTTTTAAACACCAAAATGAAGTTTGAGGTTGATTTTAACTTGCAAGAAAAGGAAATGAATTTATAAAATCCTAAGAAAATGGGGTTAGTTCAAACCTGTACAAAAAACAACAAGTTAGCAAAATCTGCATACATGGTGGGCTTCTACAAGCCTCAAAATTTTTGGTTTTTCAGTTACAAGGTAATTATTACAACTCTCTATTACAATAGCGCTACTCTGTGTGAGAATAGAAGCACTATTTAACATGAAAGCACAACAGAAAATACAATAGCGCTAAAAGAAATGTTGTCAAATAGAGTTACCTCTATCAAATAGAGAGTCAAAATCGCTAATACTAGAATAATAGCGCTACTTCAAGGTCAAAAGCGCTAGAATAGAAATGAAAGAGCTAGTTTGGGGACAATAGCATTATTAGTTGGAACAATAGCGCTAAAATACCCAGTTGCGATGGTGCTAAAGTGAGAACAAAAGTGCAAGAGTGCAACCTGTGTGTCAATTAAAACATTCAAAAATTAGTAGTTTTTTAAAAAGGTTGCTCTTCGATTCACGTCGGGTTCACAAAATGATGCTCTACAAAATGGAAGGATTAGTCATGATAACAAAACACAAGAAACAATAAGAAACCAATTTGTTAGTGTTAGAAATCACATGGAAAACACTATCCTAAGCAAGCATATCAAGAAAGACACTACTAAACAAATAGAAAGCTTAATGAATCTACAAACTGTAACTAAACATCTCCATATTCTCTCTATCATGTTGGTAGCTTCTCCTTCCTTGTTCCTCTCCTCTCCAAGTTCCAAATTAGTGTAACTATCAACAACTTTTTGCACTATGGATGCCTTATGGAGGTTCAAGATTGAATATGATTTACTTATGCAAGGCAAGTGTAAACAAAAGCTAATATTAGATGATATGGAATGAAAATGATTTATTTTAATCCAAAATAACAATATATTGATGATTTATACTAAATTCTCTCTCTAAAAAAGACTATAATGTAAATGCATACAAGTTTTCTGGAACTGGATTATGAAGAAATGGGATCTATTTATAGGGAAAATGGAGCTATGTTTGATTCACGTTAGGTTCACCAAATGATTCTCTGCAAAATGGAATGATTAGTCATGATAACAAAACACAAGAATCAAGAAGAAACCTATTTTTTAGTGTTAGAAATCACATGGAAAACACTATCCTAAGCAAGCATATCAAGAAAGACACTACTAAACAAATATAAAGCTTAATGAATCTACAAAATGTAACCAAACATCTCCATATGCTCTCTACCATGCTGGTAGCTTCTCCTTCCTTGTTCCTCTCCTCTCCAATTTCCAAATTAGTTTAGCTCTCAGCAGCTTTTTGGTCTATGGATGTCTTAAGGAGGTTCAAGATTGAATATGATTTACTTATGCAATGCAAGTGTAAACAAAAGCTAATATTAGATGATATGGAACGAAAATAATTTATATTAATCCAAAATAACAATATATATTAATGATATATACCAAATGCTATCTCTAAAATAGACTATAATGTAAATGCATGCAAGTTTTCCAGATCTAGATTATGAAGAAATGGGCTCTATTTATAGGAAAAATAGAGAAATGGATGGTTGAGATTGAGTAATCTCAACAAGGGTCAAGATTGAATGGTTGAGAGGAGAGGGAAGAAGTATTGAATGGTTGAGAGGAGAGGTGAGGACTTTCAACCCAATCCCAGGATGACAAGTGTCAACATGAGATGGGTTGAGAGGAGAGGGAAGAAGTATTAAATGCTTGACATGACCTAAGGGTTACTCTAGGGTGTAAGGTTAAGGTTAAGTTGAGTGAATAAATCTATTATTCAAAGAATAATGCTTTTATCCAATAGATAAACTCCTATGCAATAGTTATTGAGGATAATCATGGTCAAAGCAATAAATGCTCAAGGAGACACATGGGTTACATGAGGGTTGAGTTAGGGGTCAAAGTCCCTAACCATGGCTGCAAGTGGATTTAACCATAAATGGTCATGTAAGAACTATTAGTGGTTTAGAAGAATTTAGAGGTTAGCTTGTTGAACACATCAAACCTTAAATGATTTTCAAAGACTTTGAAGTCTATGAGAAGTGACTCCAATTTGCTTAGGAATGTGACAATAATTAGGGGATGGATTAGGATAATTAGGAAGGGGGTTAGAAGAATCTAGAAGTGGGTTAGAATTGCAAGTGGGTTTGGTGGGTGAGGGAAAATAGAATTTTTATTAAAATAAAATTCATTTATTTGAACAAATAGGTGCAACTTGCATTTTTAGGAGAAAGCAACTAGGGGGATTTTAATGATTTAAATAAATGTTTTAATTTAATTTATTTAAAAGAGGAAAGGGGGTTAACTAAAATAAATAAATATTTTTCATGTATTTGATTGTGAATTTGGTTTAATGAATTAATTAAAATAAATTGAATAATTTATTTAATTAATAGGAGAATGATTTGAAGATGAATTAATTAAATGTTAATTTAATTAACTATTGGCTAGTGGTTTTTTAATCAAATAAATAGCAAATATTCATTTAATTAAAATGGACATATTTATGTGACGACACTTATAATATTTGAAATAATTATGAAAATTCATTAAATTAGCATTAATACAATTTTGGGGATTACCCTTTTGTGAAATGGTGAGGCTTCTTGCCTGTAGTGCCTACAAACTAGATTCAAACCCCATAGGTTCATCTCTACCATGTTAAAAATGTAGCACACTTTACCTTGGGGAGAACCTTGGAGAAATAGTGGGGCTTCTTGCCTCTAGTGCTTACATCCTTGGTTCAAACCCCAAAGTTTTGATAGAGGATAGGGTAATGGGCTTGTTTTCATAGAATACAGATCACCTGCGAAGATCTTCATGGGGTGAGGATAACCTCAACAATCCCATTCCTCCTTCAAATCCATAAAGACTAAAGAATGATCATGTTCCTCAATGGGTTTTTTAGGGAGGAAAGTGGGTAGATGTGCTAGATTTGGAGCAGCAAGAGTGGCATTACAGAGATGATGGCTGGCCGAAATCAGATTATTTTAGGGGTTTTTTCCATCCACAGAATAGGAGTGTAGCAGGTAAGCACAAATCTAGAGTTTTTAAGGGTTTATCTTTGAGAAATAGAAGGAATAGGGTTGGTTTACGGAATGGGCAGACTGGGAATAACCATAAAAAGAATAAGGATTCAGGCAAGTCAATGGTTGGAAAAACGTCTCGAAATCTACAAACAACAATGACCATTAATTTGAATCTTGATATGGGAAAGTCGTTGGGTAAGAAAAAATATGTGGATAAGGTATGGTTGCCTATTCCCTATATCTTTTTTATTGAGGCTCCTTTTGATAAGAAGGCTAGGGATTTAAATACTTTGGTTGTCTTCATTTAGGTTTGGGGAGATAATATTTTTCTTTCAAAATTGCATCATAAGATTCATGAGTTATGGTATGGTACACTTTATTTTCAAGTTCTCTTTTTGAGTTCTTTCATTGTTATCTTTGACTCTAAGGAAGATAAAATGAAGGCCCTAGAAAATCCATTTTTTTGGTTTGGTCGTAACTTGGTTTTCATGGAATGTTGAAAATGTCTTTTTTTGAGTTCTCAGGATATTGTTAAAACTATTCCCACTTGGCTTTTGCTTCGTAATCTCCTATATGAATTTTTTGATCCCAACATTTTGCAAAGAATAAGTGATTCTTTTGGGAAGCTTATGCATTCACATTCTTTAATTGAGGATGGGGTTTTTAGGGTAAAGATTTGTGTTTTACTTCATTCAACTTCTATCATTCTTTGCAATTATAATTTGAAGTCTATTGATTGGATTTGGAAACATAGTATTGTTCATGATTTTGAATGGTTTTCTAAGTCTTCTGTGGGTATAGAACCTCCACTATTTGTAAGCCTAAAAGGTTTATCATTCGGTGATAACAAGGTTCAGCCTTCAAAACCCACTAATAAGGGTAGGATAAATATTGAATCTTTTGTCTACCATGAAAAATAATTGCATTTTGATCCCCATCATGCTTTCCCTACTCTGTTGAAGAATACTGAAATATATTTTGTTAAGAAGAAATCTGTTCTTGATGGTGATGTTTTGTGAAAAGTTAATAACCTGGTTGGATCGGGTTCTCATTTAGGGCTTCCAAATAAGGGGGTGTCTACTATGAGTGCTTCTAAATCTATTTTGTCTAACCAAGTGCATGTGGATGAGTTGCCTGAGGGGGAGTTTGATCTTATGGCTTAGGGGATTGAACTGGGCCTTATTTCTCTAGATGAGAGCCTAATTTCTCAAGTCCAGAAACTCATATCTGATAATAATATCATTCTAAATCAAGATGTTGTTGAAAAAGTAGTTAACTCAATTGATCAAGATCTTTTCAGTTTAAATACTTCCTTATTTATTTCTCCAACGCACAATACTTATGAGATTCTCTCTCCAGATAAAGTTTTGGGTTGTGATGGTGTTTTGTGTGAAGGTGATAATGTAGTTTTTGATCCTATAATTAATAAGCCTTTAGTACAAACTCCTTTATCTCCTTGTTCCCTAATACTATCTCCTGCTAAGTGGGGTAGGAAGTCAAAGGTGTTCTACACTCTATTGGAAGTAGATGCTAGAATTTAGTCCACTTTGTTAAGTATGGGTTCAGGTTCTGGGAAGAGGAAAATGAAATTTAGTCCTTCTTTTACTAGGTCTGTTACTACCAAAAGAAATCTTTAGGAAGATTTTCTGGTGGGTAAGGATGGTCAGGATAGTACTCTTGAGAAGAGGGGACATAATGCCTCCCCTTGAGGAAAATGTGTCATCTATTGGAATGTTAGGGGCTAAAATGCCCCTAGCAAGAGACGCTTGATTAAGTCCCAATTGGACTTAATGAAGTGTGATGTTCTTATGGCACAAAAAACAAAATTGAATGTACAAGGAGCTGATTGTTTGTTTTCTAAATGGAATGCCTGGAAATTATGTGTTTCCCCTTCTGTGAGGGCTTCGGGGGGATTAACTTTCCTCTGGAATGATGTTACTACTGAATTTTCTTTGGTTGCACCTGCTTCTCACTGGATGTTGGGTTTGGTGAAAAGTGGGGTTTCTAATGTTAAATTTTGTCTATCCAACATTTATGATCCGATGAGTATTTTGGGGAAAAGAGATCTTTGGAATTCTTTAACCTTATTCTCCTCCCCTCTTTGGGGACAGTTTGTGGTCTTTGGAGGGGATTTTAATGCTATTGCTTGTAAGGAAGAAAAAATTGGGGGTATCTTACCTAATAAAGGTATCTTGATTGATTTGAATTCTTTTATTTAGAAAAAAAGGTTTATTGGATTGTAAAACTTTAAATGGTCCTTTTACTTGGACGAACATGAGGAAGGATTTTTTGCAGATAGTAGAAAGACTTAATCATTTGCTGATTTATGAAAATTGGCTATCTTCAGATGTCGATGTTGTTGCAATGGTTTTTCCTAGTTTAGTCTTTGATCATTTTCCAATTATGTTATCTATTCTAGATGATAGAGATCCTAGGAAATTCTCATTTAATTTTGAACGTATGTGGTTTAGGGACCCATCTTTTCTGATGCTTTTGGAATTTTGGTGGTCTTCAACTCCTTTTATTTCTAGAACTAGAATGTTTCAGATTGTCAAAAAACTCTCTTTCATCAAGGAGAGGATCAAGTCCTGGAATGTTTCACATTTCAAAAAAATTAATTTTTTTAGAAGGATAGAATCCAAAATGATCTTGAATCCTTAAATAGTGTGGTTATGAGTATTGGTATGGACAAGGCTACTTTTACTAAGTATAAACTATTGAATACCCCACTTGAGGAAGTGCTTTCCCAGGAAGAAATCTATTGGCATCAAAAGTCTAGAGACTTGTGGCTTGTGGAGGGGGATAGGAACACAAAATAAATTCATTCCTCCACCAAAATGAAGAGATAGAGGAGTGGGATCTCTTGTATTCAGGATTCTTTTGGGGTCTTCTTAAGTGAGGAAAGGGATATCGCCATTGAAGCCATTAGATTCTTTAAATCCTTGTTGGCAATAGAATCTTCTTCTTTTGATGATAGTTTTGCCTTGGCCATCCCTCATCTTATTTCAAAGGAGAATAATAAAATTATTATGCCCCCCTTTTATAGTCAAGAGGTGAAAGAGGTTATTTTTTCTATGGCCCCTGAGAAGGCTCCAGGTCTTGATGGGTTCATTTCTTTGTTCTTCCAAAAATGTTGGTATTTTCTTGGGGATGAGATCCTTCTTGTCTTGGAGGAAGCTACGAGAAATAGATCTATTTTAAAAGAAATGAATGCTACTCTTATTGCCATCATCCGTAAGATAAAGAATCCTAAGTCTTTTGTTGATTTTCACCCAATCTCTTTATGTAACACAATGTATAAAATAATTACTAAGGCAATCTCTATGAGGCTTGCTAGGTTCATCCCTAAGATTATTTCGGGTGAGCGGGGTGGATTTGTTCCTAGTAGGGAAACTATAGAAAGGGCCATTGTGGCACATGAGGTTTTTGCACTCTATCTTCACCCTATCTATTCCTACAATGATTCTCAAATTAGATATGACGAAAGATTATGATAGGTTTAGTTGGCAAGCTTTATCTTATGTTCTTAAAAAAATTGGTTTTGGGGTCAAGTGGGTGAGATGGATTAATGAATGCATTTCAACTGCCAGATTTTTTGTTATCTTGAATGGTTCCCCTTATGGTTTTTTTGCCTCATCTAGAGAGCTTCGACAAGGTGATCCTTTGTCTCCTTTTCTATTTATCATTTTGGCTGAAGCCTTAAGTAGATTTATCTTGGCTGCTAGGGAGACTGGTCTTTGGAAAGGTATTAGTATTCCAAATATGGTGAATAAGAACTCACATTGTCTTTTTGTTGATGATACTTTCTTGTTTGGGAAAGCTACTATGGCTAAGGCAAAATTTATTAGTAATATTATCATAGATTATTCAACCTTTTCTTGTCAAAAAGTGAATAGTGCTAAATCTAAGATATTTTTTCTTAATGTTTCTCCCTTGGTTCAATCGAGGTTGGTTAAGTTTTGGGGATTTAATATTGGTCACTTCCCTTGCAAGTACTTAGCGATTCCTTTTTTAACTATTTCTGAAAAGAAGAACTTTTGGGAAAGAATCTCCTCTTCCATATCGACAAGGATTCTTTCTTGGAGTCATAAGTGGCTTACTTTCCTTGGCAAGTTAGTGCTTATTAACTTTATTTTGAATGCGGTTCCTATTTATCTAATGTCGGTCTTAAAGGCTCCTAAAAAAGTAGTAGTTAATTTGCAGTCAATTTTGAGGTCCTTCTTATGAAATGACAATGTTAGTGGTAGGGCTAGAATACCATTGTTGGCTTGGGATAAGGTTTGTTCTTTGAAGAACCTAGAAGGAGATGGTATCAGAGACTTAGGTAAGCAACATTTGGCATTAGGGTATAAATTAATGTGGAAGTTATATAAAGAACCTTCTTCAAAGTGGGCTTCAATCCTGTTTGCAAAATATTTAGGGAATAGATCCAGTGAGACTATTTTCATAGCTTCTTTGCTTCCCAATGGATCAGGAATATGGAATTTTATGTCTGAATGTAGGTATGTTATCCTCCATGGTTTATCTTGGCTTGTGCATAAGGGTAGGAAAGCCAAATTTTGGAAGTATGGAATGGTTATTCTTCTTTGACTAGTATTAGAGATTGGTCGACCGTTATATCTTAGTTAAAGTCTTATTGGAGAAGTTTTGTGGTAGATTATTTTTATTTGGATTTGTATTATCTTGTGTCAGTTGCTAGATGGAAATTGATTGATTCATTCCCTATTGGACAAGAGATTAAGTATGCTTATATTGAGGAGTTAAATAAGCAGCAATTTTTTTTTTCAGAAAGAGATGATGAGTTAATTTGGATCCATTCTAAGTTTGGGGGGTATACGGTTAAAGGGTATAAGTTTTTATCTGCTAGCTGCAAGGGGGAATTGTGGCCCTTTAGAGTTTTTTGGCATATTTCCTGTCTTCCAAAGGTATGTGCTTTTTCTTGGTTGGTTGTCTAGGTTAGTGTCCTCACTTGTACGAGATTAGATAGAGGGGATTACTATTATGTTTCCTTGTGTCTTGTGTGGTTGTTCTTTGGAATTGGTTGATCACCTTTTTATTCATTGTCCCTTTTCTTTAGAGTGTTGGTATTATCTTTTTGGTTAATTGAATTGGTTTGCAACATTATGTGGGGATATATAGTCCTATTTTAGGAGTTGGCCTTCTTTGTGCTCATCCTCTTTTTATTCTTGTCTATGGGACATTCTCCCTTCTATTCTAATCTGGAACATACGGCTGGGGAGGAATAATAGAATTTTTAGGAAAAAGGTTTCCACCTTGGTTGATGTGCTTTACTATATAGAAAAATACATTTCAAAATATGCATTGGCTTTTATATACAAGGGTTTGGATTCTCGATGTGCTTTTTCCTCTTGCGATAGCTGGATTAGGAGGCATTGATCAACCTTGCATTTAATCCCTCCTGAGGGTGCTATCTCTAGGAGTATGGCTTTTAAAATCAAGAGAAAGGAGGTGACTTAGTTGCCACCTCCTAGGTCCAAGGATAAGCTAAATTTTGATGGTGCCTCACAGGGCAACCCAGGTAAGTCTGCCATTGGGGTGGTGGTTACTGATGATGATTCAAAAATTGTTAGGGCAAGGTGTCAGTGTATCCCGAATGAGATAACAATGCGGTGGAATTTCAAGCACTTTCTGTTGGTCTAGATTTGTTAATTTTATTAAATTTTAAATATATTGTGATTGAAGGAGATTCTATGGTGGTCTTTTATGCTGTAGCCAATCGATTTTATTATTCTTGGCATCTACAATATTGGTTAGATAAAATTTGTTACAACTTAATTTTTTTAATTCATATTCTTTTTCTCATTGTTATAGGGAGGCAAATTTCATTGTTGATTATTTGGCTAATAAGGCATTAGATGAGAATATTCAAACACTATAGGAGATAGATGTTTGTCGTCTGCCTTCTTTGTCTGAGAGACCTTAGTAGTTTCTTGGGGTCTTCTTGTTGGGGTATTTTTTTTATTTGATTGTTTTTGGGTCACTTTCTTAGGCTCTATCTCAACTTCGCACTTTACTTGGGATCATTAATA
Organism: Cryptomeria japonica; assembly: GCF_030272615.1. Classification (NCBI taxonomy): domain Eukaryota; kingdom Viridiplantae; phylum Streptophyta; class Pinopsida; order Cupressales; family Cupressaceae; genus Cryptomeria; species Cryptomeria japonica. The sequence goes on from NC_081413.1 coordinate 227,302,916, forward strand.
TTAATGCATATTTAGTGGGATGGAGTACGGGGCCTATTTTTGGCTCTCTACTTGATGTTATTAGATTGCATTCTTGTTTATGATTGGAAGGAATGTGTTGGCCGGATCATTGCTTCTGAGATGATGTGTTGATTAGTGATGTCTTGGGTGAGGTGTATGGTCTTCTCGTAGTGTTTTATGATATTTCTTGTACGACTCTTTTCTTGGTATGATATTTCTTATTAAGGCTTCTATTAATGATTCCTTCTATGTGGTGTGGGGGCTTGCGAGCCTTTGTTGGTATGGGGAATCTATTATGGCTCGTGTGGCCTTATGGTTTCGTATTAGTTTTTTCAGTGAGATGGACTATCAGGATTTTGTAATTTTATGACTATTAATGGTATGAGGTTATCAAATAATGATGCTTCTTTTAATTCTTTTATATATTCTCACTAGCTCTATGTATTTTGCATTGCTTGTTTTTATGGTTTTCTGTATTTTCTTAATGGATGTTTATATTGCCAGTTAAAAAATTTTGCTTCTTGTTAATATTTTTGATTTTTAGGATACTCATGGCTTCGATGATGAGAATATTGGTAGGTTGTTTAAGTTACATTCTTCAGAGTTTTCTTTTTCTATTTGTAAAGTGGTAGGCCAAAGGTGGTTGCTGGAAAATGCTAATGTTTTTCTTGCTGAAGTGGCTTCTCAGTTTGTGACTATTTGTATGGATATGCTCATGGATGCTTCTTTGGTTCAGGCATTATCAATGCATACTTACATTCCTCTTTTTATTCTACTTTTGATTTGGATCATGCTCTGTCTTCTTATCATTTTGAACTTGGTGTTTTTCCATATGGTGGATTTTTATCTCAACATCAATTATTATGTAATGGCTTGCATTGTGAATTAATTTCTATATTGAGAGAAGGTTTGGTTTTTGATTACTATGATGATATTGTGCTTGGTCTTGAAGTCTTCTTGGATCATATGTCACTAGTTTCCTTGGCTATTGTTGTAGATGTTTTTTCAGGTTTACGCTTTCATCTTCACTCTATAAATGTAGTTATGTCTCTTCCAAGCATGTTGGAACTTTTGCAAGTGATTGCTTTGAATGATTAGTTTTTTATTGATTCTTAGTATGAGGTGATTTTGCCTACTCTAGATGTGGGTCCAAGCAACTAGTTTCTTCATCCTTGATGGTTGCATGCTTGTCCTTTTTTGGAGTTTTTTGGTAGGTGAATTTTGTAATTGGCTCCCAAGATTTGGATGGGTTGGGTTCTCATATTGTACTCGGGGTTTTATTATAAGCTCTTTTGGATAGGTTGGGCTTGGGTTGGAGGGTTGAAATCTCCTTTTTTCATGTAATTTTATATGCTATATCCACCCAATGGGGGTCTTTTTATGAGTAAGACCAGAGGTTTTCTTTGCCTGGTTCTTTCCTACTGGTTTTCTTTGAACTAGGTTTGTAAAAAATTATAATTAATAAAATTAGTGGTTCTCCACTTTTATTAAAAAAGGAAACATTAATACAATCTCATTGTATTCATATTTATTAATTAGGCAATTAAATTAACAAAATCATTAATTATTTTTCCTAATAAATTAATTCTCCCATTATTGATAACTAATCCCCTAACAATTATATAAATAACTATATACAATAAAATTATCCCTTTAGGGATTTAAATAATCATCTACCAATAATGAAATTCCCTCCTAAATAAAAGTACTCATTATATCATTATAAAATTACTTTGCCTAAAATGGAGGGAATTTTTCCCCATTAACTCTATTCGAATTTCAAAATAAACCCCTATTTTAATATTATTTTCTTTTTAATGGGATAATCCCCTTTTTATAATCATATTCTATTTAGCTCTTTTAGGGTTCTATGGATATATATTTGAACATTACAATAAGTATATCTCTCACTAACAAATATATGTACTGGCACAAGTTTGGGAAATGTAAGATTCAATCATTTGATTTACTTGTCTATTGAAGCATCGTAGGCCTATCCAATCCCAAGCAATTCTATCCTCGTTACATTCAAGGATTTACCAATAAATTTACTTCACTGGCATATTTCATCTATTTACTAAATGTCATCACTACTCAACAATTTTGTGAGTCCATTGTAACTCTCTGCAGTGTTCTCCTTTGCACATACTATTAGATATTCGAAGGGGACATGATAGAAACAACACTTAACACATAATAGTGTAATGCCCCACCCAGAAACCCTAAAGGATCACACTAAATGTGTAATGCCCTGCCAGGAAACCTCAAAGGGATAAAGCTAAAACACACAAATGGAGTGCACATAATTTTATTTTTAAATTAAACATAACATAATGATACAATCAGTTATCAAAAGATCAGATAACATAGGGGAAGACTAAACAATACCTAAGGAGTTTCCCAACATGATTACTTAATTTAATATCTAACTCAACTCACGATATTTGATCCAATTAAGCAAGTTAACTTAATTTCATGTTATTACTTTAAACAAGGATATAATTTGTTCAGTATATTAAAATTATAGATAATGGGATGCGTTCATGCATTATGGTTGAAGATGTAGCTAACATGAGGAAATTCACCCATTAAAGTTAAAACATAGATAACATGTGGACATTCATTCATTAAAGTTAAAAGATAGATAACTTTATGAGTCTATCCATTAATGTTAAAGCTATGGTTAACATGATTAAGTTCATCCAATAAATTTTAACCATTCATTACATTCAATGCCACCAAAGGGAAAAGCTTCAGGAAGCATAAGAGAACATAAAAATGCAAAAAAAATATGGCCACGTACAACATGTGTACGGACTGCTACTCACATGGAGTCAAAACATAGAGAAAAATAAGGTAAATTAGTGCAAACTTTCAAAATTCTTGATATCTCTGAAAGATCAACCCTTACAATGGTTCAAAAAGGAGAATAAATACCTCTCCAAGTTAGTTATCCTCCTGTATGGATAGGTACATGTCCAAGAGCACTCAAATTTGACATTTTTATGTCTAAAATGACAACTTTTAATGCCTAGATGATGCAACGTTGATCTCAAAAACTCCCAATAACCTAAGAACACTACTCACACCTAAAAACCAAACACCAAACATGTCTAAAAACTTTTCAAAACAAAAACACATTGAAAACTCACTTTTTACAACATTTTGCCAGGCAACTCCAAACTGGCAACTTTGAGCAAAAAGATGAAAACATGAAACATGACCACACAATGAGTTCAAAACTCATCCAAACAACTTAGAACAACTCAAAAACAACTTAGAAAAACTTTCCAACTTAAGACTAATAAAAATCAAACTTGCTATCAAACCTGTGATGAAAATGAGGCCTAGGTGCTCCTGCACCAATACGACTCTCTTTTAGAATAAGAGTAATTGTATACCAAGATGTCAATAAGAAAACAAAGTATATATAATCACTCAAAAGCACCAACATAAAGAAGGTGAAAACAAGGTGTGAACACACACGTTACAAACAATTAAGGTTTGCTCGAAAGAATACACAAAAGAACGGAACACGAGTCCTTAAGATCTTCAAGATCCTATGCCTCAATCACAAACAGACAACATAAGGTCGATACACCTCACACAAACTAAGGGCACAAGCAACACCAAAGATCTCAGTGTTTGGAACATGGGCTCTGATACCAAATGTAATGCCCCACCAAGAAACCCCAAAGGGATATAGCTAAAACACACAAATGGAGTCCACATATATTTTATTAAAATTAAACATAACATAATGATACAATGAGTTATCAAAATCTTAGATAACATAGCGGAAGACTAAACAATACCTAAGCAGTTTCCTGATATGATTACTTAATTTAACATCTAACTCAACTCATGACATTTGATCCAATTAAGCAGGTTAACTTAATTTAATGTTATTACTTTAAACAAGGATATAATTTGTTTAGTATATTAAAATTATAGATAATGGGGTGTGTTCATGAATTATGGTTGAAGATGTAGAAAACATGAGGAAATTCACCCATTAAAGTTAAATCATAGATAACATGTGGATTTTCATTCATTAAAGTTAAAAGATAGATAACTTTATGAGTCTATCCATTAATGTTAAAGCTATGGTTAACATGATTAAGTTCATCCAATAAATTTTAACCATTCATTACATTCAATCTTACATTAAACATATGCCATGCATCTAATTTCATGTCATACTTTAACTTCATCATAAACTAATGAATACTTTCCATGCATACTTAATGGTGCTATCGATACTGAATATATTCCATTAATCAAATCTACATTCTTTTATGATCCCTATTACTGCATTTAATAAAATGACTACATACATGCATTTATGATTAATTTCATCTAATCCCCATTATATATTTTAACATAAAGCATCCATACATGACAAATTAAAAGGTAACATAAGAATGGAAAAACACTACATAACACTGAAATGATCTCGGAGTTCACCCCTAGTGGGCTACATCTCCAGGTCTACTCAACTGCAAGACCCCTCTGATACTTAATCATTAGTGGAGAATACATAAGGTTTACATCATTTACAATCCTACCATCAAGGTGAACATAACCAATAAACATATGACCACATTCATCCAATAAATACATAAATGATCCTTGGATAGGAAAGGATCCAACTGAACATAATAAAAAAACAATAATAACAAATCAACTGGAGCATCCACAAAATTAAATCTTCGCAACCCATCATAACCATCCCATGGTCTTACATGGAAATCAAGTTCTCACAAGGGCAATAAACATCAGGATGACTCCACCACTGAGCTTCAACCAAAGGAAACACAAAAACATACTAGCGAAAATATTCAAACAAACTCCTAAAACCCAGGAATACACAAGGTCAAGTAAATGGAGTTCAATAGGGTAGGAATTGTTAGGGTAGGTTTTTATTTCCTAGTGTGTTATTTTTTTTTTCCCTATATTCCTAGGTTTTTTCTACACTTCTTTTAATTTTGCTTAGGTTAATAAATCATGCTTAATTAGGTGAGTGGTTATGAGGTGTCACCTTCCTACATGTGTGCATCCATTTTCTATCTTGGGAAGATACTTGCTATCTTTAGTCCAAGAGATGGTTGCTCTTGATTGGTCGACATTGCCACCTATTTCCTCTCCCTGGTCTATAAAAGCATGCTACCTGGCCTGTATTTGGCATCGCTTGATTTTGCATCCTCTTAATGCTATTTTGCTTCTAGCATTTACATTACTCTCATGGAGACTAACTTTGTGTTGCTACTTTGATTTCGTATCATTTGCATTCATAGTTTAGATATCTATTCATTTGCACTAGTTTTCTAGGTTTATAATCTTTTCAGATTTTACCATGGTATCAGAGCTATTCTATGTACAAGAGTAGATTTTAGTTTCCATATTTGAGAGATTCAGGGGGGGGCTAATAAATATTATTATAGTTTTTTGAAAAACCCAGTATGCTCTTCTCTTGCATCTTCGAATGATCTTGAGAATCAGAAAAGTTTGACGAAATTTTTTTATTGTTGGGGTTTGTACATGTGTTTTATGAAATCTAGGTGATTGCAACATTTCTGGTTATACTGGAAGCATTTGTAGCTGTTCCAACGCATCCAGGAGGCTTGAGAAAGTCAAATTTGGCTTTCATTTCACCAAAATTAGAGATCGTCATACACAGTTGCAAAATTGGGGTTTCAAGATCAAATCTGACAACCATCCTGCATATTTGGTGTTTTCAATCAATATTGTAGGTTCCAACATTCCTTCTCTTGACTTTGGTAGCTGATTCAACCTTTGCATGCCATTTTTTGGTTGTTGGGGTCATTTTTTGTATCTAAAGTCATTCTATATACACTGAATCTACATCTTCTATACATCAGAAAGAAAAATGCCTTCTGAGTTTTGTTCGCAGAACAAAAAAACCATCTAGGTATCTTTTAGTTTTTGCATACAGACTGTATGGTTTGCAAAAATGCACTCAAAAAGTTACAGCAGGACCCCTCTCTGTTGGTTGTTGCATTTTTGAAGGTCATTTTCAAATGCTTTTTTCTTGCTCAAACAGACTCCATTTTCCACGAAATGTTTTTTGATTTTGGATATTTTTTCGTGCTCTATGCACTAGTGCAGTCATTTTTTGATTTTGATGCAAAGATTTTTTTGAAATTGCAAATTCTCAGTCATGACACTACACAGTTCTCATTTTGTGAACTTCAGAGGATCATAACTTTCACATATGATCTTGTATCGAGGTGATTCATTGTTTGAAAGTGCATGATTTTTTGTGTAGATTGCAGTGCTGCTGTTTATTTTTTCTGGATATTGTTCCAAAAGTTCATTCTCGGCATATGCTTTTCATGAGGATTTTGTAATGCATTGAAATCAAGACCACTTAGTATTTCTTGCTAGTGGTAGTTGTAAATGCACTAATATAAAATGCCAAATCATAACTTATTGGGGGGGTCTTTGATTGAGTGAAAAGGGGGGGGTTGTCTTGATTGCATTCTCTTCCTTTCATTATTTTTTTTCTCCACTTCTTCATCATGGATCAAACAATAGTTCCTATCCTAACTCCATATAACTACTTTGAGTGGAAATCATGCATGACAATCTACTTAAGGAAAGCTAGATTACATAGGATAACTATGGGGTTTGAAACTGAACCTGCTAAAGATGAAGATAAGCCTAAGCGGTTTAACAAATGTGATGAGGCATATGGAACATTGTGTTTGTTTGTTTCTCCTGACTTGCTCTTTCACATTGAGTCTTTAAATTCACTAAATGAAATCTAAAAAAAGTTAGAAACACTATTTGGCACACAAGATTCAATGAGGGGTCATATGTTGGAAAATGAACTAATTTGTTTAAGTCCAGGCAATTTCAACACAATCCAGGATTTCTTCACTAAATTGAAATCACTAAGGCTGCAGTTAAAACAACATGGAATTGAAAAGAAAGATGAACATTTGATTCTTAGTATTCTCTCTAAGCTGAATTTAGAATATTTTGTGTTTGTTTCTACCTTCTATGCTACTAAGGGTGCACTTGGCACTCAATTTACCATGCCATCTCTAGATGATTTTGCTATCTCTCTCACTCAGGAATAGGATAAGCTAATTTAGATGGGTACTCTTAAGTCCTCTAAGTCACATGCCCTAACTGCCAACCAAGGCACAAAAGAACATAAAGGACAAAGTAGTAATAACAATAGTAAGGATAAGAAACAGAAGAATAGCAAGGAGAAGAAGGATCAGACATCAATTTCTTTAAAAGAAACTAATGAGACCCAATCTTCCAAAGGTGACAAGCCTAAGAAGGAGAAGGTCCAATGTGCCTATTGTAAAAGACCTGGTCATGATGAACATAAATGTCTGAAGAAACAAATTGATCACTTGACACACATTCTTGTGAAGAATAATATCAGTGTTCCTAAGTCAATTAAACAGAGTTCTAGTGAGGGGTCTAACAAGGCAAAAGAAAACAATAAGGGGAAAGGAAAGGGCAAGGCCCTTGTTGCATTTACTTCTTCACCATCCACTTGGGTTCTTGATTTGGGTGCTTCACACCACATGGCTTCATCTAAGGAAGAATTTACATCTTTAGAACCATGTACTATTCCTTCTATTTTGATGGGCGATGACACTCTTGTTGAGGTGTGTGGGAGAGGGTCTACTGATGTGAGGGATGGCACATTTGATGATGTTCTTTGTGTTCCCTCATTATCAACTAATCTCCTATTAGTATACCAAATCACTCACATAGGTTCAGGCAAGCAAGTTGAGTTCACTCCTGATTCAGTGGAGATTCGTGAGTTGCATAGTGATTCTATAGTTGCAGTTGGGAGAGCAGATCATCAGCCATGACTCTATCTATTTTCTCACTTTTCTCCTGATCCTCCTTCGACTGTTTTTCTCACTCATTCTAATGATGTGAGTAGATTATCGCATGAGCGGTTTGGCCATCTTAACTTCCGCTATGTGCAATAATTCAACCAACAGAGTATGGTCACAGGGTTGCCTTTAGTTCAGTTTTCAAGTGGTGTTTGCCAAGGTTGCATACTTGGTAAGCATCCTAAGGAAAATTTTGATAAAGGAAAGGCGTGGAAAGCTTCACATATACTGGAGTTAGTTCATAGTGATTTGACTAGTCCATTCCAGCATCCTTCATTCAGTCAGGCCAGATATGTCCTCACATTCATTGATGACTTTTCTCGATATACTTGGGTGTACTTTGTCAAACAAAAGTTTGAGGTATTTGATCAGTTTCAGGAGTTCAAAATTTTTGTAGAGAAGCAATTTGGGAAAGCCATCAAAGTTTTGTGCACTGACAATGGTGGTGAGTATGTCAACCATTGGTTTGAGAGGTTTTGCACTTTAGAGGGAATTGATTTGTAGCATTCAGTTCCATATAATCCTCAGTAGAATGGTGTGGTAGAATGGAAGAATAGGTCCTTGAAGGAAATGGTGAACTGCATGATTCACTCTAGATCTCCTATACCATAGTATTGGGCAGAGGCCATTAACTATGCTTGTTATATCCATAACCATGTTCCTCACCGAGCCTTGAAGGGAGTCACTCCTTTTAAAGCTTGGAGCAGTCGGAAACCATCAGTTAAGCACTTCTGAGTTTTTGGTTCTCCTGCATGGGCCCAAATTCCTTTAGAGAAATGCAAGGCCTTGGATCAGTAGAGAAAACCTTGCATATTTGTAGGTTATCCTGATGGTGTGAAGGGTTATCAGTTGCTCCACCCTACTACACATGAGTTGTTCATTGAGAGGAGTGTTTAGTTTGAGGAGGGCTCTTCCAGCTCACTTTATACCACTTCTCCAACTCCTTCTACTTTGGCATCGGAGTCACTTGGGATACATGACAGCTCCTCTAATGAGTTAGATTCACCTAAGAAGTCTTCTACCTCCACTTCTAATGCAGAAAGCGATTTAGCGGACTCACCTCCTTCCTCTCCTACTCATCATTCAAAGGTTAATGATTCTCCTCCAAATTCTCCATCTTTCAATCCACTTTGGGCTAGATAGACCTTGCGATCTACAGGTGATTGGGTTGGGGATCCATTAGACACTAGGCGGACTTGTTCACAGTTCTAGGGTGCTGCACATGTCTTCATTGCTACTGCCTCAGATCCATAGTCTTTTCATGAGGCTTTTGGTATTCCTAAGTGGGATATAGCTATGCAGGAGGAGTATAGTTCCTTAATGAGGAACCACACTTGGGATCTCATCCCTCTTCCTAAGGGAAGAAAATTTGTTCGATGTAAGTGGATCTATTAGACAAAATTTGTAGCAGATGGGTTGGTTCACAAGTATAAGGCTCACTTGGTCGCCAAAGGATTCTCCCAAGTTCCTGGGATTGACTACTCTGAGACTTTTGTACTAGTTGCTTGAATGAATTCCATCTGACTTGTTCTTACCATTGCTACAGCTAATCATTGGGAAGTGTACCAGATGGATGTGAAGAGTGTTTTTCTTCACGGTGACCTTCAGGAGGAGATCTATATGGAGCAACCATAGGGGTTCCTTCAGGATTCTTCTCTTGTGTGCCATCTTCGAAAGTCTCTCTATGGCCTCAAACAAGCTCCTTGGGCCTAGTATGTGAGGATGGACTCCTTCCTTCTATCAGTTGGGTTCACTCGGTGCCATTTGGATCCTAATGTCTACATTTTGCAACATGACAATTCAGTCCTATTTTTGGTTCTCTATGTTGATGACTTGTTGATCACAGGGAATTCTTCATCCACTATTGGGGCTGTCAAAATTGGCCTTCATGATAGTTTTTTTATGACTGACTTGGGCTTGTTGCATTACTTTCTTGGGATTGAGATCTACCAGTCTTCTTCTGGGATCACCATCAACTAGTCCAAGTATGCTCTAGATTTTCTCTTGAGGTTTCATATGGCTGATTGTAAGCTTGCTCCAACTCCCTTTCTTTCAGAAGTCAAACTCGAGGCTTAGTGTTCTTCTCCACTTGTTGATGGCACTTTGTACTAATAGCTTGTTGGGAGTCTCATTTATCTAACTCATACAAGACCTAACATTTCATATGCTGTAGGCATGGTCTCTTGATTCATGTAGGAGCCTCATGAGCTGCACTGGAAAGCAACCAAGAGAATCCTTCACTACATTCAGAGTACTCATAGTTTTGGGATTCACTATGCAATGGGCATTAAGATTGACTTGGTGGGCTACATAGATTCAGATTGGGCAAGCAATTCTCAAGATCGCAAGTCTACTTCAGGTTACAGCTTCTCACTTGGTTCAGGTCCTATTTGTTGGTTGAGCAAGAAGCAGTCTGCTATTGCTCTCTCTTCTACTGAGGTCGAGTATTGGGGGGCTGTGAATGCCACCACTGAGGCCATTTGGATTCAAAATATCCTCACTGAGTTTGGTATCCAGATTAGATAGCCATCAGTCATATTTTGTGACAACCAAAGTGCCATTCAGATCTCACGAAATCCGGTCCATCATTAGCGGACCAAACACATCGAGATCCACATGCACTACATCTGAGAGCTCATCCATGGACACATCATTGACCTTCACTACTGTCTAACTTTTGAGTAGGTTATTGATATCTTCACCAAACCCTTCACTGAGAGAAATTTCCTTCATTTGCTAGCTTTGTTGGGGGTGCGGGATGCTTCATCTTCTGGGGGGGCTTCTTCCTCTCACTCAGAGTCCTAACTCTCTCTACTCTTGGGAGGGTCTCTTTTCTCTCTCTTTTTTGGGGGAATTTTATGTACATGGGTACCTCATCAGGCTTGATTTTCTGGGACCCATTTCTACATCCACCTAAGCTTTGCTTATGGGGGGCTATTAGTGTAGGTTTTTATTTCCTAGTGGGTTATTTATTTTTTCCCTATATTCCTAGGTTTTTTCTACACTTCTTTTAATCTCGCTTAGGTTAATAAATCATGCTTAATTAGGTGAGTGGTTATGAGGTGTCACCTTCCTACATGTGTGCATCAATTTTCTATCTTGGGAAGATACTTGCTATCTTTAGTCCAAGAGATGGTTGCTCTTGATTGGTCGGTATTACCACCTCTTCCCTCTCCCTGGTCTATAAAAGCATGCTACCCGGATTGTATTTGGCATCTCTTGATTTTGCATCCTCTTAATGCTATTTTGCTTCTAGCATTTGCATTACTCTCTTGGAGACTAACTCTATGTTGCTACTTTGATTTCGTATCATTTTCATTCATAATTTAAATATCTATTCATTTGCACTAGTTTTCTAGGTTTATAATCTTTTCAAATTTTAACAGGAATACCTAGTTGGTCAAACAAGACTTCATACGATGTGTATTGGTTGATGATACTCTAACTAGAGACTTGACCAGCTATGGTCAACCACAAACCAACACTCAACACCCGCATAAGGGACATGACCAGTTACAACAGCACCACAAGACAATAGTCAAAATTTGAGATCTAGGACAAACACAGGTACCCAATTCAAACTTACGACAAGATCCAACAAACAACATCAAAGACCTTCCATTTCTGTGAGGCCCTACCCCACCTCATCCTAGCATTTCATTATTTTTCATGTTGAGACTATTATGGTTTCTTTATTTTTATATATTATGGATTTGGAACTCATATGATTTCATGATTTGGATAACATTGATATATATTGATGCTTCATTTCTATGCATTATAGACATAGAACTCTATATAGGGTAAAATTGAGATAGTGTATGTCATTATTGGATTTGCAGGACTTTACTATGATGATAGAAATAGGATGCAAGTTTTATGTATGGATTAAAATTATGAGGATTATGATAATTGCTTATGTGGGTTTATTTGGATGTAAGATGTATTGATTTGTTTAAATGTATATTGTATGCAGAGTGTTTGATGTGTATTCTTATTCATATGTTTTATATTATATGAGGTTATTTGGAATTACTAATGTGTAATTGAGATGCACAAGAAAATTATCCATGTGACCATGGAAACATTATGGAGAACCAAACCTAGACCTATGTACGTTCGTAAAACCAGGGGTTGTCTATTTGGAGACAAAACACCCCATTTGTATAAGTATTTTATTCGTGAAAGTGGATGTTGCATGTGTGTTAGATTGAATTTATTTATTTGTGTAAATCCAACAAGAGACAAAATTTCATGTGTAATTTTGTAAAAGTATTTTTATTGTGTCACTTGACACGTGTTGATTTATGTCTTGATTTTTGAATTGTCTCTTGGAGGGAGTTGTTTTAACCATAGCTTTTTCAAATAATTTAATGTAGTTGTATATTTTCCTTGGGTAGAGAATCTTTGGGGTGGTCAACTTAGGTTTGACCCGAAAATTAACTTTAGATGGGTTTAAAAAGGGTTAAATGAACTCCTAGGGGTAGTTTTAAAGTGTTTCCTAAAGCCCATAATGTGTACCTAAGGGTTAGGAGTATTTTTAGGCATGTGACAACTCTTATGTGACCATTTAGACACCCTAAAAAGTGGATTTCCTAAGTTGAGCGAAAATTGAAATTAGAAGGCATCATCTAAGTTGTTAACCTTCCTCTTTGGATGTGAGATCCCTTTCCCATTCTCTCCTACCTTTTCCTTTTAGTTTTAGTAACTTGTGTGAACTCTCACTAAAGTCTTCTTAAGCAAGGATTAGGAACTTTGTGGGTAATCACCCACTCTCCATTTTTGGAGACAAGGCAATATTGAAAGAAAAGATAGAATTGGTTTAGGAATTTGGCTAAGGGTAGAGAAGCAAGGAATTTGTGGAATTGGGCTACTCATCCTCAACTAATCTAGCATACCTTTGGGTAGTTTGAAGGTTGGTTTAACTTTTCCTTATGTTTATTTTATGTTGCATGTTATTTTGGAAAAATTGTTGTGTGGAAAAAGTTGTTCTTTTGCATTTTATTTTGTGAAAATTATTGCATGTTATGCCTTTGATTTCTTGTATGCATTTTGTGTTTTGGGAGTAACCAAGGCCTCCTACTCTTGGGAGAGAGGATGGTCTTGTGGGTGGTAGAAGTTTGATAGCCCTCGAGTGAGAGGCTCTTGTTATGAGAGTGATCTCAAGGGATATTTATGTGACCCTTGCTACATGGCTTGTTTATGCATTTGGGGGTCATAAGGAGGGAAATAAGGCATGAATGCCTTAGGGGGCATAAGGATGTGGGGTTGTTATGTTTATGATATATCTTGGTTTTCCATGAGGTGGCTTTGTGTTTTACCATACTTGCAGTCTCCTCATGGTACTTAGTCCACTACCACCCTTGAATAGACATCAAAATGTGTGGTGCGGTGTAACCTTGGTTGGGAATATGTTTGTGATTGTTTTCCCTTGTTTATTATGTTTGCATGTGTGTAACCTATCTAGGGCTTGGTTCTCCAAGCTCAGGGGTGGCTACTAGTTAGCCTAGGCTGGGAGGTGAGCACTCCATGGTCATAGCCTATGATTTATTTGCAGGTTGTTGGAAGAAAGAAATAGTACAAGTGGAAGTGGTTGGAGTTATATGTTGCAGAAAAATATTTGTAAATGTAATTATTATTCTTTGAAAGTCCTCATTTATTAGAAATGAGAAACCTATTTGTAAAGTGGCGTTAGTGTCTTTTAAATGTACTTTAAAGAAATGTAATATTTTATTATGCTATACTATAGAAATGAAATGAATATTTCTGGATTTAGTTCCTAAAGTTTTGAAACAAATATTTGTTGAGTATATAATATTTTGAAAAGCAAGAAATTTATTTTGTTCCTTTAAGCTTATGAAATAAAATAGGAAAATAATGAGATAGTTTAGCATGCATTTAGAAGGCTAGAAATAAAACCATTAGATCTGTTTATGGAAGTGTAGTTTTAGTTTATTTGAATATGTCATTTTATTTATTTGCAGAAAATAAAATCTAAAATATTATAGTCATCTCTAAAGATTCATTTTAATATTTTCTAGATTTAAATAGTTGTTGTTTGAACTTATTTACTTCTGTCAAATTTAATTACTTGCAGCAAATAAATCTAAGGATTAAATAAAATATCTTATTTTAGTTTTAGCTGCAAGGCATTTAAAATAAAAGGAAATATGTACATTGATTTTTAAAACTGATGACTTTAACTTATCTGTTAAAATGGTTTCAAAATAAAAGAATATCAACATTTATTTATTTTTTAAAAAAAACCCTAGATTTAATATACCGTTTATATATATATATATATATATATATATATATAAATAAATGTAATTACATATAAATATGTTTAAATGAAATTCATTCTTATTTTAAACATGCTTATTTATATATATATATATATACAAATATATATATAAATATATATATATATATAATATATTATAACTTTAATAGACAAAATTATTTTTTTTAAACAAAAAAAAATATAAAGAAAAAATTCTACTGCATAAGGGTTTCAGCAGGGTCGAAACCACTGTGCTAAACATAGTGGTCAGCGGGGCCGAACCCACTGTGTTTAGCATAGTGGTCGATGCGATCGGGCGGAGGGGACCACCACTGTGGGGGACTGCCACTATGGGCGACCATAGTGGTCGACACCGCCACTGTGGCTTCCCATAGTGGACAGCCCAGGGGCCACCATTGTAGTTTTCCACAGTGAGCGACGTCGAGGACACCCACCGCTGCCACCTTCCCAAGCTCTACCATATCAGCAATGGCCGTCACCTCCATCATTGTTGCCCACTCGGCCCTGCAACACAAACAAACAAGAAAATAAAAAACCCTAACCCAACATGGGTTAGGTTATTCAAAATAAAAATATAAAGGTGTTTAGAAATGAAAAGAATAAAAAAAAAGGGGTTTCTTTATATTAATAAAGAAATTAGGGTTGAATTTGAAAGTTTGAAGCGAAATGGCGAGGCATGTGAAAGGTAGAAATAGCCTCTCTCTTTTCGACTAGCCCTTTCCTCTGTGAAATGTTTATCATGGTTGTGGAAACTGCTTTGTGGTTCTAGCGAATGATGTTAGGGCAAATGAATTCAGCTGAGCTAAAACTTGGATCAACAAGCAAGAAGCCTTTTTTGCTAAAACAAAATACCCACTGATTGTATCAGCTAGGGCTTCCCTTCCTTCTCTCCAAGATAGGGATCAAAAATGGCAACTAGTAAGACGTCATAATAAGAAGGTAGAAAAGCAAGTGAATTGCTTAAAGCGACATCCCAACCCTTGGTGGAAGGAAGGTTCTGTAAAACCTAGTCGAACAAATAGTCCAATGGCTTCAGATATCAAAATGTTTGGTGGCAATTCTGCCAAAGATAGCCCCAATGGGATAACCATTGACATTGATTCCCATACATTGGATAGGTATCGAGTGCATTACAACAAAAAAATGTTTTTTGCACGATGGAAAGGTTGGGGGATCCCGTCTAAACAAATTGTCAACTGGGTGGCATCTTCCCTCAATAACCAGGTAAAAATTGATATCCTCCCTGATCAATTCTTAGCTATTGAATGTGGTAATCAAAATTTTAAAAGCTCAGTATTAAACAGGGGTTTTCCTGAGTTTAAGGTCTTAGGTTTTGATTGTTGGGAGTGGCAAACCCTCTTTCATCCATCACTATTAAATTTGTGTGTGGTCAATACAGCCATATCTCTCGATAGAATTCCAATTGAATTAAGAAATAATGACTTCTTGAGAATTTTAGGGAATAAAATAGGCAAATTTGTTGAAGTTAAAAAATCTACTTTAAGCTTCTTTAACAATGTTATGATTGTCAGCATGAATGTAAACATTAAAAACATTGATTCAGTAACACTAAAGTATGGAAATCAGAGTTTACCTCTTGAATTACCCTTCTACAATGGCCCTTTTGAAATGGATAGACCAAGGAAAAATGCTTACCCTAAATTAATTACTAAACCAAGAGTAGCTCCAATTAAATTTGTGAATGAAGGAGGATTCACTATCAGAGGTTTTAATAAACTCAGCACTAATCTTCCCTCTATGGCTCCTTGTGGTCGAAAAGCCCCAATTAAGCTTCCATGTTCTCAGCCTCAACCTCCTCTACCACTTGTCCCTCCCAAGGGGAACCCTAATAGAAGGGCTAATAATTTAGAAGAAGGGGAAATTTGTGAAAGGCTTCCTTAGAATGAACAATCTGGCATGGTTATGTCACTAGTAGGCTCTCTTATCTTACAAGACAGAGAGTACTCCTCAAATACTTCCCCTTTGAGGGATCTTACCACCCTATCACTTCCAAAAGATGAGGGCATCTCTACCCAAGATCTAGATAGGATTTCACAACAATCCCATCAAATCTCCCCAGTCTCAAATATGATAACCCCTCTTGAGGAAAAGGCAAGTCCCTCTTCCCCGAAGACTGACCTTGTCACAGCTCAAGCTTCTGGGGATGATCAAGTAGCAAAGGAAGTTGATATCATCACCAACTTTATAGGGGAAGAAGTAGTAAAGGACCTCATGGATCAATTGATTGAAGAAATCTATGATAATGAAGAACTAGAAAGACAGAGAGATCTCCTCATTAACAACCTAGTTTATATTACTAGAGTTAACATAGACATAGAGGAATTCTTCATAGCATCAGAGAGTGAGGAAAATCAGCATCCTAACACTTTAGCATTCTTTGCTCAGGCAAAAGTAAAGATTCCCCAAATTGCGCTAAACTTAGTAAAAGAAGGGGCAGGAGATCCTTAGCCGAATTAAGACTGAAGGATGGAGAAGCTAAGGGTCAATCCAAAATATCAACTCTTTTTAATGTAGGGGAGGGGAAGTACCTCCCCATTGAGCCATGAAAATCATAACATGGAATGTTATGGGATTGAATGCCCCTACCAAACAACACATCTAAAAGCGTTGTATCTCTATATCTAAACTTGACTTAATATTAATTCAAGAAACAAAAATGAATGTATCCGAGATTTCTATCTTTGGGCAAACACTGGGGGTTAGACAACTTAATCACTCCCCAGCTTCTAGTGCTTTAGGGGGCCTAGCTATCATTTGGGATCCTAGATCTCTTTCGTTCACACCTCTAGAGATCCAGCAAAATTGGATAGGAGAAGAAGTTGTAATCCACAAAAATAACCTCAGATTTAAATTGATTAATGTCTATGGCCCCATCCAGAACAATGATAAGGTGAAAGTATGGAAGGACATTGAGATCTTTCTTAAAAACTTCTCGAACAACCTCAACATCATTGGAGGAGATTTTAATGCCATTACTAAAACCTCAGATAAAAGAGGGGTAGCAGCAGGCTCCCCCCTTCAGCTATAGATTTCAATCTCTGGATCAATAGGAATTCCTTGCTAGAAATTAAGACAACAGATAATGCATTCACCTGGAACAATAGAAGATCTGGATTTTGTAACATAGTAGAAAAGCTTGATAGGTTTTTTATCCATGGTGGGCTCTTAGGACTGGATTACTCCTTCAAGGCAGAGCCTCTTCCTTTATCAGGATCAGACCACTTTCCCCTTCAATTAAAATTATTATCAGATTTTACCCCAAAAAAATGCCCCTTCAAATTTGAAAATATGTGGTTTAGAGATGAAAATTTTCTAAGCTTACTTGAAAATTGGTGGAGTAGCTCCACTTTCTCAGGATCAAAGATGTTTATTGTTGCAAGCAAGCTAAAACTTATTAAATGGAAGCTCTTAGAGTGGAATAGGACCAAATTTGGTAACATCTTTGACAAAAAATCATCAATAGAGAACGATCTTAATAGGGTCAATATTGAGGTCATGAAAAGAGGGATGGATGAGAGCCTTTTCCTTAAGGAGAAGGCCCTTCTCTTGGATTATGGAAAGATATTAGCCTATGAAGAAATCTTTTGGAAACAAAAATCTAGAGAGACCTGACTGAGGGAAGGAGATCGTAATACCAAGTTCTTCCACAATAGTACTAAGCAAAGGAGAGGAGTCAACCGAATTTCTCAAATTAGGAACTCCTAGGGTTCCATCCTGACTAAACTAGATATGGTTACGTCTGAAGCAGCTAACTTCTATGAGAATATCCTAAACAATCTTGAAGGCTCTGACCTTAAGGGCCAACGCGACTTCATCAAGAATATTCCAAAACTCATAACCAATGACCATAACCAAAACCTTCTAAAGAAATTTTCGGGGGAGGAGGTCAAATCTGCCCTCTTCAAAATGAACTCAGACAAAGCTCTGGGTCCAGATGGCTTCCCAACCAGCTTTTTTCAAAAATGCTGGGATTTTATGGGAACAGAAATCACAGAGGCCTTGGAAGGGGTAAGAAACTCAGGAAAGATTCTTAAAGAAGTCAATAACACCTTTCTCGCCCTCATTCCAAAAAAGGAAAACCCAGAGAGTTTCAATGACTTCAAACCAATTGCTCTATGCAACACTTTGTACAAACTGTTAACTAAAGCCTTAGCAGCTAGACTCCAAAATCTCCTTCTAGTTATTATTAGTGAAGAACAAACTAGTTTTGTCATGGAAAGATCAATCTATGATGGAGTGATCATTGCCCCAGAAGCTTTGCATTCAGTTCAGCTTAACAAATCAGCAAGCATGTTAATCAAATTGGACATCAGTAAAGCTTATGACAAAGTTGATTGGCATTTCCTCTGCAAATGCCTAGAGGCCTTTGGTTTCTCAAAAACTTGGATTAACCTTATCTTTGAATGCATATCCTCCCCAAGATCCTCTATTCTAGTTAATGGCTCCCCAGTAGGCTTCTTTAGTAGTTTGAGAGGGCTTAGGCAGGGGGACCCTAAATCCCCCTTCCTCTTTATCATTATGGCTGAGGCCCTAGGAAGAAATATTACAATGGCTAAGAAGATTGGGAAGATTCAAGGCATTCCCATCACTAAAAACCTTCTCCCCTTTACCCACCAACAATTTGTGGATGACACAATGCTCTTCGGACAAGGTGACTTAAGGGAGGCCCATGGTTTTAAAAACATCCTCAATTCTTACATGAGAGCCTCAGGTCAAGAGGTTAACTTAGCTAAATTTGCTATCTTTATGTTCAACATTGAACCCCCTCTTGAAAAAGATATTAGTAATACTTTGGAAATTAGTAGAGGATCCCTTCCTTGCAAATATTTAGGCATCCCCCTTGACAAAGGTAGGAGTCCCTCTAATTTGTGGAACAACTTAGTGGATAAGATCAAATCAAGAATCAGCTCATGGAAAGGGAAATGGCTTTCCTCTGAGGGCAGAGCCACTTTGGTTAAATTATTTTTATCAGCTATGCCTATTTTCCAGCTTTCCCTTCAGCGGCTCTCATCCTCCAAACTTACTGAAATTAACAGGCATCTAAGAACTTTCTTCTAGCGGGGAACTGATAACAACCACAAAATCTCTCTTATTTCCTGGGACAAGATTTTCTCACCCAAGGAGGATGGGGGTTTAGGCATCAAAAATCCTCAAGTCCAAGGTAGAGCATTGGGGGCAAAGCTGGTATGGAGGTTATTTAGATTCCCACATCTTAAATGGGCTAGATTGCTTAACCTCAAGTACCTTAATGGAGATGACCCATCCCAAATTTTTAGGGAATCCAATCCCCCCAGAGGCTCCCACCTTTGGAATTTTATGCTGGAATGTAGAAAGATCATTACAAACAAGCTTACTTGGAACCTAGGTTCAGGGGACAAGGCCCTCTTCTGGTCAGATTCATGGGGAGGATACGAAGCCATAGAAAACATCCATGACTTCGGGACTACCCGAGCCCTTCTCAAAGCTAATAGAGGACCCCTACTAAATAGCTACCTTTTTGCTCTAAAGGAAGGGGCTGGTTGGCAATGGATTGAAAGGGATGATGAAGTCATTCTGATAGGAGACAAGCTCAAACTCTTGTCCATTCTCAACTCTAGAAACATTGTCCTAAGTCATGTTAAGGACAAGCTGGTATGGGCAAGCTCCTTAAGTGGAGAATACAATGCCAGGGATGGATACTCCCACATATCCAATTTAGTTTTAAGACCCAAGGTAGAACTTCCTCTAAATCTATGTTGGGATAGGAATTGTTTACCTAAGGCAAGCATCTTCTCTTGGCTCGCAATCCAAAACAAACTCCTCACTGCGGAGAAATTTAGGCATATGGGCTATGAGGGTCCTAGTAGATGTCCTCTCTATGAAGCCAGGGAAGAGGACACCAATCATATTCTCCTTAACTATTCCTATGCTCATCAATGTTGGACTTGGTTTACCAGTATACTTGAGTGGTCTGCAGCCTTCCCCAATACCATCTTAGGAATGTTGAAAGCTTGGCCTCTTCTTAAGAAGGGTTGTCTCTTTGAAGGACTATGGAAAGCTCTCCCATCATCCATAATCTGGGAACTTTGGAAAGAAAGAAATAGGCACATCTTTAAGAATGAAAAATTAGAAGTCCACAGAGTCATTAATAAAATAGAGTCAGCTATCACAGAGCTAGTTAATAATAGACTTGCATCAGGGTCACTTAAAAATGCCTCCATGTCTCACTGGGATGAAAAGATTGTTAAATGATGGAAAGGCTTGTCTATCCCTCCCTTTGTAGGTGAAGGCCCTTTGGCCTACCTTCAATCAAGGCATCCCGGGGCAACCCAGGGCAAGCAGGGATAGGATGTGCTATGCATAATTGGGAAGGTAGGGAAGTGGCATCCCTCGCTGCCCTAGCTGGCATTACCACAAACAACTAGGTAGAACTGTTAGCCTTGGTGGAAGGTTTTCTTATATGCAGAAAACTTGATGCAAGGTGTTTAGAAATTGAGGGTGATTCGGCTATAATTATCGATGCTCTTAGGAAAGGCAGTACTCCCAACTGGAAACTTAAAACCTTGTTATCCAAGGCATTGGATCTATGTAAGGGGTTTGGGAGGGTCACATTTAATCACATCTATAGGGAGGGAAACAAAAGAGTAGATAAGCTCACTAACTTAGGGGCTGATGGCATCAAACTCCTATCCCTACCCTCCTAAGTTAATTTTAGTCCCTTCTATCTTCTCCTCCCCCTATCTTTTAGTATAGAGGATGGTATTTCCTTGTTCTATGATCCATTTTCAAAACCTAACCCTAGATCTAAGAGGTTTAGATTATCATCCTTATTATAGATATCTTAGTATCCTCAGGAAGGTCTTACCCCTATAGTTAGACACAAGATGAGATTAGGGGTGACCTGAGCTTCACCAAAAATAAAACTGAAGGACTATGAATAAAATAAGTATATATCTAAAGGTCTGATTATGTATGCAGGTGGCTATTCTTCATTCATCAATACAAATAGATAGATGGTTGGCTGGATGCATACAGGCATATATGTATGTATATATAAACATACACTCATATATTTTCCAAATATGATATATATACTCACTTTCACCCTCAAACCCGAGGGATAGTTATACTGATAATCTCAAATCCTCATATATATATAAATACATCTCATGTAGAAGTTATATATATATAATTTTATCTATTAAGCTCTATAGATACTCAACCATTTATCTCGCACTTTTTCCTACCTAAAATAGATGTCGGACCCATTCAAGCCTACCTTTAAAGTCTCCAGAGCCATCCTTCAAATTCATATTCATAAAATTCATTTCTTTAGAATCCCTTCTTTAGTTTTTTTCAGTAGGATCTAAATTCATTTAACTTAGATATCTTACACTTGGTCACACCGCAATAAGGCCTCGAGCCTGGGTTAGTCCTCCTTTAGAACCTTTAGAGTCATGGTTTAAATATTTATTTTCTAAAATAATCTCTGAAGATTCCCCCTTTATATCTGTCAGTTGGGCACAAAATTTAGAGAATTTTGGTAACACTTTATATGTGATGTAATAGGCTTAAGAATTAGTGGGAGACTTACCCATACATTAAATAAGTTTAGAATTATAAACATGTGCTCATATCCC
The DNA here is from genome assembly GCF_030272615.1 of Cryptomeria japonica. NCBI lineage: Eukaryota > Viridiplantae > Streptophyta > Pinopsida > Cupressales > Cupressaceae > Cryptomeria > Cryptomeria japonica. The sequence continues at coordinate 227,324,749 of NC_081413.1, forward strand.
AACAAAGTATATGAAACATGGATATAGAGCTAACCCTATTAATGTATAGTTAGCCTCTCACTAAATCTTAAGCCTTTCTTGATATCCTAAGCTTTATTATGTGATCCCTATAGAAGGCCAACTCTAATAGCTGAATGAATCATTAAGGACAACCTTTATGTCAGCCACTCTCTCAATCAAAGTCAAAGTGACGGCTAACAGCGAAGGATGAGTTAGGTTGCTGCAGTGATGGGACATTTGAGTTAACTCAGGCTCAGTGGCGGTAAGGTATTATTAATTACCTCTCGTCTTGAAATTCTCACTCCCTGCTTGTTATTTACTATTTAGTCACTGCTCATTATTAAGTTGGTAGAGTGCAAGTCCTTCCTTGATAGCTGAGAATCCTTCCGCATAGCAACAATGGATACTACACTCAGACTTATGGATTGAGGCATCAGATGGCCTTTGTGGGTGAAATCAAAGATGAAAGATTGAGAGGTATCTTGGTTCAACAGAACCCTTTGATTTCTGGAGCAGTTATGAAATTCCTAGGGAAGGATTTCATAATGAATGAGGATCAAACCTGAGCTAACTCAGATATCGCTGCTATGTTCCTAGCCTTAGCAATGTATTTTGAAAGAGTGAGAGAGGTGGTGGTGAATTTATGCAAGAAGGTCTTCATTAAGGACATTCTTGGTGAATTAGAATAGGTTTTGGTGAACATAGATGATGATCTCACAGCTCCAAAGCCTCGAGACTATGATGTACTTTTTAGGAACAACAAACCGGTTCCTCATTTTCCTATTGTAGTTACTGAAGACCATAGGGCCTTCGAAGCTCTACTCTCTATAAGGAACAGGAACTTCCTATTCCTCTCCTGGATCCTCATGGTAAAGAAACCCCTGTGAGAGAAGTGGCTGCAGAATTATCTGGATGCAGAAAATATTACGGTCATCCCTAATCACATGCCCATCCCTCAATCCCATGAAACCCCTGCTGTAGAGAATCCAAGGAGCTTAGAGCCCCACTCCTCTCAAAAGCCAAGAAGGAAAAGTTAATGGCCATTTTAGGGTGCTTCATTATAGGCAAAGGTCTGGGTATTAGACAATCTTTGGTTTTTGAGTAATTAGGGAATATTGGAACATTAAGCTTAATGTCCTTTTTTAATTATGATCATAGTATACGATATATCCTTAACTTGTTAAGTTTAGAACTGGTTTTTTAAAGTCATTTTGACTACAAAAACATTAACTTATTTTTCTAGAAGTATACAGGGAAAGCATTCACACTAAGGTAATATATGGATTATGTATCTTGAAGATGTCTAATTGCCTAAAAATTTATCTTAAGCTTCTAGTCCAAAAATGGAAGTAATTTAGTAGTACACATACAGTCAGTAATTTATACTCATAGATATATATATACATATACATATATATAGGTTTATATATATATATATACATATATATACATATATATATATATATACATATATATATATATATATACATATATATATATACATATATATATATATATACATATATATATATATGTATATATATATATATATATAAACCTATATGTATATGTATATATATATATATATATATATATATATATATATATATATAAACTTGAAAATAGCAATCTTGGTTAGCTTTCTATATCACTGGTTTTTTGAGATATATGGTAGCCACTTTTTAGCATTTTTCTTACCTCTAAAATGCATGGTTAGTGGTTTTCTAAAGATGCTAACCATTTAATAGGTATCTTTGTGCTATGCATATGAAGCAAATGTTTATTTAATCAAGTCTTTAGCCTTAGTTCCATAAGAAATTTAGATTCAAGGGTTTTTGAGTACTTAAAGGTTACGGTGTCTTTCAATTCTGATTCTTGTAGATTTCCTGAGTCTCTCAAGCTTCAGGGTTAAATTTAATGGTGCGGCCATAATGATTTTTGTATGAATATTCCTTTATTGATAAAACCCATCATCTCTTACCTAGGATATAGAATTACTTTTAGATTCCTTCAGACTCTCTCTTTCAACATTTATTCAGCCACTCGAGCACTTGCATCAATTTTTATACTCATGCTTCCTTGTATATATATGTATATATCATACATATTCATATTTCTCGATCTCTTCAAGCACTCTTGGGGCGGCCCTATTTATAGTCTCTTCATCTGGTCATGCCCATAGCCAAATTTAAACGCTTGAAGTATACCCCAGCCCAACCTCTCACTTTAATCCCTTTGATCCTCAGCATCATTAAGGTATTTTCTTGATAGCAGACTAGGGATAAACTTACAACAGATCTTCTAGATTGTTTTGGGTCAAAACAGAGGTTATTTAGACTCAACTACTATCTTTAGTGCTAAGCTACATCTATAAGAAGTTTGAACCATCAAGACTTAGTCAAGACAACCACATTCCTCCCTTTGGTTCTAATGAACCAGCAATTCATAATGTTTGTTTATTATAGTATGTTTTTCTAAAGCATTTATCTAGGAGAAGCCTGTAATGCCACCTGCTGATTCTCTAATTTTAGCATTCTTACACAATAGAATCCTACCTCACCACCCTCTTTGTTATAATCTCAAAGGATAGAAGGTGGGAATGACTGAACCCCATTTACCAACCCTTGTTAGTGTAACCTGGATCCCTTCTCTCTCAGGGATCGCATCCAGGAGCATTAACAAGAGTTGGCAAGTATGGGATTCCTCATGTTTGGACATTAATGAATTTAACTCTATTGTAGTTTGAAGAAATATTTTTCGTTTGAATATTCTTTAAAAGATAGGTTTCATAAGATAAGTTTCCATTTATTATGTTGGCTGACTGATACTAACAATCTGCCTAGTGTTTGAGCAACTAACTATGCAGGCCAAACAAGCAGATTTTGTGGAAAAGTGGAACTATTCAATCAAAAATCATCCACAGAGCTAAAATTGGAAGCTACAGAATATTGACATCTTCTATTTTGAAAGCTACAAATAAGGGCTTGTAAAGGAGGGGTAACATAAAGACACCCCTCTTGATTTCCCTGGCCCGGGGTCTCTTTGGATTATGTGGTGGTTGCACCAAAAATTGGAATTATTACTTATTTTGTAATATTAGGCTGGACTTTGGTCCTGGGCAAGGCCAAAGGTTTTCTCGCCTCCACTCTTTCCTACCGGCGCCTGCACGAGTGGAGATTTGTACTATAACTTTTAAATAATTAATAAAATCCTTGGCCTCAGCCTCTTACTGATCAAAAAATAAATAAATAAAGAAATTAGGGTTTCCATGGACATGTTTAGTAATGGAAAAAAATATATACATATATTTATATAAATATATATATATATATATATATAGAGAGAGAGAGAGAGAGAAAATAATATGAGCGAATTGGGTAAATTGTAATAATATTTGTTTAAGAAAAATATATATAATTTAGATATATATATTAAAGAATTTTATAATTTATTATATATATATTAATGTTTATTTTAGTTTAAACATTTAATAATAATGTTGTTTAAGGGCAAATGGTAGAGCTAATATTTTATTAGGTGTTTATTTTTTTTATATAAGTATTTATTAAACATAAGGGTAAAAAAAAAGAAGATATTTTTAGATTTTATTATTATTTTAGAGTTTATACTAAATATAGGTTTTAGAGATTGAACTTATGAGAAAAATTCCATTATGAATTTAATTGACCCTTTAGATGGTTTAGTTGGAACACCTTTTATTTATTGATTAAAATAAATTTTAGACATTATAAACAAAGTGCTAGGAATAATTTAATTAGTCCCTTAAAGTATTTAATGATTATTGAAGATTAATAATACCTTCGCCAATTATTTTAGAGAGTTGTGATTTAATTAATCTATTGACTAAAATTGATAAAATAATTAAATAATTCTTTTATAAATTCTGCATTTGATTTTTAAATAATATCACTTACTTGAGTTAGTGGTTAGAGTTAAGTCACACATAGTGAAGACAAACTTGCTAGTGCATTACATATTAGCAAATTAAATGTTATTAAGTTGTGATTTAAAAAAAAAAAAAATTCCCATTCGTGCCCAAAAGTTTGGGCATGACAATTTCTTAAAAAAATGGAAATACAAAAAATTAAACATGCATAGGCATAGGTTGGAAAAGACAATCTTCTTTCTTATTGTTTTCACACAACAATCGATCCAGTTTTCTAAAGGATCTAAGTTTTCAAAAAATAATAATAGAAAATTAGCATACAAGATAGATTCAATACCACAATTGGAATAGCACATGAAGACAATCTAAATTAACATACATTCAAATAAACCATCATTTAAGGACAATGATAAATTTCTTTCATTTAATACAAATTTGGTTATCACAAACATTATTTAAGTTTGAATTTCAAGTTAATGAAAATAATATTTAAAATACATGTGAAAACTAAATTCGATACTTAAATCAAAATAATCCTTTTTAAATAAAATGTATATTGACTAAACGTAAATATAATCTCCGTGTTCACAAAAAACTTCATGACTGTAACCAATCAGATTTAATCATTAAATTTCTATGATTAAACCCTATTTACATTTTACATGAATACATATATATATATAAATGAAATATAATTTCATTTCCAACTATATCTAATTATTCTTCCATTTTTCCATTTTGAAATCCCCCAATTAACATAATACTATGTTATATAATATATTATGTTAATTGGGGAATTTCAAAATGGAAAAATGGAAGAACAATTAGGTATAGTTGGAAATGAAATTATATTTCATTTTCGCTGTAATATATAATATATATATAGATTATATATAATATATATATAATCTATATATATATTATATATTACAGCGAAAATGAAATATAATTTCATTTCCAACTATACCTAATTGTTCTTCCATTTTTCCATTTTGAAATTCCCTAATTAACATAATATATTATATAACATAGTATATTCTATAATTTCCAAGTTCCCAAATAATATATTATGTAATCCACTAATTTAAATAAATATAAATACATATCCACTAATGAAAGAATATATAAATATATATATATAATATTATATTCACTAAACAATACTAATAACAACATTTATTAATTAATATTCATTAAACTAAATATTAATTAAGATTTTTGGAGAAGGTTTCTGGGCGCGTGAGCAAACAGAAGAGATAAAACCCTAGTTGTGTGACATTGAACATTGGGAAAGCTTTCAAATTTTAAAAATTCATTTATGGATTGATTTGAAATTTTGGAGGCAGGGGCAAAGGCAGAGAGGCTACAACACCAATTCCTTTCGCATCATTTCTCTTTCTAAAATTGTTATTTAAAGTCGTGTGTCATTTTCAAAATCTTGAGGCCGAAGAGAAAAATACACCAGAATATGATTTCCACAATCAATCAGATCTGAAAAGAAATGCAGCGTAACAGTGAGACAAACTAGATTGTAGCGAGAGGTGTTTTTAGGGTTTCAAATATTTTTTAGAGGTGACACTGAATTAACTGCCACTGCCACCACTATTGTGTCTAGGTAGGATATTGTAGAGATAGGCGAACCATCTACCAGGCTATTCCAAGAGATCGATGGAATTGGAGAAAGATCGAATCTGAAGTAGAAGTCAAAGAAGACGGAGCACTTAAAACTACCGATTTCATAGATGCTAACAGAGATTCCTTTTTAAAGCCAAAGCTGAAACCGTGGAGAATCACGGGAGACAAATTTTTTGGGAGGATGTATACTGAGTGATAACAAAGGAATGGGAAGTGCAAACTAGATGTGGTGATAGCAAAGAAGTGTGAGGTGCAGAGTAGAGGTTGTGATGTGGATGAATGGGAGAAGCAGAGGAGAGGAATACTTTTTCTTTTTTTCCAAAGAGAAACTCAGCTGGGACTATGAATTTTTACGATTGTGAATCTGTGTAAGGCTTTTGCAAAAGTGAAAAGCCTACGATGAGTAATGTGGACACCTTAGTGATGATGTGGAGGAGATAATCTCCTCCATGCGGTTTGCCTTCTTATCTCCATGCTTTCATTAATCTGCATTTACTTTGATTTAATTTTGTTTGGTATTCAAACGTACTGATCCGCAACTCAACCTAACCCTTAATCACACCTCCCTGGTCATTCGTGTGACCCATCTGTGGCCTCTGATGGAACCAGAGTCAAATGGCAGTGCGTTTAATTCCCCTAGCCCTACTGATCAGGTCCATTTCAACTAAAAAAAAACCTTTGCCAAGACTGTTGCTTTGTTTGCTCATGGAGTCCACCCTAGTGCAAGATTTTTTAAGACTCTTGGAGGTGAACGACCTAGTGAGGAAGGTAAGAGCCCTACCATGCCCTCAAATTCTTTGTTCATTTTGCCAAACGATGAGATGTTGAAAGAAATTATTTCCAAAAAATCTAGGTTAAGTGATACTGCCATTTTCTTTGCTTGTGTTAATATTAAGAAATGCCCGCCTAGAAAATTCCTAGATGATTGGTTTCATAATCTCTAGAATTTGAAATTAGGGCTTAAGATTTCATTTTGTAGGCAAGTCCAGAAAGGTCTTTATATTATCTTTTTTAATAATCATGAATCCCAAGTTGAAATCCTTAAACGACAATATTGGACTATCAGGAACACCTCCTTTCGTGCCTTAGCCTGGCCTTCAGAGGCCGTCAATGAGGAAGTTCTTGCATTATCAAGCCCTAGATGGGTCATTCTTAAGGATGTCCCTCCCTTCCTTTGGCGTTTTCTTCCCCAGGTATTGGAAACATTTGGGAGAATAATTCAGGTTGATGAAACAACGCGTTTAGTCCCTAACCTTGATGTAAGAATACTTATCTCCATCAAACCTGGGATCGACATCCCTCCACTTCTAAACCTTAACATCGGTGAGGAAATGTTTGTTTTCCCTGTTGAAATACTTGGAGGACTAAATGCCTATTTTTTGTGCAAAAAAGAAGGGCATCTTCGGAAGAACTACCCAATCATTAACCGCAGGAAGCAAAAGACTAACACTAACCTAGCAAGAGCATTTGAAAACCCTAGCACCGATAAGGAGTCAATCCCAAACCCAAGCAACCCTCATTCCATTGGAAACAATACTAACCCTAAAGATAATCCCACCTTAAGCTCGACTCCTAGCCTCATCCTTGTTGAACTAAATCCAATGAATGTTGACTCTACTACTAAATGCCTCAACCCTGCTTCTGTTCCCAACAAAATTTTTGAGGGTTCACCTTCTAACTATTTTCAAATAGTCACATCAAGAAAGTGAAGATGAAAGAATGCCTAGAAACTCACCTTGAACCAAATCCAAGCTGGTGATCAAATTGCCAATCAGTTGACAACCACTAGCAAATACCCCATCGTAATGAATAATGACATAATAAATGCTTCACAAACTCCAACCACCTCCTTGGTTAAAAATATGGTTAAAAATTTAGAGAAGTCTGATCATGATGTCAGTGATGCTAGCATGAGTGATAATCCTATGAAAATGATGCTCAGGTTTGGGACCCACAAATGATCTGATTTCTCATTATTTGTAGAAGTTACCCCTGATGTTAACACCTCCAACCCTGTGACAACATCTATGCTAAATGAAATAGAGGACAACCATATTATTGAAGTTATCTATGCTAATAAGGGTTTAGAAGACATTAAGTCTAGCTCAATGCTCCTTGGCTTTCCAGGCTTCCAAGTGCCTGGGTCGAACATTGTAGAAATTGTAGATGGTAAAAATGAGCTAAATGAGCTTAGTGATGAAGATGATGACCTCATGAAAGGTTCATCCATGGCTAAAAAGAAAGGCAAACCTATTGGTTCCAAGAATAAGAAAAATTTTGGAGATCAAAATGGTCTCCCAAATAGTCCCTCTTAATCCCCTTTTCTCATGAAATACATCTCATAGAATATTAGAGGCTTGGAGTCACCTAATAGGAACTTTGTTATTAAAAGGTTTCTGAATTGTCATAAATGTCTAGAATTTTTGATGCTTCAAGAGCTTAAATCTGTTGAGTTCTCCCTTGACACTATGCTTGATCTTATTTGGAGAGATGCGATCAAAATATGCACCAATCATCCTAAGAGAAAGGGTGGAGTTGGTCTCCTCATTAACCCCAAGTGGGAAAATCACATTAGGGATAGGGCTGTCTCCCCATGTAACAAAGTGGCTTGGGCCTCCCTAGATATTAGAGGCTCTTTTTTTGGGGTATGTTCTATATATGCACCTAATGATCATAGGGAAAGAGTGTCCCTCTTGAATTGGTTGGCAACCCTTCCGAGTATCCCCTGAGTCATGGCTGGAGACTTTAACATGATTGGAAACCAAGATGACAAGGCTGGGGGTATCCCTTTCGAATGGAAGTGCCAAGAGAAACCTCACTGGGATAGGTTTAAACAACACATGTAGTTATTTGACCCCCTTGAGGGAAGCAAATCCAAATCCTCTGCCCTATGGTACACTTGGTGCAACTTTCAGAAGGCCCCAGCCGAATCTACTCCAGATTAGACAGGTTTTATATTAATAAAGATTTCTTCTCCTTCTCCCCTAACCACTTGGGGAACTCAGTGACTATTTTGCCAGTGACCTTATCTGACCATTTCCCTATCATTGCTATCATCAATACTAGGAACTCCATCCCTAATAGCAATCCTTTGAATAAGAAGTTTATCCTGAATACCTCCCTGCTAAATGACAAGGATGCCCTAATTGCCATTAAAATGGTTAGACTCTTTAACATACACTCTCAACATCCCCAATCACACACCCTTAGACGGAATAGAAACATTTACTCTTGGCATAAAATATTCCAAACTATTGGCCAGAAGAAAGCCAAGGATCTCAGGTTTGTGGAAAAAACTCTCACTAATCAACTCCACTCCTTGGAGCATGAAATACAACTACATCCTTCCTCCTCTGTCCTAGTGGAATGGGTCTCTTAGGCTAGAGACATTCTTAGGAAACATCAACAGGTCAAAATCAGGGGTGCCTTCATCAGAGCTCATAATCATTGGCTCAAATTCAGATACAAAGGCTCTAAAGTCTTCTTCAATTTCCTTAAACAAAAACAAAATAGAGAAAAAATTGACAGAATCATAGTTGAGGATAAGGAACTCTTGAACATCAATGAGATCAAAGATGCTTTTGAAATGTTTTATAAGACCCTCTTTACCTTGGAGGATAGTGAAGCCTCAAAAGATGCTAGAAATAGGTGCAATAACATTATCCCAATAAGAATCTCTCAGAATGAAGCTCTCCCTCTCAAGATCAAAATCTCTATGACAGAAATTTTTGATGCCATTAAAGCCCTCAAGGATGATAAGGCCCTAGGCTCTGATGGACTTCCTGTTGAGTTTTACAAAATCAATATTGAGTGGGTCACCAAAGACTTATATGACATATACACCAAAGAATTTGATAATGGCACCCTTGGGGAGTCCATCAATAGGGGAATTGTTAAACTTATCCCAAAAGATGGGGACAAAGCCCTCATAAAAAACTAGAGACCAATTACCCTCCTTAACGTTTCCTATAAAATCCTGGCCAAAGCCCTAGCCTCTCACCTTGAGAAAATTCTTCCCAAGTTCATCTGCTCTACCCAAATAGGATTCATTAAAGGTAGCTATATCTTGGAGAACCTTGTCACTAGCTGGGAATCTATGGAATGGGCCAAGACCTCAAATCAAGTTACTGCCATGTTCCTTGTGGACTTTGAGAAAGCCTATGACAAGGTGGAATGGGACTTCATCCTCATGATGCTTAGAGCCTTTGGTTTCCCTAGTGAGTTTTGTAAATATGTTCAAATTCTCCTCAAAGATGCCTCCTCCCTAGTTGAAGTTAATGGGTCACTCTCCCAGCCTATTCCTCTTTCTAGATCCATTAGATAGGGCTACCCCCTTGCCCCTGCTCTATTTGTCATTGCCTCAGATGCCCTCTTTTACCTCCTGAGAGATGATACCCTATCCCCTAAAGTTCATGGCATTAAGATGTCGGATGACTCTGAATTGCTTAACATATAGTTTGCTGATGACACCACGCTCTTCCTGGATCTCTCTAGGCATAACATTGACTCTCTCAATCAAAAACTTGCAATCTTTGGTAGAGCCTCTGGTGCTCGCATCTCTAATTCCAAATCTATTATGTTTGGATGGAAAGAGGAACCCCCGGATTGGCTTCAACATTTTGGATACTCATGGGGAGGACCCAATAAAATAGTTAGATCCCTTGGTATCCCTTTTTTTGTCTCTCCCTCTCTCAAAGACATGTGGATTTGGGTCAAAGAAAAGATTGACAAAAAACTTAACAAATGGGACAATAGAGTTCTATCCTTGGATGGTAGGATCCAAGTCTGCCAGAAAATCCTCTCCTCCTATAGTTTATACTACTCCTCTGTCTGGATGTTTAGCAACTACCAAATTTATGAGATTCAAAAATCTATCAGGCACTTCCTATGGTTTGATGGTAAGGGTAAAAGAAAGGCCCACATGGTCAAATGGATTTGGTACTAGATAGATAAGAAACTTGGTGGGCTGGGACTTAAGGATCTCAGAATGCAAGGAATTTCTCTAGCTGCCAAGTGGATATTTCATGCCTTTGAAGGATAAGAACCCTAGAAGATTCTTGTCAGAAATAACATACAAAATGGCATCCACAAGTCTGCCAAATCTTGGAAAGCCCTCCCCTTTAGTGATCTGGTAGCAGGTGGATTCTCTGTGTTTGTTCAAGGAACTTGGGTGTTTAAGTCCATCTGGAAAGCCTGGGAGCATGTGCGTAAACTTATTGCCAACTCTAATATTGACTGTAATAACACCTTGCATGGAGAAAGGTCAATATGGTGGAACCTCTACCATAACTCTAAACCCCTTGCTTTAACCCAAGGATGCTTTGCTAGGTGTTGGTATAATAAGGGCATTAAATATCTCATGGACATCTTGGAACATGATAATCTCATCAGCTAGGAGGATCTTAGCAATAAGTTTGGCCTCACTGCCTCGCATAAGAGAACCTACAATATGATTAAAAATGTCTGTTCTTGTCTAGATCTTCCTAGGAACATTGATGTAGATGCTCATAGATACCTCTCATTCTGATGGAAGGATGGCTCCCTCCTCTCCAAGGTCAAAGCCAAAGCTATTTACAAACTACTCACTCATGATACCATGGTGATAGATCATGTTAACTCCCTCTAGTATGTTGACCTTAATACCTCTACCTAGCAGAAAACATTTGAGAAACTATGGAATTCCCCCATCCCCCCTAAAATCACATGCTTCAGGTGGCAACTAATGTTGGATAGACTACCTATTAGGGATAACTCTACTGCCTTCGACCTATGCTCTATATGTAGGAAGCCTGAGACTATGCGGCACATCTTTTTTGATTGCATTTTTGCCAGAGAGGTCTGGTTGATGTTTGGAATCTCCATTACTGAACATGTTTGTACTCTTGATATTATTACTGGATTCATTCATCGCCTCAAGAAGGATGCTAACCTATTCTGGCAAATTCTTTCTTCTTTCATACTTTGGTTTATTTGGAAACTTAGAAATGAGGAAAAATTCCAAGGTACTAATAGGACTCTTACTGGGTTTTTTAAGAAACTCACACATTATAAAATTGTTTTGTGGGTATTCTCTTTGATGAATGTTGAGAGGGAGAAGCTGTTGCATTTCCTCAAGGATGGCTAGGCAACCATGTTCATATATGAGATGAAGGATGGCTTTGAATGGGCTAGAATTGCGGAGAACCAGACTACTTTCGATGAGGCTCTAAAGAAGTTGATCAAGGAACTCAGGGACAATAGAGGTCCCTACTTTGATAAGTCTGAGATGTTTACCTAGGTCCTAGAGCGAAAGAAGGTGGTGTGGATGGAAGGCCCACAAGGATGGACAACATGGTTGGAAAACCAAGATGAGATTCTGCAATAGGTGTTTAGTAGCTCTTTAGTTGATGTTTATGGATCACTATATATACTCTTTCTCATAACTTTTTTTTTGGTAGGAGGATGTCTATGCTCAATCAAATAATCTCTTTGGTTGATGGCTGAGGCTCTACCTCCCATGCTCATTTTTGTATAAACTCTCCTTATTTTGGTCTCTTGATATTTAATATAAAAAATATATATTAATTAAAACCACATTGATGAATTAATATTCATTAAATTAAATATTAGTTAAAACCACATTAAATATATATATATATATATATATATATATATATATATATATATAAACAAACTTTATTTACATGTTTTTTTTTTTAATAATATTTTTTATATTATTTCTCTTTTAGCATTAAATATATATATTTTTTTTGTAAAAAAAACAAATGCATTTCCAAGGACATGAGAATACTAAAATTTTTGAGTGTTCACAGCAAACTCAAAAATTTTGAGTTAATGAACTTTTATCAATTAACACTTAAATTATTTTTAAAGTTTATTTAAACTAATAAATACAATACCCAACCTCTGGGTATTCATAGACCCAGCAAAACATATCTTTTATTTTATTTTTATTTTTTTTATCAAAGATTCTAAAAATATCTTTTCCTAGAGATTATAAAAAATAATCTATGTCAGGACAAAGATTTTAGAAAAACATAGAGTTTCCTAAATCTTTCTTTCACAAAGCCTTAAGGGAAATTTATTAAACCTAAAATCTCTAATTTTCTCCATACACAGGAGGAACACAAAAATACATAGAAAGAAGAAATTCCCAAAAACATTTACCAACATGACATTTCCTTTCACCACAAATTTGCAAATTCATACAACAGGAAAGCAAAACCCTTTCCAAAACCAGGAAACCCTTTCTCAAATTTAAACAATTTTAAAAACTCTCCAAATAGAGATCTTTCAAAAAAATCAACATATAGAAAAGTATTTTTTTAAAACTAAATTTCAAATTTTCAAAACAAAAAGAAGAGTGAAACACCTAACCTGTGATAGCAATCCTAGATGAATACTTTGCAAACAATCTGAATAAAACCTCCAAGCTCTAGTTCTAGTTTCCAATCTGGCCTCCAAAATTTCTCCAAAAATATCCATTCCCCTTTCCCCGTGAACCCACAGGCATAATCTTGAAAAATATTCAACCTAAACTTCTAGGTTGAAAAATGTTTTCTAATAAATCATAATATTTAATAATAAAAGAAATTATTTTTCTAATTTCCAAAAAGTAAATGGGAAAGTTATTTGTAAAAATCATTTCTTTTATTTCTCTTTTCTCATGACATTTAATTAACTTTTCTAAAAGTAATTAAGGCAATAGTTTTAACTCTATTTTATTTTATTTTATTTTATTTTTTTAAGAGGGAAAAGAAATTAAATTAATTCTTATTTTTTGAATTTAAAATACTTTCTTTTAAATAAAATTCAAAAATCATTCTTTTCAACAAATCAATATATTAAACTTGCTTTTTTCTAACAAAATTGATTTTCTTAAATAATTAAAATCAACCTTTCTATTTTTAAAAGGCAAAGAGATTAAATTAATTCTATTTCAAATTAATTTAAATCTTTCCTTTCCAAAAGCATAACTAAGTAAATTAATCCATTAAAATTAACCATTTAATTTAAACTAGCCACCAATATGAATTGAGAAATTCTAAATAATGATTAATCGCATAGAGGGAACCTATTTAATTTAGTCCCTTAATTACTAATGTGTAAACACACATTAAATCAATTTAAACATTTAAGGATTAATTACTCAATTTAACCATACACAAAACATGCAATCTAAGAAGGCCAAACAAATAGACGACCTTCATACCCAAACAAAGGAATGCTGATAGATGACTGACGACGCTCCCTTGAGCATGACTATGGTCAAATAAGGGCCTGTTGACCACCTAATCCAATTTCTAAGGGTTAATGAGGAGCACTCAAACTTGTGAACCTAGATGGAGTCGAACCTCGCACCCACGCGGTATTGTACCTGCAATCTCCTACAACCATGAATCATACATGCATATATATATATATATAAATATATATATATATATATGTATATATACACACACATATATATATATATATATAATTTAATAAGTGTTAGCCCAAGATTAATAGCACAATTCAGGAGAATAATAAACTTAGATACAAATTGATGTGACAACCACATTAACAAGTACACACATTAATTAAAACATTTGACTATAACATGATTACATGATATCTAACCAAGGTCAAACTGAGATTAGAATATGATTAGGATAGGGGTACTACAAAAGCATATGAATAAAAATGAGTTTTTATTTTTTTAAACATAACATATCCTTAAGGTGCATTAAGTTATAACATTGCACTGATTAATTACACAAGCAATAGACTTCACCAAATTCGTAAATTGTTTCCAATGAACTTACTTTAAAAAGAAACTAAAAGCTTAAGGTTCACTTATCCACTTATGATGCATGTTAATTATTCCTAATACATTGCAATGATATTCATATAAAGAACTGAATTAGACATGCTTAAAATTACATACTTACATTTTATTTCATTACAAACTAATGATTATATACATCAAGTCTACTACAATAATTCATTCAATAACCCCATAATTACCATAATAAAATATAACAACTTATAATATCTCACATACATTGCATTTAAATTACAAGATAACATATTAATTAAATCAAAGATCATATAATGAGTTACATAGTTTACAACATGCCAAGAAGGCATAATAATACAAATGATACAACTGAACTCGTCAGATTCAAATAGGTACAATAATGAATCCAAGGAGTACAAAGGAATCCAACTGGAACAAGAAGATGATCAAGTCCAAAGAGCATCAAGAACACCTGCAAAGTCCACCCTCGCAAGAAGGATGCGAACATGATACTGATGCAAAGTGGCAATACCACCTGACCATGTGGCTCAAAATAACCACCCCTAGCAAACAAAGGAAAGAATGCATGGTCTCACAAAACATCGGATCAAGTCACAGATAGTAAACTCGCACAACGTGACTTCACATCATAATAGGGAAAATCAAGAAGACTATACACTAGTGACTATAAGGGAAGAGTGTCATCACATAGCTTGGTATGGTTATCCTAGAAGGTCTCCATAGGTCTTGGACCCCATCATGGGTAATCTTGGTAATCTCTCCTGAACCCCTGGCCCCATCCAAGTCTCACATAGACCCAAACAATCCTTTCATGAGGACAATGTTGTTGGTTTTCCATTCCAGGCCTTCTCATTGCATCTTGAGTCTATACTAGCACTCAACCATGAGCGATGTACAATTATCTTATTCAGTGTTTCATCTACCAAGCCCCCTAAATATTGTTAAGTTACCACTTACTTAAACAAAATTTTGATGGGCTACCTTGCAACCACTTTGGATGCATCCCCCACTGAAAGCCACTCTCCCATATGACACTTAACCACAATCACATGAAATTGGACATGGAGTTCAAACGGAAGAAAATCCACTTGGCTAAACTAGCCCTTTTTTGATGTGACCAACTAACAAATCCTCATCATGAGACATAAACGACCAGGTAAACCACCACACGAAAAATTTAACACTATGACCAAGGACTTACAGTTTTGAAAATAAATACGAATAGAGTAATCAAATACACATCTTCGCTAATTTAGATTGACAATAATTTTCTATTTAAAAATGCGTCGACCAAGGTTTTCTAATACATTTATTTTTCAAAATCCTACATTAAAAAAAACCATTTCACAATAAAATAAGTTCCAAAATTTCATTTATATAATGACACATATTTTCTAATACATATAAAAATATAAATAAATTTATTCATTTATATTATTCTCAAAAAATAAAATAATTATTTTCATCTTTTTAAAATAAAAAAATATTTCAATTGAAAAATTTCCCATAAACTATATATATATAATAATTTCATATAATTTAAAAATTAAAAATTTAAAACTTTCATATTAAAAAAATTAAATTAAATTAATAACTTTATTTTTAAAAGCACCCACACCACGTGGTTTCTCACAGCCATGTGGGGGCCCCTTTAACAAAGGGATGGGCTGTTGGGAGACCATGTCATGGTCTCCCACACAACCATGGTAGTGTGGAGGCCATGACATGGCCTCATAGCTTGGGCTCCCCCCATGGCTTGGGGAAGCCATGACTCCCCAGCCATGGGGTCATGAGGTCCATGGCTGCCCCAAAACCCCTCCCCCAATCAAAATTTTTCTTTTTATTACTATTATTTTTTTGAAACAATTTTTTTGAAACAACTTCCGCAGTTGTAAACTTAGGGAAGAATGCAAACTCAAAAAAAAATTCTGAGACAAGATATCAACAGCAAATTTAAATTTTCTCTTTCATTTTTTTTCTTTTTTATAAAAAAACACAAACCCCCAACATAAAATAAACTCAAAAAATTTCAAAGACTGAAAAAACAGAGAAAGAAAATAAATTTTGCCAGCATAACCCCATACAGGGGGTGAAATTGAACAAATTTCAAACTCTATATAAAATCAAACTAATTTTACATTTAAACTCCAAATAGAAAGATTTAAACATGAATTTGTTTCCAGGTTTTCAACACATAGGAAAGATACACAAAATTAGTCTGAAACCAATTCTTTTTACAAACAAGAAAACAGATTTGGGGAATAACTAAATCTGATTTAAAATCATACTAATTTCTCATTTCAAAAACTAAATGAATGTTTCCAATAATTTTAAAATTAAATCTTTTCACACATGAACAACTCACAAACCTATTTATTAAACCAATTATTTTTCCCATAAACAAGAAATTGATTTGAAACCACAGACAAAAGGATTCAATGCCCAAATTTAAACACTCCTTTCCTTTTTCACAAAAAATGGAGAGTTTTCAAACAGAGAAAGAAAACACCCACACACAGGGAATTTTTCAAAACAAACAAATTTCAAACGAGAGGTATAAAACCAAATTTCAACCTTCAATAGCTATGTAGGATGTGTTTGAAAGAAGAACTCCACCTACAACTAGACAAATTCCTTCAAAAATGATGCACAAATTTTCCTTCCAAAACTTCTCCTCTCCATTCTCGTGAAGCACAAGGTAGAAATGGACAAAATTTAACCTAAAACTATTTTAGGTTAAAAACTTTCTCAACCAATCAAATTCATTCATCATAAAGTAAATTTCAAAAAGTCTTTTCTCTCCACAATATCATTTTCTTAATTTTTTTAATTGAATCTAATATTTCCATTTTCAAAGTCAATGAGGGAAAAAAAATATTTTATTACTTTACTTTTCCAATTCTATTTAACCTTTTTACAAAAATGCATATACATAGCTAATTTTCACAATTTAAAAAAACAATAAATCAAATTTCTTAATTTAATGAATTGCATAAATTGACTTAACCATTTATAATACTGAGGGGTCTCATATAAATTTTATCCATTTAATTAAATAAATAAATAAAACACATTTTCTAATTAAATACTCTAAGATTTAATAGTTAATTTTGTCAAACACATAATTCAAAACTAAAATAACTCAAACAAACACACGACTCGCATTCCAACAAAGGAAAATTGATGAATGATAGGGACGCTCACTTTGAGCATGACAAGGGTAAAATTTAGGTCTTAGGACTATCTCCTCCACTTCCATCAGATCAGTAAGGTATGCTCAGACCTATGAAGCTAGGTGGAGGCGATACCCCGTACCTACATGGTACCTGTACCTACAATTCCCTACTTGAACGAACCACATGTGCATATATATACATATATATATCTATATATATATATCTATATATATATATATATATATATATATATATATATATATATATATATACATAGCCACAGAAAACACAGCGATGAAGGAGAATCATGATGTTCCCTGTCTCACCGAAGTGAGTGCCTTATAGTTACAACTATGAAACATGTATCTAACTTATCATATGGATAAAATGAATATGTCAGTCCATGTTAGTAATCTAATAAAATCACATTTAAACATCAATAAGGGAATACTAGATGAAAACATACACTCCAACTAAAACTAAAGCATATCACAACATCGCATAAAGTCTAAATAAAATATCACAATATATATATATATATAATACATAGCCACAGAAAACACACTGATGAAGGAGAATCATGGTGTTCCCTGTCTCACCGAAGTGAGTGCCTTATAGTTACAAACATGAAACATGTATCTAACTCATCATACAGATAAAATGAATATGTCAGTCCATGTTAGTAATCCAATAAAATCGCATTTAAACATCAATAAGGGAATACTAGATGAAAACATACACTCCAACTCAAATTAAAGCATATCACAACATCGCATAAAGTCTAAATAAAATATCACAATATAATATATCCACTGAAAAAAGTCAACTAAAGTAAAACATGAATCTAAAAAGTCTGATCGAGGAAGGGGTACTACAAACAGACTCACAATACTATCACATTTGGAATACTCACCATATGTAAAAAGAGAGAAACAAAAAAGGAAAAATCCATAAATTCAAAATCACGAAAAAGAAGAAAATTTTTCGACGAAATCCAATCGAAAATGAATGTGGCAAGTGACACTTGAAACTAAATTGAAATATAAAAAGTTAGAAATTGGTGACCAGTCCCAAGTAAGGAAAAATCTGAAACCACATTACTCGGAATAACAAGAAATTCAAAACTAAATAAATAATTCATTCAATCCACATCATGAGGTGACTAATATCAATCAAGACAAAGGGAGTAACAACTACACAACACTCAAGATTCCAATGCTCTTGAATGTGTAGAGAGTACATTCCTTGCAACTAAGACCTTTGCTTAGATTTTGTATTCTCATAATTTCCTTTAACGTAATGTATCCATTTTCAATAATTCTACATGAGTGCCTTTAAATAAGAAATACAACTGCAAGAAAATGGTTGGAGTGATCAATACATCTGGATCCATACAAGAGACACACACTCACATCAATGTTGTTGTATCCACATGTCCCTTACACCATGAGACCAAATTTGTTATGTCATTATATAAACATAAATGTTAAATTCCTCCATGAATACTTCAAGAGGTGACACTCTTAGACCATTATAGTCTACACGCAACGAACAACATAAAGGCAATTAAGTTTCCTTCATAAAGTCATTAGGTGTTGATCATTTTTCTCCTTGGCGGATTTATACTCAAATAGAAAACTTGATAGTTTCCCTACATACTCAAATATTGCTAACTAATTTGTGCTCCTCTAGGCTACGTATCTACCACTAATTAACCTACTTCATCTATGAATTGGAGGGGGGGTACCCATCCATTGCATCCATACACTTAGAACTAATCATAATCATCTCTTCTCAGAAGCCTCCTCTTACCTTAAGATGCCATAAGGAATCCGATTTACTCCTATATCACAAGTTAGCAAAAGTTAGTACAACACCACTCATTATATCCTTCATGACCATAATCAACATTAAAATATTGTTCACCTTTATACTCATGTTTATTCATCCCTATAGGGCTTGACCTCACCAATAAATGGGCAATAACCAAATCTCCCTCCTAGACCACAAAAATCCTCTTTCAACTCCTCCTTATCATAACTTGGCATGATCTCCAATGACCCAGTTATACTCTAGTTATCTAGCATCTAACATGATCAAAATCAGTCAACCAATCCAATTTCCCAATATCCAATCATTCCTTAATCAAAGTGACCTTCAAAGTGACCTAAAATCAACCATAGGAATTAGTTTGACCCCCCAAAAACCCACCTAAAGTTTGTCTACAGGTCAAATTTGATTTGACTAGACTAATGGCTTGCTAACTAGGTTATCTTTTGGGAGCACAACATGATATTTGAAAATGCATGGGGTTACACACTTTCCCTCATATGGACATGTCATTTGCCAACTCACACACATCACAAGTGTCAAGTGACACCATAAAATACACATCACTAAAATGCACTTGGCATGTCCTTTTTAGGAATATTAACAATAACAATTACAATTATGAACTTATACTCAAGCATCACTATTATGAAATTAAATACATCACATACGAGGTATTGTCTCTCCAAATTGACAACCCTTGGCTTTACTATTTCACATAAGTTTGGTCTTAGTTCTCCATGTATTTCTGTGGTCACATGGATTAATTTCCTGCAATCTCATTTAACACATTAGTAATCCAAAACCACATGCATATATAAGCACAAGAAGGGAAATACACATATAAGATCAATTTCACAACATCTCATTAATTGATCGAAATCAAAATCAATAGAGACAGCATCTAATTAACATTTTTCCTAGCAAATCTATATGAAATAAATTAGTAAATTGCATCATCATAAGCATCATATAAATCAATTTTCCTTAACGACATATATAAATGTATCATATCATTATCATAATAAGTACTGAAATCAATGTAAGATGGAATACATCATATCCCATGATATCAAATCACTTGTCAAATAGTATCTAAATCCATAATGCATCAAGATAATATATCAAACAATAACTCTAACATAAAAATCAGAGAAGTGCTATGATGGGCTTAGGGTAGGGCCTCACAATTGGGATCATGGTTGGGTGTATGGAGTATTTCTAGTATCATTATATTCTTTTGTATTGGTTTTGGTGATCTAGAAAGCTTAATTGATCATATCATATGATTTGGTTTGCAGTTTGTTTTATTTATCAGTGCTTTGTAGAGTTCGGTATTTCCTTTGGTATATTTCGGTGTGAGCAGTTCTTGAGCTGAGATTTTGGGAGATTGTTTGAGTTATCTTGTGTATCTCATTTCAGATGGTTCATGATTTTGTGCTCCACAAGTTATCTTTCTTAGTGAGAGTTATTGTTATTTGAGTAGGTTCAGATGTTGATCGATGAAGATTTGACAAGTGGTGTCAGCACAACTATTGTTGATGATTCTAACCTACTTGTTGGTGTTTCCTAAGTATGTCCTATTTGTTTTTATGACCCACATTGATCGTTGTGCATTCTTGGTGATTTGGCTTGACTGGTGATGTTCTTCATGTTAGGTGGTTTTTTTGGTGGTGTGTCATGTTGCGGTTGATCTTGGTGTGATTACTGGTGGTATTGAGCATTTGGAAATTTGATTTAGGTCCATGGTATATCATGTAGATCATTATATTGGTCTAGTGGTTGATCTTTGTATCGTGTGATACAATTTTGTAATTGTGAGTTAAGGGTTTAGCCAACCTTTTTATCAAGGTTGATGAATTGTATAAATAGGTAATATAGTCATGTAATTGAGGTATTGAGGTTCTGTCTACATTATTAGAGAGTGGTGTGTGTGGGAACAAGTGATTCATCCTTCGGTATTGTGATTGAGAAGATATTTGTGTTGTAGAGAAGACAATTGTGCTTAACTCAAATAGTCATCAAGAATTTGGAGAGGCTATTATTGCAGTTCATTCCTTCCAAATTTTAGTTTGAATATTGTTCTAAGTTAGTGAGACTTCCTTGAGGGTTGTATCCTTCTAGGTTATTATATTTGAGTATTGGCTCTAGGTCGTGTGCCTAAATGTTAGTGTATTCCCCATTGTAATATTGTCACATACTACTACAAAGTATCATCTTATTGTGGGTAGGTTCCCACTATGGTGTTTCTCTTAACCGGGTTTTCCATGTAAAAATCTTGGTATTGTGTGTTGTTTTATCAATTTTCTTATCTTTATTGTTTATACTATTTATCAAATTTGTATTTCTAGCTGAGTTTGTAGATCCGGTAGAAAATTGATTCACCCCCCACTCTCAGTTTTCTCTCATTGTTGTTGCCAACAAGAACAATTAATCTTGATTATAGCACAAAAGGATGGGACATGTCAATTTTGATAATATGATTTAATTTGTGGATCTGAAGTAATTAGAGACTTACCTAGACTTGTGAAGCATACTAATAGAGTGTACAGAGAATGTTAGTTGGAGAAGTAGACTAAAAGAAGATTATAGAATAAGGAGTACTCTACTATAAATCCACTATAGCTAATTCATACAAATCTATGTGGACCTTTATGGAAAAGAAGGTTAAGCAGAGAAAGGTATTTCATGTTACTTATTAATGATTTTTCTTAAATGACTTGGGGTACATTTTGAAAAGATAAATCTGAGGCTTTTGATAGGTTCAAAGTTTTTAAATCTGTAGATGAAAATCAAGTAGATACTAAGATTAAGAGATTAAGGTGAGATAGAGGAGGATAATTAACTTCATGGGAGTTTGATATTTTTTTTGAAATTCATAGGATTAAAAGGCACATTTCTGCTCCAAGGACTCGTCAATAGAATGGTGTTGTGGAGAGGAAGAATATGAAAGTTATAGAGATGTCTAGGACTTTGTTTAAGGATGCTAACTTCTCTAATGTGTATTGGAGAGAGATAGTATATACTACTACATATATTATTAACATAGTGTAGATCATGTTAAATAATACTAAAATACCTTACGAAGTATGGAATGGAAGACTGCTAACAAAGAAATAATTCAAAAATTTTGGTAGCAAAAGTTATATTAGAAGAGATGACGATAACATTGAGAAGTTTGACCCTATAGAAGATGAAGAGATATTTCTAGGATATGCTACAAATAGTAAGTCTTACTAAGGATTCAACAAAAATCTAAATGGATTAGTAGAAAGTACTCTTAGAAGTAGGGTTGAATTGACTAGAATACTAAGAGAGGGTGTGAATCAATATTCCCACAAAAATAAAAAAAATTTCAACTAAATTTAACCTTAGCAATTAATCTCATCAAGATGAAATAGAAAATGCAGAAAATATAATCACAAGATAGACACTAGATTTTTATATGTAGAAAACCCAAATAGGAAAAATTATGGAGAGGGTTAGCTCCCAAGATAATATAACTAGTTATTTTGTGTTTACAAAAGGATAGCTCACTACCAAATGACTCACTACCTAATTATAACACAACTCACTATAGTATAATATTTTGAACTTGTTGTCATGAGGGATTCATGAGGGATTGCGCCATGATGCTAAGTTGAAATCTCAATAATCCTCTGAAAAATGGAAACACCTTCAAGACTGTGGGTTTCTCAAATTCAAGGTAAATCACCTAAGCAAGTTGGTTCTCTTGATGAACCTCTACAAACTAACTCTCTTGATGGGAAAAATGATAGAAGGGTAATTGGAATGTAAAAAAATATCCTAAGAGGAGGTGATGTACCAAATATTTAAGAAGCCTAATCATCTACACTAACTCACAATTGCTCTCTAAAACCAAATTAACTCTATGCATGACTTAGATTTAACTCAAATCAAACAAAAGCACTTCATAAGAAGATTGAATTTTTAGGTTCTTGATGGAAAACAAATTTATTTTGTAACTAAAACAACTGAACATTTCAATACAACTTAAAATTTTCTTGAATTTGAACATTCCATATAAAGATTCATAAATGAGACATAATTCAAGGATTTCATATATTGAATCACAAAAATTGCACCAAATCATCCATTAACCACACACAAAACACAGAATTGAGAAGGAAAAAATTTGTTGATTTTATTGAAAACAAAAGGAATGTTTCTTTTACAAACTGAAAATACTTCTTAAAATCTACATTACAATTCTTCTTAAGCTTGAAAGAGATTCGTCAAAGCTACAATGCAAGACAAGATAGAGAAAAGAACTAGAAAATAATAAAGAAAAGATAAAGACATATAGAAGAAGAAGTTGAATTTCTAATGGGATGGTGAACTGATTGTGCCTTCATTGATCTTAGCTTGTACTTGTTCTCATTAAATTATCATTGATGTCAACATTTAGAGGACAAAAATGTAGAGATAATAAGTACTACAAAGAGCAATATAGAGAATAAGTGTGGATGTAGAAATGTATAACACGTCATGTTAGTCGTACACAGTTATAGACAAAAGGAAAACATTAAGTATATTATTGGAATGTGTAAATCGACAAGGAAGACATAGACTCTTGAGTTGGAAATTCACTGGGCAAACTAGTTTGATTTAGAAAAATTATGGTTGCAGTTTGACTAACATGTTGTGTTAGTCGCACTTTGCTACATTGATATGCACATAACACATCGTGTTATTGCTATTTCTATCTCATGGTCAACTCTTTGCATTGACCAAAGGCTACTACGATAGGATAGGATTAGTGAAGAACACACAAGTTATTGCTATTTTTAAAACTGCAAACTATAATAGGGAATACTAATAACATGATGAGCTAATCACCCTGCCATCCCACAATAGGAAAGACCTATGACAACAATGAGCTAGTTGTCCCGCTATCCTGCGACATGTTAGTCATTGTATATGGTGAAAAATGATGATGATAACTATTGTAAAACCACAAAGATCAAACCACAAACAATCCTAGTCCTACAATAAGACATTCACCATACACCAATGAAGATACCTAAGAATATTCAAATCAACAAATTGAAAAATAATGCCATTCACATGTCAAGTAGGGTTTCAATCTCCATTGATCTTGTTTGATATATTTTCTCTCAGATTTTGCAAGTGCACAATAACTCAACAAA
Source organism: Cryptomeria japonica (assembly GCF_030272615.1). Taxonomy (NCBI): domain Eukaryota; kingdom Viridiplantae; phylum Streptophyta; class Pinopsida; order Cupressales; family Cupressaceae; genus Cryptomeria; species Cryptomeria japonica. The sequence continues at coordinate 227,349,271 of NC_081413.1, forward strand.
GAATGGGTTGTGGTTGTGAAGTCGCTTGGTTGTAAGTAGGCTTGATAGATGCATTTGGTGTTAGAAAGAGAGAAATTGTCCTCTTATATAGAAGATGGTTTAGAAAATGGATGAATAAGATTAGGAGGTGAACCTGAAATAAATGGTCAGATAGGATTACAGGGTAGGTAGAAGAAATAATAAAATAATCAAGGGGGTAGGTAGAGGAAAATTAAGAAATAAATGAAATGTGTCATAGAGGAAAAAGCTAATGAATTAATTAAATAAATAAAGATTTATTTAATTAATAGAAGAAGTGGTACAAATAAAAAAAATAAAATATTTATTTAATTTAGGAGAAAGACAATTTAAATAAATAATATTATTTATTTAAATGAGAAAAGAGAAAGAAGAGGATAAATTAATTAATTAAATAAATAAGAATTTATTTAATTAATATAAGAATTGGGATAAAGTAATTAAACAAATTAAAATATTTATTTAATTAAACACAACAATTTTGGGTATTTTGGGTGTCTACATTTTGCTCCTCTTTGAGACAATGCAGCTTGTCACATTGGCTCAAAGAAGATAAAATAAACTAATACGAAGTTACCCCAACATTGGAATGATATGCCCCTTGGAGAGATTGGATGAAAAGTTTTAAAAAGATCATAGAAAATCTCTTGATAAGAAAGAAAGGCTAAAAAGGACATAAAGGATAGGGTAACAAGGTTATTTATGAAAAAATATGACTCGAGGAGATAAGAAACTGACACGACACACTAGAGTTACACAACCTATATATGAAGGCTAAATGAAAGAGAACCTCATTTGGCATCCATATCACTGAGCAGATTAGAGCACTTAGAGCATCTAGAGAGCAATCGATAGAGGATAGATGATAGAGAGGCTTGATAGATTTGATCGGATTTGATGGTTCCAAAGACCAGATGACATGGGTGAGTTGGTATGTACCTCAACTTTTATTTGCATGTTTCTACATTTATTTTTTCATTTAGTACATTTTAGAATAGTTTATCAAAAATGTGAAAGTGATCTTTTAGGGTTTGAATGTGTCTAGGTTAGGTTTATCTGGGTTTGCAATGAATAGGCATGTCTAGGTCAGGTTAAGGTGTGTTTGTGTATGTAATCATGTCTACATAAATATATGTGTGTGTCAATGATAGACAAGTGAATCTATGATAGAAAGGCATGTTTTCATAGGATAGTGTTGCGTTTGTGCTTAAGAAAGCACGTCTATGTTGCAAAAACATGTTCTGGGTGGGGTAAAAGTGTGTCTGCATAGCAGAAACACGTTTGTGTCTAAGATAGGGAAAATTTGATAGTTTTGTGATGAACATACACTGATAATTGGATAGGCTATTCAGAGTACTCACTCAAGTAGGTGCCCTAAGGAAGACACACTAAAATATATGCTAAAATTGACAATTCTATGATAAACATACGTTGTCAATTGGTTAAGATGGTAAGAAGATTCACTCAATTGTTTCCCTAAATAGGTAGGTTTACTAAGTTGAATATAGGATAAGCCATTGAATTGATAAAATCTATTGAGTGCTCTAGCAAAATAGGATCAAGTGCAATATAATAAATATATACATTGATAGGATGTAATGCCATGTGATAAACATAAGCACTAGGATAGGAGTAGCACTATGTGATGAACATAAGTACCACTAGAATTGACACAATTGATTTGACTGAATGCAGGAGAACTTGCCCTAGCTAGAGTCACGAGAGAGATTCCTAGTGACTCAGCAGTTACTATATACACCTAGAAATGGTCTAAAGATAATTAATTGAATAAGCAATTATTTAATTAATCTCCCTCCCCAATTTAATTGAATTCATCAATAATTTGATTAAATTCTCCCTTTTCATCTATTGATTAATAAATCTAAGGATTTATTTAATAGGTTCATTTCAATAATCCTCTTTGATTAATTAATTCTTCTCCATCAAAATAATTTCTTCTAATCTCCTAATTAATTAGAACAAATTAATCTATGAATTGTTGAGAATTAATTAGTCTTTTCCTCTTATTTGGATTTTTAAATTCAAATTATCCACATGCCTCCTAACTTTTAACCACCTAACCTAACCCCTTCTAAACCTAACCCATTCCATCTAACTCTAGGTTTAATTAAACCTACATTCTCTTGCATATCCTAACCTCATTATCCTAACGTCTAGGGTGTGGATACTCTCCCCTTGAGACACATGGCATTCTTGGGCCACATGTCCCCTCTCTTGGAAGCCTCTTGACACTTGTCACCATAGAGATGACAAAGGTTTCGTTTCATCCAACCTCTTCTAGAATCCTCTTGAAACTTGTCACCATAGAGATGACAAATGTTCCTTTTAATCCAACCTATTTGCCAACCTCCTCTAATTTCACCATTGATATCTTTAGACTTAATATTGACCGTTGATTCCTACCACCTCACCCCTAGCCTTGGAAATCCTATAAATAGACCCCATTTTGGAGAAATAAGGATCCCATTCATCCACCCCAATTAATCCCATCTCATTTACATTTCATGCATTGTTACTATAGGCATATGCAATCTTGGTTTATCATTTGAGCATTGTCATCATAGCTTAATTGCATCATTTAAGCATATTTTCTACAATAATAATGGAATCATGTATCATTTTAGCATATTTTCTAGCATAATCATGGAATCATCTAGCTTAATCATTATAATTGCTAGCTTAAATGCACATTTATCATTTAAATCCTCCATCTAGGTGTACTCAAGTCATTGGAATTTGCCTAACCAGATCTGAGAGCAAAATGCATACCCGCATTTACTAGGAGGTGATAGATCACTTAGCTATGGTTTTATCTTTCTTTGCTTTAAATTCATTAACCATTCTTGTAATGATCTATTGAGTATTTTGTGTTGTAGCTACAGGTATCATAGGTATACACTTCACAGGCACGACATTTTGGCACCCACTGTGGGGCCCAAAAACTCATTTTCAGCCTCTTGAACATCATCAAAACTTTATCTTTGCTGGGTTTGAATTAGAATGTCGTACGAGTCCCTTTCTGGCCTAGTACGACATACTTTGTGATCTGGAAATATAAGAGATCCTAACTCATATGATCCTTTAGGAAAATTTCAGTGTCGTATGAACTCTCATCTTGAGTCGTATGGTCTCAGAAAGGTACTCGTACAGTTAGGTAAAGTGTGTTGTACGACACTCTGCTTGTGTGGTTTTTAAATTGACTAAATTTTAAGGGTTTGATACTTTAAGTGATTACTACTAACGCTAACCCTGGTTTGTTTGTGATATTTTTGGCATCCTAATTGGTTTTTATAGAATGATTGTCAAAGATAAGCTATTGAAAGACTTGTTTCAACCAAACACATCATGACTACTAATGCGTCTATTTTTCAGGTTGCCTAAACAAAGTCAACAAAACTTTGTGTATTTCTTTAATCTTTCTAGGCACAGTTGATTTTGCTAATGGAAATGAACAATCATGTATTTTGTGTTTTTGATGATAGGTGAGTATGCTCTCACCTTTTTTAGGTGATCAAAAAGCTAGACTCGTCATTTTCTTTCATTAGTGCATATCTTTAGCAAGCTTTCCCTCCTAAGGAGCTAATAACTCTTAAAGCCATTATGGCCGATGAGAGGGGAACAACCTAAGTGGGAATAGCTAACACCAAGTAATCCAACCCACTATAATATAAATGTGATTTGATGAAAATAAAGTCAATGATAGTGCTCGGGAATAGCTCTCCTTCGTACCTTTGGGTATATCAAACCTTGGTTTTTAAGGTTGGGAGACCGCTTAATTGAGTATTATACCCGAGTATTATACCCTGACACACCGAATGGATCCCTTATTAGTTCTAGTTAAATTAAAAGCTACCCAATTCACCTTCGAAAGGGTGATAATATTTGTGCAAGAGAGATAGTAACTCTCCCAAGAAACTTGCCATATCATGCCCCCATTAGCATTTGGAATCGGATAATACAGCATTGAGAATCCATTGCGTGAGACTTAGCAACTGTATTCTGATTAGCTATTGGGTGTGTACCTAAGTTTGCAAGCAAAGGTTTTCTCTCCTTATCCATTTTCCCTAGGGTTTAACATGCTTGGAGTCACTTATCACTTCATGTGTGTGTTGTGTATTCATCCCTAAATAGAAAAATCAAACATCTAAAACTAGAAACCATAAACAAAACATCAAAATTCACTAATCCAAATTCGGTAAAACAAACATTTTTTTTTATCTCTGCTCTGTTATCTGTCGTATGAGTCAGGTTCTTTGTCATATGAGTTGGTGATTTATCGTATGGGATTTATCTTTTGTCATATGGCTCAGTAAGGTTTGTCCTACGAGATATCTATTTTATCGTATGATTATGAAATCTCTATCGTACAAGCCTATGTTGTAATCATAAACATATGTTATCTATCATTTTGTGCTTAAATTGTCCTCTTGGTTTTCTTGGTCAAGTTATCATCCATCAAAATCAGACTCTAGAAGATAAACATCTCAAGATTTTCAAGTACTCACCCTCAACAAGTTCAAGATCTAAACATCTCAAAGTGCATTATCACCCTTTTTGGTAAACTGATCACTCGAACATAGTTTCTCATTAGGATCTGTCATCCTTTATCATGAAACTAAAACATTTGGTTAGGATAATCTTGTCCCATATCATAGGATATATCGTTCCTACTAGACTTGATTTTTATCAAATCATCATCATTGCACTCCAAAAGCAAAGATCGAAAAAATTGCAAACTTTTAAACAATTGAATCCTCTTTTCATGTCTTATCACATTATCCCATATACATTGATAGTTGATCACTTATCAAAATGACATTTAGACAATCAAATCCTAGAACAATATCAAACACAATGCCCATTTTAATTAGAGCGTAGAGACATAAGATCCCTGAAATATTGGGAATAGCTGAAAATCATATCAACATGACATACCAAAGCAAAATACAAGTAATAAGACAACATATTAGAGAAATAAAACAAATCCAAAATCAAAATCCAACTATGTCAAAATCTCACAAGGATTCAAACACATCTGCAAAGAAAAGCGGAGCTCTTTTATGCACCTCTTAAAGAGCTCCCTAAAGGATTTAGCTGAGAAAGATCAAAATCGTGCACCTATGTCTAACAATGGCTCATCCCCATATAAGCAAATTGATTGTCCAAAGGCATCTATTCCTACACCTCGTGAAAGCTTGCAAGAACCTTCCATAGCATCCTCACTAAAGAATACACCCAAAGATACTATTCAATGCTCATCTCCTTCATATCCAGAAATTAATTCATTGCAACATCCCCATAATGCTCCCTTGAAAATTGAATTCCTCATTCATAAAATGCTCATTAAACATGTCCTGATAGATGGGGGAGATGGCTTGAACATTTTCCCTTTGAGTCTTGTCCGTGCTCTAGGTTATTCAGAAGATGTTGTTTATCCCCTAAAAAAAATCACATTCAAAGCATATGGTGAAGAAGAACATTACTTTAAAGGAATTGTGGTATTACCCCTCAGAATGGGACCTTTGTAGAAAGACATAGCATGCCAAGTTCTAGATTTAGACATACCATACAACATACTCCTGGGGAGACCATAGATATAGGACATACAAGCTATTACATCAATATGTCATTAGTGCTTAAAATTTCCATACAATGGATAGGAAATCACAATATTAGCAAACTCAAATCCATTGTAGTGTGGTAGTAATGTAAAACCAACCCCAGAGGTCATTGTTTCACACAACATAGAGGCAGCATCTTCAAGCACACAATCCAAAGGATAACCATTTGCATCAATTTTGTCAAGTATAAAAAACAAATACAGCTAAAAGATCAAGGGACAAGAGAATATTTTCTATCATGAAAAAATAAACAAGAGCAAATTGAAATTGAAAGGGAAGAAGCAGATGTAGAAGTTGATGTAGTTCACATGTATGCAGGACAAACGTTAGGAACTAGCCTACTTGAATTAGAATCACATTTGACTAGCATGGACTTAACCAAGGATGATTAGAAGTTTCTTGTGCGAGGTCATTCTGATGAGAGTATCATTCTAGACATTGACATACATATTGAAAGCTTTGACATCTCTATCATGATCTGTAATATATTTGACATAGTCCAATATGAGGATACTTTATCCTTAATTCCTCCTAAACCTATGGATTGGGAAAATGAAGGACATATTTCCATTGATATCTTACCAAATCACCAGGCCATATCTTTATATCTTAATGAAATCAAACCCGCAACAACTTTCACCAGGGATTCTACTAACATATCTTCATGTCAAGTGGGTGCCAAATCTCCTAGTTGCAAAAGTGAAAATAAAGAAAACAATATCAGGTATAATGGTGAAAACTATTTCTTGGCAACATTAGACCAAAAAAAAAGTAAAAATAAAGGATGCATCTAACGGTGAAAATCTCCACGAGGTGCCGAAAGATGAAAGATTTGACACCTTACCTGAATGTTATCAAGAGAAGTTATCTATCCTAATAGAACTAGCAGAAGTAGTTACCATTAGCACAACTAATCTACATCTAGCAATCTCTCTATCAAAACTAGAAAGACATAAATATTTGGAACCCTTCGAAAGGTGGCAAATCAAGTTTACCTGTTCATATACAGATATTGTAGGGTTCGATCCATATCTTACAATACATCACCCGAATATCAGTCCAAGAGCAAGCATCAATAATTGAACACAACATGGATCAAGAGCAAGTATTCTATTCATTACACCACAATGTCATATAATCCCAAAAGCATACAAATTAAGCTTTCCATGCACCAATAATACAACAAAATATGAACCTTTGGTTACAGGTATCAAAATGGCTATACAATGGAACATTACACAACTACATGTCTTTGGAGACTTTCAGCTCGTCATCAATCAAATTAATGATGATTATCAAATAAAGGACAAAAAATTGATACCTTACAATAATATGATTTATGATATCAAGAAATAACTTTTCAGCAGTTTCCAAGAAATGACAAGAAAGCAGCAGATGCCATGGCTACACTTACTTCTCTCCTTCAAACACAAGAAAATCAACAACATTATGAATTCCTAGTGGCAGATTTGTTTTACCCTGCTCATAATTGTCCTAATTCCCAAACTATTTGTCATCTTGTTGGACATGACTCCTCCCGCTATGGCCAAACTTACACATACCTGAAAGATAACACCCTACCTCTCGACTTATCAAAGAACCAAAAGAGAAACTTTATTCACCAATCCTCTCATTTTACTCTCATTGTAGATACCCTATTTAAATGAGGTCTAGACGATACTCTCTTCAAATTTCTTGAACAAGAAGGATCTGAGAATGCCTTACATGAAGTCCATAATGACATTTGTGGCACTCATTCAAGTTTTCTTTCCCTCTCAAAAAAACTCATATGCTTGGGCTATTATTGGCCGATTATGGAACGAGATTCTTTTCAGATAGATAGAACATGCAACCAATGTCAGATCCATGGGAATTTGATTCATGCACCAGCACAAGAACTTCATGCTTGAGCAACATCTTGGCCTTTTTTTCAATGGGGTCTTGATGTAGTAGGAAATATAAATCCTTCTTCATATAATGGTCACAAATTCATCCTTGTAGCTATAGAATATTTTACAAAATGGATTGAGGTCATACCTCTCACAAACATCATAGGAAAACAAATTGTTGCATTTATCTTCAATTACATCATCTATCACTATGGAATACCAATGACCATTATCACTGATAATGAGCGACCATTCAAAAACCAAGATGTACAAGAGCTATGTGAGAAGTTCAAGATCCAACACAGATTCTCCACACCCTATTATCCACAAGGAAATGGGCAAGCAGAAGCATCAAATAAAACTATTATGAAAATCCTCAAAAAGATAGTGAATGATGCTAGCAAAGATTGGTATATTCAATTAAACCCTTCTCTATGGGCCTAGCATACCAGTATCCACACACCAATAGGTGCCACACCTTTCTCTCTTGTTTATGGATCAGAAGCAATACTGCTAATAGAAGTAGAGATATCTTCTCTACGAGTATCAGTAAAAGGTCTCATCCCAGATGAAGACCAACGAGTATCTAGATTACAAGAGTTAGAATTAATCCATGAACAAAGGTAAAATATGTTTTGTCATTTAAAGGTATATCAAAAAACAATATGCCAGAGTTATAATCATAAGGTTAAACCACAAGTATTTCAAGTTGGAGAACTAGTGCTAAAATCCATGCAACCAGGCAGATCAAGAAAAGAAAGGAAAGTTTGAACCAAACTGGTTAGGTCCATTTGTGGTGACAATAGTATTTGGATCAAGAGCATATCAGCTATCAACATAGGACAAAGATTAGATTGAGGAACCTATCAATAGCGTGCATTTGAAAAAGTAGAAAAAAAATCCAAAAAAGTGAAAAATCAGAACAAAAAAATAAAAATAGAAAAATAAAAAATAGTGGAAAAGTATTAAAAAACAAAAAAATATGAGAAAAAGTGCAATAAAAACAAATAGTGAAAACCTGGCAAATAGGCACCATTTGTTCGCTAGCTCTTCCATCTATTAGTTCATGCATCTTTCCACTTGCATTCATTCATTTTCCATTAGAGTTGTTCATATCCATCACAAAGCTTTTGTACATACACAGACATCCCAGGTGGCTTCTTGCCATGGTTTGGATCATTGGATATGTCATAATGAATTTGTTTCTAGGTTTTGGGCAAAATCCTATACCTAGCTCGGGACAAACTCTTGATCATTTTGAGCTTAATCAAATAGGTAGAACAACAGTTAGACAACTCTTATCAAGTGAAAACTAAGACACATCAAATATTGAACATGAGGTCAAATTATCAATTATCAAACTATCACAAAGTAAATCTAAGCACATCACACACTTTTCAGTGGATAATATCTTTTGGATAATCATTTTAACATGATTGTTCAACTTTTCTATATTTCTTTTCACTATCATGATTTCTGAGTGACTCCAGGATGTCTTTAACTAGAGGAACAAGGAAGGAACATGATATTTTTCTTTTCTATTGTCTGACAATTAATCATTAGTATGTACAAATTTGTCTCAGGACATGATCATCAGAGTATCATTGAAGACATTTCTGATTTGCGTATTGAAATGATTAATACTACCTATTTTACACAAACAACGCTTAGGTCATCTTGTTTCAATTATACCTTGATGCTTGTGCTAACTTTCTATATCAAAATCCAAGAAAATAGTGCTTAGGTCATCATGATTTAATTATACCATCAATGTTTGCACTCACTTCCCACATTTCAAAAGCTCAATGATGACAAAATGCAATAATCTAGTGATTGGTTTGGTCGTAGCTTTGCATTTCATTATTGCATGGGATCTTGCATGATCATTTCATCCAAGGCTATATCTATCATAGGAATCATTAAGGTATCATCACAAGTGTATACACAATCAGAATAATGACTCATATCTCTCCAGATATTGTTGACCCAACAAAAATCTTATGCTATTTCTCAAGAGAATCAACATTAGCATATCCGAATCTTTCGGCAACTTGATATCAATAAATTGTCATTTCTTTATCTTATCAATCTTATCAATTCAATCAATCAATCAAACCTAATCAACTCTCTCATGTCTTATATAGGATGTATCCTTCCTAAAACCAGACATTCCGATCATGTCTTATACAGGATATATCATTCCTGAAACCAGATACTTTGATCATCTTTGTCTTATATAGGAGGTGTCATTCCTGAAATCAGACAGAATCTCGATCTTATCAATCTAATAAATCAAGCTAATCAAATAACTTGCAATTTTCATCAAACATAGTTGGAGAAATTAAATCATTTCTATTAGGATATCAATTTTGCAAAAAGTTACAAAACTCCACAGGTCAATTATCTCAATTGATCTTCCAAGGGGGCATCATTATACCATAATTTAGCAATCAAGAGTCAAGGTATCCTATTGAACCAATATCATCATCAAAATAAGATTATTCTTTGAATCAATGTGTCATCAATCACTTCAAAGAGGGGCAAAATGTATACACCTAAAAATGGTTTGAAAATAATTAATTGAATAATCAATTATTTAATTAATGTCCCTCCCCAATTTAATTGAATTCATCAACTATTTGATTAAATTCTCCCTTTTCATCTACTTATTAATAAATCTAAGGATTTATTTAATAGGTTCATTTCAATAATCCTCTTTGATTAATTAATTCAACTTAATTAATTCTTCTCCATCAAAATCATTTCTTCTAATCTCCTAATTAATTAAAACAAATCAATTTATGAATTGTTGAGAATTAACTAGTCTTTTCCTATTATTTGGATTTTTAAATTCAAATCACCCACATGCCTCCTAACTTTTAACCACCTAATGTAACCCCTTCTAAACCTACCCATTCCATCTAACTTTGGGTTTAATTAAACCTACCTTGGCTTGCACATTCTAACCTCCTTATCCTAACCTCTAGGGTATGGATACTCTCCCCTTGAGACACATGGCATTCTTGGGCCACATGTCCCCTCTCTTGGAAGCCTCTTGACACTTGTCACCATAGAGATGACAAAGTTTTCCTTTCATCCAACCTCTTCTAGAAGACTCTTGACACTTGTCACCATAGAGATGACAAAATGTTCCCTTTAATCCAACCTCTTTACCAACCTCCTCCAATTTCACCATTGATATCTTCAGACTTAATCTTGACCATTGATTCATTCCACCTCAACTCTAGCCTTGGAAATCCTATAAATAGACCCCATTTTGTAGAAATAAGGGTCCCATTCATCCACTCTGATTGATCCCACCCTGATTGATCCCATCTCTTTTGCATTTCATGCGTTGTTACTATAGGCATATGCAATCTTAGTTTATCATTTGAGCATTATCATCATAGCTTAATTGCATCATTTTAGCATATTTTCTAGCATAATCATGGAATCATGTATCATTTTAGCATATTTTCTAGCATAATCATAGAATCATGTAGCTTAATCATTATCATTGCTAGCTTAAATGCATCATTTATCATTTAAATCCTCCATCTAGGTGTAGTCAAGTCACTGGAATTTTCCTAACCAGATCTGAGAACAAAATTCATACTCGCATTTACTAGGAGGTGATAGCTCACTTAGCTATGGTTTTATCTTTCTTTGCTTTAAATTCATTAACCATTCTTGTAATGATCTATTGAGTGTTTTGTGTTGTAGTTGCAGATATCATAGGTAAACAATTCATATGCACGAGAGAGATTCCTAGTGCCTCAATTACAACTATAGTTGACATTTTAGGAGCATGTCGATATTGATGTAATGAGCTTGAGATGTGTTATATATGCCAAAGTTTAGGATGAACATAGGACTACTAACTACTCTTACAGAGAGATGGAACTTGGAGACATGCACATTTTATTTGTTGACTGGTGAGATGTCAGTCACATTAGAGGATGTCTACAAGATACTATAGGTGTCGATTCATGGAGATCTCATAATATATGATCAAGAGAGAGACATGGATGTACTCAGATGACTCTTTGCAGAATTCGAGCTAGAGTTGAGACAAAGACATTTGAGCTAGGAGGTTATGTACTCTATTTGCAAATGACACTATTTTGGTGACTCTAGTAAAGATTAGTGCATGATAGATTCTTAGGGGTTGTCATTGATGGCAACTCAGTTTGCAAATCCTATCCGGTATATATAGAATTGGTTTACCAAAAGTCATTATGTTCATAAGGCATAAGTTTGGATGGTTGAACTCAGTTACCGGTAGAACATGAGATCATGGTACACATATTAGTTTTGGTGATGTATTTTTGGTTGTCGTGATCAAGGAAGTTGATTTGAGGATCAAGACAAATTATTTTGTGATCCTGATATACGATGGTGAATTGTCTACAAGTTTAGAGCTCTAGTATTCGATATTTCAATTAGGGAAGAGATATTTTGGAGTAACATGTGTTGCTGATTTATTGGGATGATTTCAGTGATCAGTTTTGCATTTGTGGTGATTAGACTAACCTATGGGGATCATTTAATCATCTTGTTTTAGTCTACATTTAGATTTGTGATTGGGTTAAGCCGACTTTGGTGGAACATGTTTCATGTTGTGTGTTATACAGTTTTTTGAAGCCGGCTTAGTAAATGATTCCTTTCATTGATGTAGATACATAAGATTGGTTTGGTTAATGATTTTCATGTGTGTGGTGAATGAAGGAAATATGTGTGAGCAATTTAATAAGTTTGGTAAAGATTTGTTTTCTCCGGTACGTGACAGAGCAGTATTATAGAGCAGAACATCATAAAAGTTGCAGTAGACATTTCAAGCCTAACCAAAATAGTATTTTAGAATTGTTAGATGCTTTTCTTTAGTTCATTACTCATTGTAATCATTTTGTATTATCTTATAAGGGAGTGAGCCTTCCTCTAGGTTGTATCCCTTTTGTAATTGAGCAGTGAGCTCTAGGCAGTGAGCCTGAATGCAAGTGCATTCCATTTTTTGTAATATTATTCTACTACTGACTATAGTATAATAATATTGTGGGTACTCAATCTCACCATGGTTTTTCTCTTTCTGGGTTTCCATGTAAAAACCTTTGTGTTATAGTTGTGTGGATTCTTGCTTTGTGTTTCTACACTATAGTAGGATGAATAATAGAATAAATAATGTGAATAATAGTCCTACCTTTACTAGTTAGTGTTTCATATGCAACAATTTTGGTCACAAGTCAAACATGTGCAGAGGAGTAATGAATAATTTTTAGAAAAAGGGATGTTATGAATGTGGGATGTTTGGACATATATCTAAAATGAATGATAAACAACATTTCTCTACATTATAGTTTTTACTATTATCATAGGTCTAAAAGGGATGTTATGAATGTGGGATGAATTTCAGACCTATGCAAAGAAATGTTGTTTTTCATGCATGCAAAAAGCCTAGTCACATTGTAAAATACTAAAAAAGAAAGAATAATGATCTAGTAAACAAAGGTAAATCAGATTAGAAAGGCAAAGAAAAAGTAGACGAAATTAAAGATCATCATAAGAAGATGTGGGTTAAAAAGGATGATTATAATATGTAGAATAGCTCTACACCTAAATCCAGTGATGGAACCTCATCCAGTAACTAGGGATTTTTGGCCTTAGGGGGAGTTTTACCTGAAGATTCATAGAAACCCCTTTTAAGTGATTTGTAACTGATTTTAGAAGGTTGTAGAAGGTTTAAATCATGTATGTAGGTATTATCCAAAAGATCTAATGGAGATTTGAGGCTCCGATAAGAAATTTCATGAAAATCAATGTAATCAGCTGAAGCATTTATTACAACATAGAATTATGTTTTCAAAGGTTAAAAAGGAATTTGAAAGGTTTTATTTTCACAATGTGATCAAGAGAAATGAGTAAAGTAGAAAAGAGAGAAGATTTGGTGATCCAAATCTAATCTTGAAGCAATCAATCAGTGATTTCTTGTACCCAGATGAGAATCAAAAGGTATTTTTTGCTTGAAGCTATCTTTTCATATCCATATTTTAAAATGGCATTTGCATGTGCATCTGGTGTTGCACCTCCATTGGTAGTCAAAATTTCTGAGAGGGCATGGGCCATGTTCAAGAGGCACCCATTCAAATCCAAGGAGGATGATCCAGAAGGTGCATTTTCTTCTATTTCGTATGGTGTACTCCACAACAAGGATATTAGGGAATACATTCATTGCAGCATTGAGGAGATTGGGAATGCAGACATACATTCACTTTACACCACACACATGATGGACAGTCTGGGAAATTTAAAGTTGGAATACAAGTCACTACAAGATAATGGTTTCATCTAATTCTTCCATTTCTCGATGTTTGATGAACCAAAATGGGTTCAATAAATTTTGAGATGAATCCATGATGAATTCATATGGCTAGACTGACCTCATAAGATCGCTATGTAGGCCATTGAAAGAGTTAGATTCTTTTCTTTAGTTTATTACTCATTTTAATCATTTTGTATAAGCATATAAGGCAGTGAGCCTTCCTCCGATTTCTAGCCCTTTTGTAATTGAGCAGTGAGCTCTAGGTAGTGATCTTGAATGAAAGTGCATTAAACTTTTTCTAATATTGTCCTACTACTAGCCATATTATAATAATATTATGGGTACTCAATCCCACCATGGTTTTTCCCTTTCCAGGTTTTGACATAAAAATCTTGGTCTTATGGTTGTGTGGATTCCTGCTTTGTGTTTCTACTTTATAGTTTTTGTTATTATCATCTGGTGGATAAAGTATTAGATTAATGAATTTAAAATTACTAGAACACTGATTCACCCCCACCTTAGTGTTCATTTATTCCAACATACTCCAGTAGACAGAGACTAGCAACAATGGTGGGAGGAATGATCTGTGGTTTCTTATGTCCCGACAGAGCGACATGGGGGTTGGCCATTGAATGAGGGATGACATTGGAGATCCATCTCACTAAGAGGAGGAGATTCACATGGGGGATTAAATTATAGCTCATCTATACTAAAAGTTGCACCAATTTGTATACCTGAGTGGCTGTAGGTTAGGATGTGGGGTGACACTTCTGGAGGTGTAGGCTTATGAGCACATTGCTGTGATGAGGCTGATATATTTCAGATTGTGAGGACATAGATAGTCATATGTGCACTTGTATACCATTATCACTTCCCTATAATAGATTAGGAAGGCAGACAACTAGCAGTGTGTTATTAAAGATATTGATATTGTGACATGGAGGCCTTATGTCGACTACGAGGTCTGGGAGGAGGATGATAGGGAGTTATCGTATTGTTTCTAGAGCATATATCTGATAGGAAAAACTCCATACATTTTGGATAGAGATTTGATTGATAGAGTTTTTAGATAGTTTGGAAGATAGCACTGGATGCCACAAGGCTTTGGAGAGTTTGCATGGACCATTAGAGAGCAGGCTCACTGGGGACTGATTTTATCATATAATGTAGTTGTGACATAGTTCTAGGAGATGGTTGTGATTCCATAGGACATGCTAGTAGATGTTATTGATGCTAGGATGGATGATTAGTATGAAACATATTTTGTAGCCTATCTGTTCCCCAATCTCATAGACCTAGGTGAGCCCATACTACCTACAAAGGAGGATGATGATGATGAGGATGGAGGTGGAGGTTGGCAAAGGAGATGAATGAGAGGGAGAGCTAGGAGGATGGTTCAGAGTAGAGGTGGAGAAAGAGGTGGAGGGAGAGTAGAGGGTGCTGAGGGAGGTGGAGGGATGCTAATGGAGGTGGAGGGGCAAGGTATAGAGGAAAATTATTGAGGCCAGCTAGAGGTAGAGGGGAATAGGTCCTATAGATTCCTTGATAAGTAAAGGAATAGGTATTGGGTCAGATTCGATAGAGGTGGGTACAGGTATAGGTACTAGCCAGATAGGTTCAAGTTTGACAGGGACATGATGGTCCACAGTAGAGAGAGGAGGTAGAGGGAGCCCAAGGAGGAGATGAGGAGGATAAGCTTCTCATGTTGTGAGAGATCACACAAGGATAGGATGATGAGATCGATGATCTTGAGAGAGAGGTGACTCAATTAAGCTGATAGGTAGGGGATATGTAGTGGGAGAGAGATGAGGCTATACAAAGATACATAGCTATCAAGGAGATAGTGAGGGTGGCTAGGGATACAATAGTAGGAGACACAACATTTGAGTTTTCCTTCTGGCTCTATGAAGGAGATGAGATAGTATACCAAAGGAACTTGTACTATGTTGTAGTACCTCCACACTTGATGGCAAGGAGCTATAGGAGAGCTTAACGCTCAACCACTACAGGTAGGGATAGATGAAAAGTGTCTAGTGGAGAGGTCATGGGTCCACCCACACCACCACCAATAGGGAGAAGAGATAGGCGAGATGATACTAGGGTTGGGACTTCAAGAGCTCAGATTCCTTTGAGGCCTGTTGACTCCAAGGGAGAGTCATCATCATAGCTCTCTTGTATCCATTTTTATATCAATTTTTGTATGATGATGTAGACACCTTTGGGTGATTTTGTAGCTATATGAGATTTTGATATCATTGTATCATGACATTAATATATTTGATATATACATATATATGAGATGACCTATCCTTGTAGAATTTTTATGCATGAGTTCTAATGTGATGTTTCTATATGCTTTATAATCATGATATGTAATGGTTTTATATGATTATGTAGTTTATGTTATGATGCATATTTTATTATGATTTTATGATGTATATGATGATACAAAATATGTACATGATGTGATGCATTGTTTTTTTGTGCCTTTATGATTCTATATATACATGATCTAAAGGAAAATGATGTTCTATGATTACTTATATTCAATGTAGCATAGACATGATGGGATGTATTATTTTTATGTTACATTTATGATTTATATGAGGATACAAATACTTATATGAGATACTAATTATGTTGGAAATGTGCCTCTAATTCACTTGACCCTTGTTCATACTGATCGGGTTAACTCTGGCCGATGAAACAGTGCGAAGGAAATCTATGAACTCTATTGGTATAACTTGTGCCGATGAACTTGACATATCAGATCTCAAAGTAGCAGGTTTGAAGTCATCTCGATGATTTGACAAAGTCATCTTTGCTCATCGGGAGTGCTATTGACTATTCGATAGACTTGTTTGATGTTATGCTGATACCCGATGAAGTTGTCTTCGGTCATCGAGGTAGCATCGGTTATCGGATGGACGAAAGGATAAAAGACTTGCAGTTTAGATCAAGATCCAATGGTCATCACTTTACCACTATGGAAAGATGTAGGTATGTTATATCCTACGACTTGGCAACCATGGTGGGGCCCAATATAAGTAAGTAGTTCAGGTGAGATAAGGGTCGTGCAGATCAGAGATGATCAAACGATGATCAAGGTTGATCCAATGGTGGTCATTATGTCATGATGGGAAACTACTCATTAGTATATTCCTTATGACATGGCAACTAATTGGTGGGACCCGATAGGAGAGTGGCTAAGGTGATTAAAGGCTGAGCATATCAAAATTATCAGATGCTGATCACAAAAGATCTGATGGTGGTCGCAAGGTCATGATGGGAAATTTCTCGTGAGACTTTCCATCATGATCCAGCGACAAAGAAGAATTTTGGGTGGATAGTGAGGCCATGCTAAGATGTCAGAATAGGGACCCTAAAACCAATCAGGGGGTGCCACATGGCAAAGCACAGAGAGAAAGATCAAACAATTGAGATAGCTAATGGTTAGTCTTTCTGATACCCGATGGAATTGCCTTTAGCGATAGGGTCTGTCATCGACCATCAAAGATGTAGTTTTGAAGTTATGTCGATACACAATGGAGTCGACTCATCTAGGCTAGTGTATTTGAATATGAATTAGTTTGATTCTTGGATGCATGTGGGATAATTATTTTCTCATGAATGCAGATCGACATAGATAGTTAGATGTCTAACCAATTGGTGCAAAATGACAATTGAACCGTTGACATAAAAATGCATATGAAGCCAAGAGGAAACTTGGACAAGGTAGTTGTTCTAATGATAAGTCATATACTATGGTGTGTACCTGAAGTAACCAAAGTGAACATCTGTACTATGATAATAGACTTTATTGTAAAGTTTCTTTGCTGAGAATAAAGTACTCTTGTTGTTGTTGGTGGGTTTTTTTCTCGAAAGGGTTTTCCATGTAAATTCATGGTGTTTATCTCTATGTGTGTTTGAGTTTTGATATTGTCTCTATTTTTTATATGCTAATATTAGTATACTGTAAAGTTATAAAACATACTAGTCCTATTTCTCTTGAAAATTGACATTAGGGAAGCATTTTTTCGCACTATGCTTTCCTTTCAAGTGGTATCTAAGCCTGGTCAGTTGTGTTATCCTTGTAGGTAGGGTTGATTTTTTGTGTTAATTTTTTTCAGTGGGAGTCTGTTAGTGTGTCAACTTGTTTACAGATTAAGATGGCAAGCA
Organism: Cryptomeria japonica; assembly: GCF_030272615.1. Classification (NCBI taxonomy): domain Eukaryota; kingdom Viridiplantae; phylum Streptophyta; class Pinopsida; order Cupressales; family Cupressaceae; genus Cryptomeria; species Cryptomeria japonica. Next base: position 227,367,315 of record NC_081413.1, read on the forward strand.
CTTCTAGAGGAATGGATATTGAGATGTTCAATGGCTCCAATTTTGAGTTATGAAAACTTAAAATTGAGGACCTGCTAGTTGACCAAGATTTTTGGATTGCAGTGAGTGGAAAGAAATCTTTAGGCATGAGGCAAGAAGATTGGGACTTAGCAGACCAAAAAAATAGAGTACTCATAAGACTAAGCCTTGTAGACCTAGTTCTGTTGAACATACATGAGGAGAATACTTCAAATGATTTATGAAAGAAGTTAGGAGACATCTATTAGGGTGAAACCTTTGTGAATAAACTCTTCCTTAGGAAGAAGTTATATTCTCTGAAAATGGATGTAGGAACACCCTTAGTAGATCATTTGAATGTGTTTAACATGGTTCTTGCTCAATTGACATCAGTTGGTGTAGCTATTCAAGAAGAAGAATGTTGCATGTTGCTGCTATGCTCATTGCCAGATTCTTGGGAACATTTGGTGATGGCCATTGGTAGTACTACGACCCAGTTCAAGATGGATATTATGGTCAATAATCTTTTGTCAAAAGAAATGAGAAAGAAGTCTTCTGAGACAACAAAAGATGCACTCTTTGTTCGAGGAAGATGACAAAAAGTAAGGAAAGAAGTCCAAGTCCAAGTCTCAAGAGAGGTCTAAGTCTCCTGGAAAGAAGTCTAAGGTGAAATGATGGAACTATGGACAAAAGGGTCATATTCGAAAGGACTACAAAGAGGAGAAGAAGAGAAAGAAGTCTTTTGATAATGAATCTTCTCACAGTGATGCAGACGCCTTTGTAGCTGCTCTGGCAGCACTTGCTTTTGACAATGTGTGGTTGATAGACTTAGGGGCATCTTTCCATATGACATCTCACAAGGAGTGGTTCTCAAATTATGAACCATATGCTGGTGGGAAGGTGTACTTAGCAAGTGATTCAACATTAGATATTGTTGGGAGAGGAAGAATTAAAATCCAATTTCTTGATGGGAGAATAAAGGGAATCAATGAAGTTCTGCACATTCTAGGTTTGGCAAGAAAAGTACTTTCCCTAAGTAAGTTGAATGATGTTGGAGTCTAGGTAACATTTGTGTCTGGTGGTTGTAAGATGACTAGAGGGTCTATTAGTTTGGTTAAGGGTAAATGCATTGGTGCATTGTACAGGTTAAATGTTGAACCTATGTGTTGTAGTATAGTCACTAAGAAATCTGATAGAACTACTGAGTTGACATATAATGTAAATTCTATGGAAGCTAAACTTCCTACAGAAAAGACAATGCTCTAGCATTATAGGCTTGGTCACAGTGGTGAAAAAGGTTTTTAAACTTTAAAGAGTAAAAATATGGTAGAAGGACTTACTGATTGTAACCTTGAGTTTGATTTCTGTGAATATTGCATATATGGAAAACAAAACCATGTTCAATTTTATTCAAGTCCTCATAAATCTTCTGACATTCTGGACTATGTGCATTCTGTTGTGTTTGGTCCAGTGGATGTACCTTCTTTGTCTAAATAAAAGTAATATGTATCCTTTGTTGATGATTATTCAAGAAGGACATTTGTTTATTTTATGAACAGTAAGTTAGAAATGTTCAATTAGTTTAAGGAATTTAAATACTTGGTTGAAAACCAGACTGGAAGAAGAATAAAATGTTTAAGAATTGATAATGGTAGTGAGTATTGCAATATAGATTTTGACAAGTACTGTGTAGACCATGGAATCAAAATACATAGAACTCAGCCTTATACTCCACAACAAAATGGAGTTGCTAAAAGGTTGAATTAGTCTCTTATGGAGAAAGTAAGAAGCATGTTGAGTGGTGTTGGGCTGGAACAAAATTTTTGGGCAAAAGCAGTTGCTACAACATGTTACCTATTGAATCAGTCACCTATAGCAACGTTAGTAGACAAGACACCTATGGAAGCATAGTCTGGTAAGAAACCTTCTCTAAGACACATTCATGTGTTTGGTTCAAAGGAATATGCACATGTGCCTGATGTTAAAAGATCTAAATTGGATAACAAAGTAGTGAAATGTATTTTCATTGGATATGGAGTTGGAGTTAAAGGATACAAGCTTTGGAATCTTGAGACTGGAAAGGTTGTGTACAATAGAAGTGTCATCATCCGAGAGCTGAAACCTATGTCTATAGATAAACCAACAAAGAAGGAAAAAGAGAAGGATGTGGTTGAATTTCCACTAGGAGAAGAAGTGAAAACTCTAGAGTTACCTGAAGATGAGAATGAAGAGAGTTCAATTATCTCTGAAAGTTCAGAAGAAGAACAAAATGAAGCCTCACCACAAGTGTTGAGAAGATCCATATGAGAGAGGTGACAACCTAATAGGTTTACCCCAGATAGGTATAATTTTTCAATGTTGAATGTCAATTGTGCCTATGCTTTACTTGTTGATATTGATGAGCTTGGGACTGTAAAAGAAGCCATGTATATGTCAGATTAAGATTCTTGGTTGGAAGCCATGAATGATGAAATGAAATCATTGGACAAGAATGGAACATGGAATCTGGTATCCTTGCCTAAAGGTAGAAAGTCAGTGGGTTGTAAATGGATTTTCAAAAGAAAGTATGGTCCAAATGGCAACATTGACAAGTACAAGACCAGATTGGTTGCGAAGGGGTATTCTCAAAAAGAAGGTATTGACTATGGAGAAATATCCTCTCCTATAGCTAAGATAACATATATTAGATTTCTTTTGTCACTTGCAGCTACATATGATTGGGAAGTCGAGCAAATGGATGTGAAAACAACACTTCTTCATGGGGACCTTGAAGAAGAAATCTATATGTCCCAACCTGAGCATTTTGTGAAAAAGGGTAAAGAACATTTGGTATGTAAAATAAAGAAGTCTCTTTATGGTTTGAAATAGTCTCCCGGAATGTGGTATCAAAAATATGATACATTTGAGTTGTCTTTGGGATTTGTGAGATCTAAAGTTGATCATTGTGTGTATTACAAGGTTGAAAGATGATAAGATACTTAATATTGCTTTGTATGTTGATGACATGTTGTTCTTTGGAAATAACAAAGGTATGATCTCAGACTTGAAGTCCCAATTATCCTTGAAGTTTGAAATGAAAGATTTGGGGTCAGCAAACTACATTCTGGGAATGGAAATCAAGAAGGATAGGTCTAACAGAAAACTTTGGCTCTGCCAGAGAAAGTACATCACTAGTGTTCTTGATAAGTTTAATGTCTAACTATAAGCAACAGGTTGTTCCTATTTTGCAGGGAATCAAACTATTTGTGGATGATAGTCTAAACTGTCTAGAAGATATAGATGACATGAAGAGCATACCTTATGCAAGTGCTATTGGCAGCTTAATGTATGCAATGGTTTGTACAATTCTAGACATTGCCCAACCATTGGGAGTATTAAGCAAATTTATATCAAACCCAGGAAGACCACATTAAGATGCTGTACAGAGAGTTTTCAGATAAGTGAAGGGTACTTTAGACTTTGAATTATTCTATCATGGTAATCTGAATGATTCAAAGAGAACTCTCAACATTTGTGGTGATGCAGATTCCGATTGGGTAGGGGACATTAACGGTAGAAGATCCACCAGTGGATACATTTTTGTTCTAAATGGTGGAGCAATAAGTTGGATGAGAAAGTGACAGTTTGTATTCACTTTGTCCACTATAGAGGAAGAATACATGGAAGCCACACATGCTTGTAAAGAAGCTATTTGGCTTAGACGTTTGAGTACAGATGTTGGTTTTGATGCAGGTCAAGTTGAAGTGTGAAGTGATAGTCAGAGTGCTATATGTTTAAAATAATCCTACATACCATGCCAGGTCTAAATGCATAGATGTGTGATTCCATTTTGTGTGTGACATGGTAGAAGATAGAAAGGTTAATCTGAATAAGGTAGACACTTAGGAAAATGTTGTGGATGCATTAACAAAACCGGTGAGCACTCACAAGTTCAGGTGGTGTTCTAACTCGATGGGTCTCAGTACCCATCCCTCTCTATAATATTTGGAAAAGTTCTCAAGAGGTCCAGTGAATTCTTCATCAAGTGGGAGTTTGTTGGAAATGTGCCTCTAATTCACTTGACCCTTGTTCATACTGATCAGGTTAACTCTGGTCGATGAAACAATGTGAAGGAAATCTATGAGCTCTATTGGTATAACTTGTGCCAATGAACTCGACATATCACAGCTCGGAGTAGCAGGTTTGAAGTCATCTGGATGACTCGAGGAAGTCTTCTTCGGTCATCAAGAGTGCTATCAGCTATTGGATAGACTTGTTTGATGTTATGTCGATACTCAAAGAAGTTATCTTTGGTCTTCGGGGTAACAATAGTTATCAGATGGATGAAAGGATAAAAGACTTGTAGTTTAGATCTAGATCCAACACTCATCATTTTACCTCTATGGAAAGATGCATGTATATTATTTTGTGTGACTTGGTGACCATGGTGGGGCCTGACATAAGTGAGTGATTCAGGCAACATAAGGGTCGTGCAGATTGGAGATGATCAAATGAGGATCAAGGTTGATCCAACAGTGGTCATTATATCATGATGAGAAACTACTCATTAGTATATTTCTCGCGACATGGAGACCAAGTGGTGGGACCCAGTAGGAGAGTGGCTAAGGCAAATTAAAGGCCAAGCATATCAAAATTATCGAATTTCGATCACAAAAGATCTAACAGTGGTCGATAGGTCGCGATGGGAAATTGCTCGTGAGACTTTCCATCATGACCTAGTGACAAGGAAGAATTCTGAGTGGATAGTGAGGTTGTGCTAAGATGTCAGAGTAGCTACCCCTAAACCAATCAGGGGGTGCCACATGGCAGAGCACAGAGAGAAAGATCAGATGATCAGGATAGTTGATGGTTAGTCTCATCGATACCCGATGGAATCGCCTTCCGTGATCAAGTTTGTCATCGGCCATCGAAGATGTAGTTTTGAAGTTATGGTGATACTCAATGAAGTCAACTTGTTTGAGCTGGTGTATTTGAATATGAACTGGTTCAATTCCTAGATGCATGTGGGATAATTGTTTTCTCATGAATGCAGACCGGCGTAGATAGTTAGATGTCTAACCGAATGGTGCAAACTGACAGTTGAACGGTTGACATAAAAATGTATATGAAGCCAAGAGGAAACTCAAACAAGGTGGTTGTTCTAATGATAAGTATTATATTGTGGTGTGTACCTGAAGTAATTAGAGTGAACATCTATGTTGTGATAATAGACTTTATTGTAAAGCTTCTTTGCTAAGAATAAACTGCTCTTGTTGTCGATGGTGGGTTTTTTTCCTGAAAGGGTTTCCCATGTAAATTCATGGTGTTTATCTCTACGTGTGTTTGAGTTCTGACATTGTCTTTGTTTTGTATATGTTAATATTAGTATTCTGTAAAGTTATAAAACATATTAGTCTTATTTCTCCTAAAAATTGACATTAGGGAAGCATTTTTCTGCACTGTGGTTTCCTTTCAAATTAGTGGTGTGTATAGGATGTGATACTATTATGATTTTTTATATGTAGATGATGAGATTTACTAACATGTGATAATGTAGATGCATACTATATGAGACACAAATATTTTTTGCATGTCATTATACTAAGTCATGTGATAGAAAGCTGCATAGAACTAGAAAGGAACAATGGAGAAAAAACAAAAGGGGGATGGAAAGTAGAAGATATGGAGGTGAAAAGAGCTTCTTGTGCTATTATCCTCATTGAGCTTTATTATGACAAAGAGGTTATGACCACCCAGGTATAGATTCAAACAAGAAAGTCATTGTACCCATTTGCATAGAGATCAGATAGTCAAAAAAAAGGAATGCTCCCATTTAGACTAGACTCACGATGTCCTCATATCTATAAATGAGCCACAGTATTACTAAGAGACAATCCTCAAACAACAAAATAGGTGAAAATATCCCACCCTCATGTTTCTACTCAAAGACATCCTAAAGATAAAATCTCTAGTCAGAGACATCCTAGAAAACCTAAAAGTCAGAGACATCATAGAAAACCTAAAAGGCATATTACCAAAAGATAAAATCAAAATAAAACCAAGACTTGACACCAACATAAAATATAATCCTCACGTTACTTATGTTTCTTGTCGCATATGTTAACATGTTTGATTTGGTCACAATGTTGTTTTCCTAGTAAAGGACAAATAATGTTGAAAAACTGTGTCATTGCCAAAGTTTGTTGAAAGATTTGATTTGTTGAAAGCCCACTCCTGATTGTGTCTCATCTAAAACTAACTAAATCAATGAAACTAGTACCTTTATTATAGATAAGAATGAAAATTTATTGCAAATTGATAATACAAATGACTTTTTATTGTAAATTGTGCATGAAAAGGAGGTATGAAAAGATGATACTCCTCAAAACATGAGATGCTCAAGGTTCCACTTCCATCACTAGATTTAGGATTTTTCCCCAGTTACAAATTGGACTTGATTTATTCTAGAAGGAAAGTATGAAAGGGGGTTTTAAAGGCTAACCTATCTTAGGTAGATCAAAAACAAGCCATGATGGGAATGGGTGAATTTATTATGAGATGGTAGGTTGTTAGTATGTGCAAAGTAAAAAGGGTGAGATTGAATCCCGAAGGAGGAAGGAGCAAAGTCTCTACACATGGCACCAATAACCTAGTTATCATAATGGTTCTTTCCCAGGGTGCCACCAAAGTGGTTTTCACCATTAGACAGATTTTTTTCTTTTTACTCTTTTTTATTTAGTTTTTTGTATTTTTTATATTTTCTTGATTTTTTTTGTATATTTGATTTTTTAATTTTTTTTTTCATATTTTTTATTTTGAGATACTCTAAAAAATTATGCATAAAACCTGCAAAGGTGCATGTTATTCATAGGATCCTCTAAATTTTCTCCATCTAGTGTTGAGACTATTGTGACGATGTAAGGGTTGAGCCAATTTGCTTCAAACTTGCCCTTGTTTTCTCTATCTTGCTGATTTTTAGAATTTTCTCTGAGGACTAAGTCAACCACCTCAAATGTGCAAGGTTTTACCTTATGATAGTAGCTTTGACTCATTATTTTTTTATGTTATTTGAGATGATTGAAATACATTTGTGTATGCTTATTCAATAATTTCAAATGTTGTAAGTAGGAGACCCTATAATCTTCATCATTGATTATATTGCACAAAGAGATTGGTAGGGAAGGTAGCTTGACCTTAATAGGCAAGATAGATTCAGCACTGTAGACCGGTAAGTAAGGGGTAGCTCCAAAAGGTAGGCCCAAAGTGCAGGGTTGAGTTTAATATGCCAAGTACGACTAGCATCATTAACTATATTTTTAAGGATCTTGAGGATAGTTTTGTTAGATGCCTCAGCTTGACCACTACCTTGGGGGTAATATGGGGTGAAAAAGCCATGATGGATATGGAATGATAACAAAGCTTATGAACATCCTAATTCTTGAATGGACTCCTATTGTCTGTGACAATGGATGGGGGAACATCATATCGACAAATGATATAATTGAGGATAAAAGTTGCAATCTACTTTCTAGTGATTTGGGTGAGACGAATGACTTCAATCCATTTTAATAAATATTTTGTGGCTTTAATAATGAAATTTGTTCCCATTGCAAGAACAAGGGTGAATCTTACCTACAAGGTCGAGTCCCCATTAACAAAAGGGCCCATGAGTGGCAATCGACTGAATTTCTTGCATTGATGTATGAATGAGGTCTCCTTGAATCTGACATTGCTTACACTTTCTGACAAACTAATATGAGTCTTTTTCTATAGTAGGCTAGTAGTATCCAGTCCTCAATAATTTTTTGGCTAAGGTTGGACCACTAGAATGTGCACTGCACGTACCTTATTGAACCTCACTTAACACAATTTGAGCTAGATCACTTTCCAAACATCTAAGGAGAGTACCATCTAGACCCCAACAATAAAGGGGATCAGCTAAAATGACATAATGGGATGATTTACAAATGAAGGCATGACATTGATTGTTTGAAAGGTCAGGTGGAAGGATATTTTTGTGGACATAAGTGAAAGTGGTGCCATACCAAGGGGAATTGGGACTAACAATAAATATCATTTCTATAGGAGTGATCTCATATGAGGGAGCCAAAAGATTATCCACCAAGAACTCATAGCAGTTCTCATTCTAAGGCATATCAATCAAAGAAGAAATGGTAGCCATGGAATCTAAAACTTGATTGTTATCCCTTGGGATTTATTCAAATATTATCTGTGTGAAATATTTCTTTGAATTGTCCACCATTTTCTTGTAAGGAATTAACTTTTCATCTTTAGTCTAATAATCATCATTTTCTTAACGAATCATGAGTTGAGAGTCCCCAAAAGCATTAAGTTCCTGGATCTTCCATTGAACTTATATTCATAATCATGTTGTTAATGTTTCATATTCTTCTATGTTATTCGTGCAAGGGAATCCTAATCGATATGACTTAGGAATGGAATTCACTTGTGGTGTGATGAAGAGGATTCCAGCTTCTATGCCATGTTGCATGTATGAACCATCAAAATATAATTTCCAAGGCTTTACATTTCTCACCATAAAATTGGATTCATCTGGGAATTCTGAGATAATAGGAGTGACATCAATCATAGGTGCATTTGCCAGTTGATCTGCAATAGCTTGTCCTTTAATTTATTTTTTGTCTACATATTTAATGTCAAAAATCACTCAAGATCATAACCTATTTGACTAATATGTTAGTGAGTGTCACCTTTTTGAGATCGTACTTGCATGCAATCTGTTAGTGAGTGTCACCTTTTTGAGAAGGTACTTGCATGCATCTATCCTTGAAATGAGAATTTTTTTATGAGTTAGCATGTAATGACGTAATTTCTATGAGGCAGAAAATACAACAAGAAATGCACACTCAATTAGAGTGTAGTTAAGTTCATAACCAACCAATGTGCAACTTATATAGTATACTCCTCTTTCCTTGCCTTCCTTATCCTGTTGCACTAAGAGTGCCCCCAGTGTTGTTTGTGTAGCTGGATGTAAAGTAGTAAAGGTTTTCCTGGAATAGGTGACATCAATACTGGTGGATTCAAGAGATAATCTTTGAGAGTTTGGAAATCCTATTGACACTTATCATCCTCTTTGAACTTGATATTCTTGTGAAGAAGATACGAAAAAGGATGAAATTCATCTACAGGTTGCACAATGAACCTACATATCGATTGAAGTCTTCCTTGTAGAGACCAAAGTTGACTAATATTATTTGGTGGTGGCATCTCTAAAATAGCTCTAAATTTTGTTAGATTTGCTTCAATTCCTCTTTGTGAGACAATGTATCCAAGGAGTTTCCCGGAGGTCACCCCAAAGACACACTTCTAGGGATTTAATCTAACATTGTATTTTTCATAAAATTTAGAAACTACATATAGGATATCAAGATGTATTTCTCTTGTTATTGACTTTCCTAGGAGATCATAAACATAATCTTCTATATTGATGTGCATGAGATCATGAAAGATGGTTGTCATTGTTCTTTGATATGTAGCACCCACATTCTTCAATTTGAAGGGCATAACATTCCAACAAAAGGTACCCCAAGGACAAGTAAATGTTGTTTTATGTTGGTCTTCAGGTGCTATTTTGATTTAGTTGTACCCAAAGAATCTTTCCATCAATGATAACATTGAATGACCAGCTATAAGATCCACTATTAAATCAATGTTCAGTAGTGGGAAATCATCTTTAGGACAAACTTTATTGATGTCTCTAAAAATTGTACATATTTCAATATTGTGATCTAGTTTACTAACAGGTACTAAGATAGAAATCCACTTAGGGTAATCAATCGGTCTAGTGAATCCAACATCCAATAATTTCTCTAGCTCTATCTTGACTATTAGTGCCACTTGTGGATGCATCTTTCTCAATTTTTTTTTACAGGTTTAATTCCTGGAGTAAATATAAAATGATGGATTACTAAATCAAGGTTGAATCTAGGCATATCCGCATACGACTATGCAAAGTTTATTTGTAATTCTATGAAGAAACTTATGAACTTCGGTCTTTGTTTTTTTGTCAAAGATTGTGGTAAGAAGATGTTGTGTGGAACTTCCTCTATGCCAATATTTGTCTTGATAGTTTCCTCCACCAGCATTGATGATTTCTCTTCATATGATGTCATGGGAAGGGTGTCTAATCTTCCATCCTCAGGTGCTTCAGAGTGGTTTTCACCTATGGATACGTCCTTTCTATTGGGACTCATAAAATTGAGTGAATTTGAGAGGCCCATTTCAAAATTTTGCTCTTGCACTTTCAAAATAGCACTTAAAATCTCAGCTTGAATGTCCTAGTTCGAATAAGGGTAAAATGGAGCCAATTGATTGTCAAGGGGTAAGTCCTTGGAAACTTGTTTTATATCTTTCATTTGGCCTGCGTAGTGTGTTACAAATTTTAGATTTCAGTTTAGATTAGTTTGTCAAGTACCCTTTTCAAGGGGTGGACTGAAAGTTGCTCCATGCACAAATTCAGATTTTACCAAGTGGCCTACTTTGAGGCTTTACATTTTATGAATAGTACATTGTCATGTTGAAATTCAAAGTTCATTGAATTTTATGCATATAGGTGAGTCCACATACCAAATTTAAAATCCTTATGAATCCATTTGCTCAATTTGGTAAGCCGAATCCATTTGCAATTTTTGCTATTTGCATGTCCCTGGTTTAACAGCTAGTCAGAGCACCACTTTGCATATGTGTAAAAGATTCCCAGATGAATTTCATGTCAGAATGTTTATTCTAGGCTATTGTTAATATGAAGGACAATCTATGTTTCCTTTTTGAGGCTCCTACCAATTCATTTGACCATCTTTCCAAGATGATTTCTTGAGCCATTTTATTCAGTCTTCTGCACTTTAATTATTACATTTGTTAAAGTGGCTATTTTCATGATTTCACCATTTGCACCCTATCAGCTTCCCGGTCAAACTGAACATTCCATGGTCTTCTTTGTACTTCAAGGTACCTATGTCCTAGATTTGGGGATCCACGAAGACCATTTGATATTTTTAATGTGTGCACTTTGAGGTACCTACACTTGGATTTTATTAGGTTCAAATGTTGACAAAGACATTTAATCAACTTCAATAATTAATATCTCACGACCTGGGATTCATCATGAGGAATGGTTTTACAGGATGAAAGTTAATATATTACAATACACACCTATCAGTTTGTGAAGTCCAAAAAGGTGTTCTGACTAGTTTTTGAAATGCCTCTTTGGGTTTAAATGTGAAAATATGACACATTTGTCTGACAGTTGTAGATTGAGTTTCAGTGATCAGAAAGCTATGTTGATCAATTCCAAAGGTATATGAAGGGTAACCTGAGGTATTTCAAAGGTTATTTGGATTCAAATGAAGTTTTTTTTAGTCGGGCCCATTTTGGGGCACGATCTAGCTCATGCCCTTGTAGTGTTCATTTTATGATGAAATGCATATCAATATCAGCTCGACCCTCATTGGCAACTTGGTTTATTGAGAGACGATTTCATTTCATTCTTATGACTGGATAAAGAAAGAGAAAGATTTCTTCACCAATGGGACAGTGAGAGGCAACTCCATTTTACTTGTCATATTTGGATTGATCGTTGTAGCCTTTGTGATTATGATGATGGACTTATTGATATCACACACCAAAGTACTGGCATTACTATCTTAAGGTGTCACTTTTTTAATCATGACAAGACCATGCTTATTGGAGCAGACCCTACTCACATTGGTGATCGATGTATCTGGCAGCTACGGGCACCATTGGGATATGAAAAGTGCACAGACCCACATTCCTCCATCACAAGAGCAACAAAACCAACTTCAAATGGACACCAATAATTACTAAGCTCATAGGGATGATGAAGCCAATTGATGGAGTCAAAGAGCCAAGGTGAGGAAGGTGTCCACTATGTCCCATGATTAATGAATAAGCACATTCATTTTTGTAATGAAACATGAAGAAGGGTGGGGGGGCCCAAGAGATAGAGTTCCAAACTATGATGTATTTTAGCGGGTGGGATATATAGTCCTTAGCACCCAAGCAAGCACCACCGGTTGAACTTGACCCAGCTTTTGATCCAGCAGTTTTAATATTTAATGACCGATCCACTATATGAGAGAAGGCATTTGAGTAGTGCTATAAATTTCCAAGTAACCTCCTCCCTACGTGGAATTAGAAGTGGAGTGTGGTGTAGGATTTAGAAACTATTAGCAATGCCCCTACATGGTATGTTGAAAAGGTTTTATTAAACTACAAACAAATGTTATTGGCATGTGCATGGCCTGTGCACCCTGCCCACTTACTCCTCCAGCCTGCGCTAACCAATTTGGTGTTGAAAAAGCCTTTGAAACTTTTAATAAATGCAATTGGTAGGTGTAAAACTAGTTCCACACACCTCTTGGCAGCATTCTCCCTACGTGGCATGGGCATTTAAACTTTTAAGCAGCAGCCCCTGCATTGGGTGAAGAGGGCATTAAAAAATTTCAAGAAAATGCAATTGGTATGTATTAAGCCAACATCCTCCACGTGTGGCAGTTGGGTAAGGATTTAGTAACTTCAAGAAAATGAAATTGGTAGCTATATTTCCAAGTTCCATGACCTTTACCAGCTCCTCCCTACATGGTGTGTTGTATGGGTGAGAGGCAATGGAAATCTTTTTGCAAATGCATAGTGGTAGGTGTAATTTTAGTTCACAATCTATGCATACTCCCCAGCCAACGCAAGAATTGTAGAGAAGGCTTTAACATTTTTAAGGTAATGCCATAGAAAATTTCAAGCAAATGCAAATGCTAGGCATAAAGCCTTTATCCCACATTGGTTGTGGGGAGGGAATTTCTATTATTTAAATACAAAGCTACACACATATTTAGTATCCAAAGCTTAAAGGATTTTGACAAGAGACAAAGTGTGGCAACTAGGTGGACCCCCATGTGCACATGAAATCCAAAGACAACCAAATTTTGTGACAAAAAGGTGAGTTAATGAGTGATAAAGTTTCAAAGGATCCAGTAGTGGTCGCTAATCCACGATGGGAAATTGCTCGCCAGTTACCCATCTCGACTTAGCAACAAGGCGGGCCTAGGTCCAGTGATAGGTCTAGCTCAAGGTGAGGTGGTAGTTAGGTGGCAAGTTAGGTGGTACCAAGGTGTACCCACGAGTGAACCAGGAGGTGCTATGTGGCAGAGCTTAGTCCTTTAGTTTCAACACATGTCAAATATTTTGAGAGCAATCTCCATGGGGAATGATGCAAAGAATTTTTTCAGTTGGGGAAAGGGGACACTTGGCAAGTCGTGATGTATATCTGATCTTTTCCCTCTTTTTCATATTCTTAGTTCTTCTCATTTGTAGGAGTTCCCAGTTTTTTTTGGAAATTTTCTCCAAGGGAGAAATCCAAAATTGCAAGTTCCAATGATGGCATTTTTTATTTTTTGCAAATGACATTGTGTTTCTTTTGGGTTTTTAGTGTTGTCTTTATTGTAGGTTTTGTTTCAGTCTACAAGTTTACATATATGCAAGGCATGTGTGAGTTTTCAAAAAATTGTCTCCAAAATGGCATTTAGATTTATACAGTTTCATCTTATCAAGGATAATTTGGATTTGTCTCTTTCAGTCTTCTTTGAGATTGTAATGTTTATCTTTTGGGTATTATTCAAGGAAGGATTTAAATCCTAAAACCCACCATTAATGATTTTGAATGTGTACATTGGATATATAAGTATGATTTTGTGAAAGAGTAGAGGATTGTATTAATGTAATGCATTAATAAATGAAAATTTAAAGTTAAAAGTAGCTTGGAGCTGAGATTTCTCTTCCAGTTTTATGCATGACTCTGTGGCTAGGATAAGGCACTGGTCTTTTGTAATTTTGAATGATTGTCAAAACATAAATTTTAAAATCAAATCAGAATATCTTTTGCTTTTCTATTTCATGGTAATGTTTTGCCTATCTCATGCTCCAATTTAGTTCAAATGTCAATGTAGATCTAGCCCATCTGCAGTAACCTCCTTGTTGTTGAGCCTTTTGAGATTCATCTTCTCTCTATTGATGTTGTCTTGTATGTAATGGGTCTGATTCAATGCATCAAAGGTACACCCACCTAGGTTTTGTAGAGCCTGAATAGTAGAAGGATTTAGATCCTTGTCATGTTGTCCAAGTCCTGAAGTATTTCATTGATTGAAATTGGCTATTTCATAGGTAAATTGCGGGTAAACTTGGGTTACTCATTTTTTAGAACAACACTTTCTTTTTACTTTTTTAGGGTCAACCAGTGCCACAATGTGGTTTTCACCTTAAGACCCATGATTTTTTTTTACTTTTATTATGCTAGGGTTCATTGCACATATTACAAAGGTTTCAATTTTTTTCTAAACCTTTTTCTAAAGAATGTGTCTAGAGAATGTGTAAAGGATATAACCCAATATAGAAAAAATAAGAATGAAATATTTTATACTAGCTTTCTTCCTTCCTCTACAACAATATTCCTCATGTCAAAGGGAACATCTTTCATCACCCTTTGATTAATATGTTCATGTTGTGAAGGTTTGGCATTCAAAATGTTCTTTTTCTACTCTCTCCTAGAACTTATATTTTTGTTACCTTAATACAAACATATAAACACTTTTTTATTCACCAAGACATCATCTAACATTAAATATGAAGAATAACGATATCTTATGTTATTTGGATTTTCAATAGTGCATCTAGGATTTATCTCCATTCTAAAATTGGGAACGTCTATAATTATGTTCCTTGAGTGTGAAGATATAGGTTGATTCAAAATTTTGATTTCCTATAATCATATTTATTGAAATATATTCCATCTTCAAACTAGCTCCTCTTCACCAACTACTTAATGAATAAGTTATCTCTTATTTTGAAATTTCTCTAAAGGAACAACAATAGCTTGGGATTTCTCTTGTTATGTAGATTTTCTCTAAACAACCTCCTTTCCTTTAAAAATAGAATTATATTTGGGAATATGAGTATTAGGACCCATTTCATAGGTTCTCCTTTTCTCTACTACAACAATCTTCGCAATTAGTGTACTCGCACTACCCAATATATTTTTTAACCTAAGAATGGGATCCTTTATTTTAACAAAAGCACCTGGATAATTTATGTGAAATTTTTCCTTTGCTCTTCTCTCCTCATTATACTAGTTTGTTTGAATCTTATAAATAATATCATTAATTTTTAGATAATTAATTATAACATATATTATTCATGCCAAACTTCATGGATAAATCGGGGTATTTGGATATTCAATCTAACTTTATCAATAAATAATTCAAGACCAAATATTCTTGTGGCCTCCAAACCTATTGATATGATTGGAAAATTTGATACATCTAGTCCAAGCCATCCTTATTTGTAGAAGTGAAATAAAAAATAATTTATGGATGTAGGGAAGAAATAACCTTTTTCTTCACCTTTCAAATGGTCTTTACCTGATTCATTCAATATCCAAATTTCCTCAAGATATGGTAGCCTCTGAGTAACATGTCTTTGAAAAATATGTGCCCAACTCTACACCCATAAAGCCTTAAAGCATTACTATTAGGATGAAAATATCAATCTTCCTAGTTATGTTGAATTCCCAAGTCAAGAAATTTATCCTTTTGTTTCATCAAATCCATGAGTTCTTTTTGCAATCAATCTTCTTCATCTCTAGAGGAACTTAGATTCTTGTGACAAAACACTCCTTAGAAATCACATAATTGGCATTGTGATAATGTTTGTCTAAAATGTACTTCCAAAATTGGATAGTGGAAGAAACACCTATATCATCAACACCATTCACTTTTAGAACTTTATTCCATAGGTTTCTCCCAACAAACAAATACATGTGACATAGTATGGAATACCACCTAAAATTCACCTACTTATATTTTTGTTGATAACAAACATTTTTTAGTGAATATTCTTTACAATATAGGTACCATAGTTATATTAAATATTCATCATTTTTTTTAGATATATGAAAATATAAATTAGGTTAATGAGCCTATTTAGCTTAGATTTTTCTCACAATACTTGACAATGTATGATATGTCTTTGTAAAGTAGTTAACTGGATGAATACTAAGAGGCTCTACTTTATAATGAGTAATTTTGATGTTTTTTTAATCGAAACCTCTCAACCTTTGCTTAGGAAGAAGAGAAAGGCTATAATAACCTTTTCTCAATTGAAATTTCTCCTTCTAAATTCCAATGTTGAATTTAGTAGCAACTAGTACAAATCCAAAGACTTTCAAACTAAATTTTTTATTCAAGTTGATAATTTCACCTCCATTATAAGCTAAGGCCATCATGTTCCACCAATAGTATTATTTGGTTACTCATAGGATGAACTAAATATTCAAATAAATGTTGGGCTCCATACCTTTGGCCAAACCTAGAACCCAATAATTTGATAATAGAGAACACGGTTCCATTTTTTAAGCTAGTGCTTGGAATGAGAACAACCTATGATAGGGAAGTTGACATCTTTACTCCCTTATTCACTATTGAAAAACCTATCTATAACACCACCTAGTCAATAGCTATCCATTTATATTTTGGAAGAACTTAAGAACTAAATCTGAAGTTCATCATGTATTAACCTCATTTAAGTGGAAGGTTGAGAACTTGATTGGATAAATGTATTAAAATTTTAAAATTTAAGGTTTAAGATATTTCTTAGGGGATGTAGCATTTCTATCTTATGATTATTTTCTTCTTATAGATTCACTTATATAAATATTATAAATGCTTGAAAAAAAAAATAGAAGGAAAGTTAACAAAATTAGCTCATAAAGACTACTTACATAATCTTTCTCAAGAACCCTAATTTATTTTAGAAGACAATAGAGAGCTCAAAGTACATCCAAATTCTTCTTGAAACTAGAAATAGATGTTATGTCAATATAGATGCAGTATTTATTCAATCCAAATGATCTAGAATAGGACTGGTAATAGTTTATATCCACTATTACCACTTGCATGATCAAACATAGAATCTATAACTAACTTTTCTAGATTTTGAATGTGCACCATTGGTTTTGAATTAGTGCAATAATATCTGCATTTATTATGAACCTTGATTTTATTTTAAAAACCTATTATGCACTTTGAATGGTTTCAATCAATCATAATGAACCATCTAAGAAAAGAATTTTATCTCATCTTACATGCCAATACATCCTCTAAACTCCTTAGACATGTTATATCGAGTCAATCCTCACACTCTTATAAAGTTCTAACAATTATTCATGATGCTTCAATGCAACCAATCAACGAATTCTCTATTAGAGGAATATTTACTCTTGTTAAATAGAAGACCTATTCCCACTAGATAGGTGGCATGATACCACAATCCAATTTGTCTAATAGAGAACAAATCCTTAGAACCTATAGACACATAATAAGCCACCATGTGTCAAAATTTTACAAAACCATTCATTCAACATAAATACATAGGGAATGAAAAAAATCAAAGGCAACTGAGAAAAGTCAATCACTAGGTTGGAGGGATAAGTTTCTATGGAGGGGAAAAAGAGAGCTTGGGTGACTAGGACCTAATCCCACTTTTGCCAACACATTGGGAATATGAAAGAGCCTAGGGAGATAGCTCACTTTGGGTACTTCTTGTGAGAAAGAGAGAGCCAAGGATTATCTCTTGGGGTTTCTATTCCTCTTGTTGTATATGAAGATACAATGTGAGAGATTGATCAACTAGACTACGAGATGAACAATGAAGCATATATGAACTCAAATCGCATACACTTGTAGATTTGAAACTGATATACTAAAAGTAGAGAAGGGGGAGGAATTATGATGTGTACCTGGTGTTCAAAAATAAGCCAAATTGACCTAGATAGGAGTGCTATGCTCCAATCCTATTCTGTCTGACAGGAAGCTGCAACTAAGAGACTGCAAACAGAAGGTCCTGAACTGCCACCTTGCCGAAAAATCACCTCAAAGTGGAGGGACCAGGGTGTGGCACCCTTATCTTGGGTAGGAATAGGGTGCCATGCCCATATCCTTGATGGTTTTAGGATAGATCTGAGAGTTTAAAATAGTCCTTGTGCCTTTTAGTAGTTCTCAAAATCTCTCAAGTACCTCTAGCTCTACCTGCAACTGAAAAATAAGGTCTGGGTGGCTATATAGGGTCCCTTGGTCAAACCCCTATTTTGGTGATTTCCACCTCAACAAATAGCTGATTTGTATAGTAAAATAGTGTGTGCAGGAATCTTGTTTGTGTGCAAGACCCTAAAATGAGAAAGATAAGAAACTAGAGCTACCCTACACTTTGGAGAGTAAAACCTAACTGTATGTAAATATAAATGTAAATGTAAATGAGAATGAGAATGAGAATGATCTAAATAAAATGTGATAAATGATCTAAAGAATTAATGTGAATGTGAAAATGAGTGTAAAGAAGCTCATACAAAGACATAAAAATAACATGAAACCATACCAATTCCCAAGGGAGAGATATAAGCCACTTGATCTCCTATTATTCTTCAATTTCTTCAAGGCTCCTAATTGATGATAAATACTTGATGAATAATTGATGAATGCTTGATGAATTCTTGATGAATGTTGTTGAATACTCCACATAAGCTTCTCTTTCACTACATAGAAGGCTCCTTATGATCACCAACTCTTTTCACCAAAAACTCCTTAGGCCTTCAAATGATGAAAGAGATATCTTATGTATGAAACCCTAGATCTTAATTTCATCTTTAGGTCAAACTATTATTTGAATTTCCTACCAATTTATTGGGGTTAAGCAATATAATATCATAAAATTATTCTCCCAAAATTTTAGGAAAAAATGTCGGGGACTAGGTGCAACTTGCACCTAGTCAGACCAAATTTTCACCAAATTCTTTGGGTTGTTAGATATGATGATATTAGAGAGAATCCCAAAGTTAAATATGATTTTGAGATGTTTTTATATGTGAAATTGAGCCTTAAATGTCAAAATAGGATATAATTAGGTTTTATGATTTAATGATTTAATGATTTATTAGAGTCCAATAAAATAAAAAGGGGCACACTTAGGGTAAAGGGCCCAATTTTATGATATGGGGAGTGATAAAATATGATTTTAGATTAAATTAAATTAATTAATTAAATGCTTAAAGGAAAATTGCAATGCAAGATGCAAACACACTAAGGCGGGTGCTAAACTAAGCATAGAATTGTACCACCATAGCAAGAGTGTACAATTTATGATGCTACATTTAGCCCCCACTTTAGTGGTCATATGACTATTGGCATTCTACACTCTTATGAGAATAGTGGTCTTGTCATTGATGGAAACCATCTAGCAAACTTCTGGCACTCATCCAGTAAAGCTACCGGCAGTTACCGACGGCACCCACATAGACATCTACATACATTGACAGACACTTCACCGGTAGCAACAACAATGCATACCGACACCCTAGCCGAAAGGGAATAAAATTTTGTTTATTGTATTTAAATATAATTACCTTTTGTAAAGCCGACATGGCATATTATAAAAGACTCATATATATATATATATATATATATATATATATATGAGATCTTATAGGTCATTTTGAGTATTAAGGCAGTATGGATCGAGAGAATACATGGATGATATTTTGTAGAAAGAGATATAGTTCACAACGAAGGTTTTTGGTTATAGAATGAGATTAAATTGGTACTGAACCTAGCATAGCTGATGCTGATTTGAAGTGGTACATTATATTGGATTTCATTATCTACTTTTGCAGTCAATGTGACTCTTATTGAGCTGTGAGCTCTAGGTAGTTGGCCTTCCTACATGTGCAGGCCCCTCATTGTAAGTAATAATTATCCATTGGCCAGTGAGTGAATATTGTGGGTCACAAATCCCACCGAGGTTTTTCCCACACTGGGTTTCCTCATTAAACATCTTGTGTTATGGTGTATTTTCTATGTTGTCTTTATTGTTCCTGTTTACTTCATTAATTCTTATTTACCAGTACACTATTTTGGGATGCAAAGTTCTTAATAAATTTTAATATTATATTAACTAGTTAGATATTGATTCAACCCCCCTTTCAATATCTTTGGGATTGTCATTAATCCTAACAATTGGTATTAGAGCCTAGTCCTCTATTTTCAAAAGCCTAATAGCTTGAGGAAGATTCTGACACCAGTATAGATGGAGAACTTAAGAAAACAATTGGAAGGAGCTCTTGTAGACTATGATACAAAGAAGTTGAAGAATATCAAACTTGAAGATGATCTAAGGACTACATAGGAATTCAT
Source organism: Cryptomeria japonica (assembly GCF_030272615.1). Lineage (NCBI taxonomy): Eukaryota > Viridiplantae > Streptophyta > Pinopsida > Cupressales > Cupressaceae > Cryptomeria > Cryptomeria japonica. The sequence goes on from NC_081413.1 coordinate 227,387,579, forward strand.
TCAAGGACTTCAGGAGAATGTTACTATAGATCTAAATAAAATAAAAGAACTTCATGAGAAGTTGCAGAGTGATAATGATGAAAATGAAACTCTTAATGAAATTGTGAACAAGTTGAGACAAGAAAACAATGCTATGAAGAATGAAATACAAGATATGACTATGAGGTTTTTTAAAGACATTGAAGACAAGAAGAAGAATGAAGATGACTTGACTAGGAGACTCAATGATGTTGGAAATGAAAATCTACAACTCAGTCATGAAAATGATATGTTGAAGATAGATCTGATTCATGTGCAACATGACAAAACTGAACTCATAACACAAAAGGGAATTTTGGAAAATGAGTTGGCTACTGCAAATCAACACAAAGAGAAATTCAAGAAAAACTCAGAAGAATTTGATAACATGCTGAAAAGTTAGAAACCTAATGAAGATACTAATTGACTTAGATTTGAAGTTGGAGAAAGTTTTGGTACTGTAAAAAATCATGATCACAATAAACCGGTAAGACAACCTAGTGCTTATAAATTTAATGGGAAATGATTTAAGTATAACAAGTATGGTCATAGAGAAAATCATTGTAGTTTCAAAAACAATTAGAACATCATTGCACCCACCGGTCAGTGCTCCAAATGCAACAAGGTTGGTCATAATTTAGAAAATTGCAAAATGAATGTGAAATGTTATGTTTGTGGAAGATTTGGGCACTTATCTAATCAATGCAGAACAGAAACTGTCATAGGATATGGAAAAGCTATTCAGACGAATAATGTGACTTGTTATGCTTGTAACAAAATTGGACATATTGCAAAATTTTGTAGAAGCAAGACTTCACCGACAAATAATAAAGGACCCAATTTGAAAGGTAAAGAAAAGGTAGATGAGGTAAAGCAAGAATTTTCAAAATAATGGATTAGAAATACAGATCATAATGTTGATGAGACTAATTCTTCACCAGTAGAATAGAGTATTACTCCACCGATAGGAGATTATTTATCCAACTGAGAAGTAACCCTTTGCGGGTATTGCAAAAAATTGAATATCATGCAGATTACCTCGGTCAATGGTGAGAAGATAAATTTCTTCTTTACCGGTAGATATGTTAAGTTTTCACTTAACTAGTGAACATTTAATGCAGTTCTTGAAAGAAGTTTCATTATAAATCATCAGTTTTCCCTCATTTTTTATTCACTGAGCATTCAAATTAGCAAAGAGCATGAAATATGAGCAAAGGCATTCAAGGTGAAGGTGTGAAGCAATTTATTTCAAGCATTCAGACATTATCAAGTAGCTAAATGTAATTTTCAAATGTCTTCTTCTTCTGCTCACGAATTTATTGTGAACCCTACTATTGTGGAAAACATAAAATGCCCTAGGCTCGTGTTTAAAATTATTCCTGAAGTAGCTAAGTAAGATGATTCCATAGGAGAATTTTCAAATATTCCTAAAGGTGTAGCTCATGTTGAAGACCCTAGGATATATATACATTGCAACATTGAAGAATTAGGTTCTAAAGAATTGTTGAAAATGTTTAAAACCATAATTTGTGATGAAAATGGCACCGTTAAACCTGAACACAAAATTGTGGAGACTTTAGGTTTTGATGAGATACTGAATATCCCTAAATTTATGGAAGATGTAGTGAGAATTGTCCTAAGTAGGGAACATGGAGAATTTCTATAGTTAGACTCTGTCTGCAAAATTACTTGACAAGCAATTAGGGCAGTAATAGGTTTACCCTTAATCGAGAGTAGACTAGACAAAACAAAGAAAGTTCCTAATAACAAAGTAATGAACCTAACTGGAGCAACATTAGACAGTAGATCACTAAGAGTGAATGACAACAAGGACATCAATGTGAGATTCATAAGTATGGTTTTAGGTTACAAGACTACTCATGCAAACAGACTTAATTCAGTTTTTAGTCCTTGCATTAATAGTTCTTATGAAATGGTGAGCAACAATGCAAAAATAGATGTTTGTGAATGGCTGAAAGATGAACTCATAGATAATTTGAAAAAGATTAAAGGTGATAAGAAAGGGACATTTCACTTTGGTAATCTCTTAGTATGCTTAATGTTGTATTTCACAAAGGAAATCCCTAGTATTGGACAAAAGGACTTTGGATATGACATACTGGTAGGAAAATAATTATTGGAAGCTTTTACCGACATGGTAACTACAAAAGATAGCAACATAACTAAATATTTCAAAGATTTTCAAGCTAAAATGAAAACCAGAGAAAGACTACCGCAGAGTGTAGTGAACAAATATGACAAAGAAATTTGTTTTGTCATCAAGAAGGATGAGACATGGATGGAAGTTGTACTTCCTAGGATTGTATGGGTAACTGAAATGGGCTATGAGGTAGATCTCAACATAATTGGGACTTATACAAAAGCTTTGTTAGATTACCCAAGAGAATGAACAGAAGAAGTTTTTGGTAGTGCTGAAACAATTGAAAGTAATATGAAAATAATGAAGCAAAGGAAGAAAAGAGAGAAATATATAAGAGATGCATCTAAACAGGTAAAGGAAATCAAAGAAAATGTTATGAACATTACTGGTATAACATCTAGTGAGCTGGAAGGACTGCAATCAAAGGCACACATTTCACCGGTTAGCACATCTTTTGACATTGAGATACCAACTGAATTCAAAAGAGTTGAAAGGAAGAGAAAACCTTCACCGGTACCCTCTCCTCTACCCAAAAGAACAAGGACCTTAAGGAAGAAACAACAGGTAGTAAGGCAACTGGCTAAGAAACTAACTCCCAAGAAGAAATGAAAACTGGTCATACCCTCATTAGATAATCTGTTAAATGAAATAATTGATGATGGTAATTTGGCTAATGTGAGAAAATTGTATAACACATTCAATGATTTAGAAAAGGAAAGCATTGAAAATAGTATAATTTTACATATGGATATATACAAGAAAGTTTTAATTGAAGTAGTGGATGATTTACCCAATGAACTATATAGAAGATTGGATGCCAAGGGGATTGCAGTGATGGAACTGGACAAGAAACTAAAAGTTGAAAAACTTCTAGCTGTACATCTAGTTAACTCAAAAGAGGAGATTGATGACCTGATTTGTGAGGCTAACATATATGTTTTTTCTAGTGGTCACCGGCAAGTAAGTTTGATGGTAGGGACAGTAAATGAGATTGCAGAGGAAACTGCTGATAAATGGGATATCTTTTTTGTGGAAAAAGAAAATCAAGAGGAATTGAACCGACCAAAGAAAAAATTCAAAGTTTATCAGAAGGATAAAGACAAAGGGAAAGGTAAATCTAGTAGAATACCAAACATCAAGATAACTGATAACTTGCCACCACCTCTGGATAATGCACCGACACATACTAATGTTCCACCGGTTACTGACACTGAAGGTGTCTTACATGATAACGCTAATCCTGAATCTAAAATAATATTCACCATGAATGTGGATACTCAGGAATTGAACATTGTTATGGATAAGGACAGTACAAAAGTTAAGGATGATAATGTTGATAGTGGCAATATTGCTGATAAACTAGTAGAGACTGTTGAGGTTGAGATCACAATAGAGAAAACATTACAAATAGAGCAACCATTGGACACTGTGAAGAATACTAAAGGTATAGATGCTAGCATAAAGAAACATACTGAGACTAAGATACCAACTATTGAGCACATAGAGAAACCTATAGAGGTAGAGGTGCATATGGAAGCAGAGAAATCAATAATCACAAAGATACCTAAGAAATCAGACAAACCTTTACTAGTTGAAATGCAAACTCGAACTGATCCATTGGAGGTTAACACAAGCAAAATGGTTACAAATGTTGGAAGCACAGAGGTAATTAAGGTAGTTAGTCAGACATCCGGTACATCATCAAGCGAATTCACACCTACTAATGTAACAGAGGTACTCCTGGACTCTATCAAGAAGATAACTGACTGTAATGCATTGTCGTACAAGGAAATTGATGACATCATACCAATTCTTAAATTGATTGCACCAAAATGTAACATAGATCATGTAAAGGATTCTTTAGGTAAATTGGACACATTGTCCAAATTTATTTGTGACAATGTAATAACGGTTGATAAGGTAAATGAGTACACGTTCCAAGAGAAAGTTGAAAAGGAAAAGGATAAATTCTTTGAGGACACAATAAATAAGTGCATAGAACACATGAATACACTATTACCAGCACTAAATACTACAATTTTGAAATACAAAGAGTTGTACAGAGAAACATGCAAACCACATGTTTTGACATAGGATATAGAAAAAGAAATAAGTATTGTACAAAAAGAAATAGATGATATAGCTGATAACATAATTGGTTCATCAGAACCTATATCAAATATTAAGTAGGAAATAGTAGGTTTTGAAGAAAAATTGGAGAAATTTGAGAAAGAGAAGGCAAGGATTAAGGCTAATGCTAGAGAACTTAAGTATAAAATTGGTCCTAAGTTGCACAACCTTATCTCTCTAAGAAATGAAATCTCTAAGGCATTAATTCAAGGAGAAAGATCACCGGAAGAGAACATGCACCATCTCACCGGCACAATCCAACAAATTAAGACAACTCTGAATGACAACAATATATTCATGCAAAGTCTTAATTTGGTTTTGACAGATATATTCCATATTCTAACCAACCGATTACAAACTTTAAGGTTAATTTTTTTTTGCACTCATTTGACAAATTTTTGACAACCTTTGTCATTGATGTCAAAGGGGGAGTAGTGGATAGATAAAAATGATTAATCAGAGGAGATAATCTACTCAGCAGGAGCATATATTTTTGGTAACTTTTAGGACTTCGATTTTTGGAACAATTTTTTTAATTTTTCTCATGAGTGTTTCATTTGTTAGTTAAGATGAGAGCGGGGGGGGTGAATCATAAAAACTCACAATGCAATATATTTATCAGATTCAACCTCGGTAGCCTCTACTAATATCCAACTATGACTATAAATCATTCAAAATCATAAACAGATACACTTAAGACATCATAACACATTCAACACCAGATTTAATGTGGAAACCCAAATAGGGAAAAACCACTATGGGATTTCAGACCCACTGAGAAATATACCCTTCTAGAGTATGCTCGATTAAAAGCTAATCCTGTTAAATATTACAAACACATTGCTAGATGTGACCCGGTTAAGGGATTTCCCTTAGACTTGTCAGAGTCTTACACTTTGTTAGAAGTGACCTTGTCAAAGGATTTCAAACACTCATTTAGAATGTTACCTTGCTAGAGGGTTGACAAATAAGACTGTTAAGTCCACTCAGTTAAGAGATTTTCTATCACTTACATAATAAACAATAGTAATAAAATATATCTACAACTTCACATTTGAAATGCTAAATCAGATTCTATTTGCTCAAAACAATCTTGTCATACAACTTATATTGTCCCTTGTTGGGCTTGCTGGGCTTCTCAATCTATTCTTCAATCTGATCTTCAAGCTTCTGTACTCAGTAAACATTATTGTAGCATCATTGTGCATACATTTGCCCGCATGCATTGTTCATCAATAATTCCTTATTTATAAAAAATTTCTAATCGCTTAATCTCCTTGATCACATTTCCCATGATCAATTTTAGCCATCACATCTTTCAAACTTGACTAGGTTCAATGTATCCTTCAATCTGAAAATGTTTTACCTCACCTTGGAACTTCCATTCCTTCCTTGGAACTTGTGCTAGTTTATTGTGGTTCAATCTATGCTATAGATCTTCCTCTTGATTTTCCATATTGTCAATCTTGAACAAACGTCTTGCACGGCATACAAATCATTTATTCATCTCCACCTCATCAACATCCTTCCTTAAATATTGCTTTTATTCATCCAATTTGATCTATAATAACTCAATTGTTACTCAATAAATACTGAACTTCACTCGATAGACATTCTACCTTCTTTAACCGATATCAATAACCTTAAGGTGTACCGACTAGGTACCTGAGGGTTTACCGACTAGGTTCTTTGCTCGGTGACATAGTATAGTATTAAATTTATAATCAGCAACATATGTAGGATATCAAAACAATCAAAACAACATGATCTCATCATTGTCTAACTCAATAATAGTTTCCCATTGAATAACTTATTATCCCCCTTCATTATCACATTCTTTTTGTGTCACTTATTGACCTCTTAATACTCATCAAAATATACTTCTCAAGATATGGCAACATCATACTGAATCAGAGAATCAATTTCTTGACATCAATGACAAAATAATATTATTAAGACAGTAATCATCCTTTCACAGTTATATCAACAATCTCTGACAACCTTCTCAATATCCTCATACCAACAAACTTACAGAAATGCCAACAATCTCCCTTTGTGAAAGTGCTAACAATCTCCCCCTTTGGCATTGATGGCAAAACCAACTTTAAGTGGCAATACCAACTGATTTGGATTCAAGTTGCTGTGTAGACTTCTCTTGAAGTCTTCTCCCCCTATCATTAGTCTTCTCCCAGCTTCATCATTTAGTCTTCTCCCCCTTTGACAACAATGCCAAAAAGAAAAACTAATTCATGATTTCTTCCTTTGTGAAGTAATTTCCTTATAGTCTCATTCATGGTCAGAGCATCTTTGTCTTCAATCACTTTTTGTTGTACAACTTTAGGTGACCTCCTAAAGTGTAAATCATCATCAACTCATAGATAGTTATCCTTTAGATTCATAGAATTGATGCTTTCATCGAACTCTGTCGAGGAGTACTAGATAGGGGTAGGACCCCTAATTGACTTTTGAGATACTCAAAAGTGTCCCTTGGCAATGGCTTTGTGAAAATATTTGCTATTTGTTCCTTTGAACTAATATATTCCAGCACAACTTTCTTCTCTTGAACTTCTTCTCTAAGATAATGATACTTTATAGAGATATGCTTTGTCTTAGAGTGCATTACTCGGTTCTTTGAAATGTTAATGGAACTAGTATTATCACAGAATATAGTTACTGGCTCGGTAAATTTCTCATTCATACCTTCCAACAGTTGTTTGATCCATGCTATATTGGTACAACTCAATGCTGCAATGACATATTCAGCTGCAGCTGTTGACTATGAAATGCATCCTTGTTTCTTGCTAAGCCAACTTACTAGTCTATCTCCCAAAAAGAAAGCTCCACCACTTGTGCTTTTCCTATCATCAATGTTTCCTGCCCAATCAACATCAATATAGACTTTTAGGTCAAAAACATTCCCTTTTTGATATACTAAGCCATAATCTTTAATGCCTCTTAGGTATCTGAAAATTCTCTTGATTGCTGTCAAATGAGTTTCTTTGGGATCTGCAGAAAATCTTGCAACTATACCTAGTGCATGTGCTATATCCGGCCTATCGTGAGCCACATATTGTAGCTTTCTAGTCATAGATTGGTAAAGTGTCTCATCAACAGATGCAAATTCATCACTCTTTGATAGTTTACAATTGGTAGTGATAGGAGTACTTACAGGTTTAGAATCCTCCATTCCAAATTTCTTTAGGATTTCCTTTATATACTTGGATTGAGTAATGAAAATCTCATTTTTCATTTGTAGTATCTGTAAACATATAAAATACTTTATTTCACTAATTAATGACATCTCAAATTCTTTGCACATTTCATTTCCAAAGTTCTTGCATAAAGAATCATTTCCACAAAAACTAATATCATCAACAAATATGGCTGGAAGTAGTATACCATTGTTTTCATCATTTTTCATATACATGTTGTTGTTTTCGGTTGTCCTTATAAATCCAATCTTGATCAAATAAGAGTACAGTCTTTCATACCATGCTCTGGGTACTTGCTTTAAACCATATAATGCTTTGTTCAGCTTACATACCTAATCTTTATTCTTGTCTTCAATAAATCCTTCAGGTTGTTCAATGTAAACTTCTTCTTCTAATATACCATTTAAAAATACAGATTTAACATCCATTTGATATACCTTGAAATTTTTGTAAGCAGCATATGCCAACAATGTTCTCACTCCTTCAAGTCTTTCCACAGGTGCAAAAGTCTCACCATAATCAATTCCTTTTTCTTGAGCATAGCCTTTGCACACTAATATTGCTTTATTCCAAATGACCTCTCCTTTTTCATTTAGCTTGTTTCTAAAAATCCACTTTGTACTGATTACATTTTTCTCTTTTGGTCTTGGGACCAGTGTCCATGTTTCATTCTTCTTGATTTGTTCTCTTCTATCATAGCATTTATCCAATCTTCATTACTAAATGCTTCTTTTACTATCCTTGGTTCAAATTTAGATATCAGACATGTGTTTTGTCTCATTTTGTTCCTTGTCATCACTGGATCATCCGTATCTCCTATAATTTGACTTGATGCATGATTTCTTTTGACATACTTGGCTAATATGGGCTTGGTATGCTCTATTTGATCTTCTCCATCACTCGGTAATTGAGTATTATCTTCATTTTCTTCATCAACTTTCTCGATAGGATTTCTCAGTTGAACATAAACAAATTCTTCATAATTTTCTAGTTCTTTGGAATTTCCTTCATCATTTCTTTCTGCCAATTCATCAATTTTTACATTTGCACTTTTTACTATTTTGTTAGATGATTTTATTAGACATTTAAATGCTTTGCTTCTAGAAGAATAACCAATAAATGTTCCTTCTTCACTTTTCTGATCAAACTTTCCATTTTTGTCATCTTTGTGAACATAACATCTACTTCCAAATATCTTAAAATAACTTACATTGGGTTTCTTGTCATACTAGATTTCATACGGTGTCTTCAAAGTTCCTTTCTTCAATTGTACTTGGTTCAGGGTGTAAACTGCAGTGTTGATTGCTTCTCTCCAAAATGTTTGAGGTACCCTCTTTTCTATCATCAAGGTTCTGGCACAATCTACAATTGATTTGTTTCTTCTTTTAGCTATTCGATTTTGTTGATGTGTTCTCAGTGTAGACACTTATCTCTTTATACCATGATCATTGCAAAATAGGTTAAATTCATCAGAAGTAAATTCTCCTCCTCTATCAGATCTTAGACATTTCAACTGTCTCCCTGTTTCTTTTTCAACTCTAGCCTTATACCATATGAACATTTGAAAGGCTTCTGATTTTTCTTTTAAAAACATAACTGACATAATTCTTGAGTAATCATCCACAAATAATATGAAGTATCTATCTCCATAATAACTTTAAACTTTCATAGGACCACAAAGATCAGTGTGTACAAGATCTAAAATTCCTTTAGAAGTGTAGGACTTACTTGTAAAGCTTGACCTTGTCATCTTACCCATTTGGCATCCATGACATATTGCATTCTCAAGTTTTTCCAAGCTTGGTAGACCTCTTACTCAGTGCTTCTTTCTTATTTTGATTATGTTATCAAAATTTACATGACAAAACCTTTTATACCATAACTAGGTATCTTCCGTTTTAGCATACAGAAAATTGTTCCTAGTTGAGTCAAGATGAAATGTATTACCTTTTGTTTGTGTCTCGATAGCAGCCAGCTTTCCATGTTTGTCATGAACTTTGACACATCCCTTCTAAAATTCTATTCAGTATCCTATATTGTTTAGTTGTGCTACACTCAACAAATTGTATTTCAAACCTTTAACCCAGTATACATCATCACATTTAGCATTGTCAAGAAGTGTTATGGATCCTTTGCCTCTCACTAGACAAGGTTCATCATTACTGAATCTTACATAACCTCCATCATAGTCTTCTAGTTTAACAAACTAGTGTTTATCACCTGTCATATGATGTGAGCATCCACTATCTATGATCCAAGAATGATTTTTATTTATATGAGATATTAGGGCTTTTTCTTCATACCTTTCTTCATCTGATCCATTTTTGATAGCCACATAAACAACTTCCTTTGTATCAGTCCCATCAGATTTATCATTGTTGGATTCCTCATCAGCTACTAGGCATGTCTTTCTATCTTTCCTTATGAAGTCTTTGTGTCCTCTGTATTGGTTGTCTTTCTGTCTGTCATCTCGATAGTTTCTCTTTTCCCTAGATTCCTTGTCAGGATAGTTAGAAGCCATATGTCCTATTCTATCACAGTTAAAACATTTTAAAGGTAACTTTCCCTTATACTTACCTTTGCCTCTTGGTAACCTTCTAGCTAATAGTGCTTCAAACTCTTCTTACTTTCTGATTTCCTCATATAGTTTGTGTACCTCTTCCATGTTTTTGTGAAATCTTTCACTTTCTCCACTGTGATTTCCTTTAGTATACTTATACATTCTATCATTGTAATCATCAAATTCACCAATATGAAAAGAACTGAATGCAGATTCAACTTTATTTATCGAGGACCCACTGTTATCAAAATTAATTAACTCAAATGCATATAGCTTACCAATAGTAGCATCCAAAGAGACCAACATGTTTGGTATAGACCTTAATTCATTGATTACAGAGGCTCGAATGGTATAAGTAGGTAGAAGTGTTCTAAGCAACTTACTTGTTACATCCTTTTCTTCAATAGTTCCCCCTGCTCCTTTGATTTGATTGATATTCTCCTTTAACCTTGTACTATATTGGGTTATGTTCTCACCTTCATTCATTCTCATGGATTCAACTTGACCTCTTAGACTATCTACTTTTTCTCTTTGAACATGTTCATCACCACCATACACAGATATGAGCTTGTTCCACATTGCTTTGGCATCATTGCAACCTTCTATGTCATTAAAATCTGAGTCAGTTAATGCAGATGTTATTTCAATCATAGCTTGAATATGTTGTTGCTTTGCCTTTATCTCTTCCATTGTCATCGGGTTGGTGTTGGGTGCTATGTAATCATTCTCCAGATAATAAGTTGTATATTCTCCAATTCCTAATAAATGCAGCTTTATCCTTTTCTACCATGTGGACAAACTAGACTTGTTCAGCTTTGGTGCATCCCTTTTATACATCTTTGGATCTTGCCTAAAGTACCTTCAAACCTTTCTTCTAGAGACCAAAGATCTAATACCAATTGTTAGTTAAGATGAGAGGGGGGGCTGAATCATAAAAACTCACAATGCAATATATTTATCAGATTCAACCTCGGTAGACTCTACTGATATGCAACTATGACTGTAAATCATTCAAACTCATAAATAGATACACTTAAGACATCATAACACATTCAACACTAGATTTAATGTGGAAACCCAAATAGGGAAAAACCACTATGAGATTTTGGACCCACTAAGAAATATACCCTTCTAGAGTATGCTTGGTTAAAAGCTAATCCTGTTAAATATTACAAACACATTGCTAGATGTGAGCCAGTTAAGGGATTTCCCTCAGACTTGTTAGAGTCTTACACTTTGTTAGAAGTGACCTTGTCAAAGGATTTCAAACACTCATTTAGAATGTTACCTTTCTAGAGGGTTTACAAATAAGACTGTTAAGTCCACTCGGTTAAGAGATTTTCTATCACTTACAAAATAAAAAATAGTAATAAGATATATCTGCAACTTCACATTTGAAATGCTAAAGTAGATTCTATTTTCTCAAAACAATCTTTTCATACGACTTATATTGTCCCTTATTGGGTTTGTTGGGCTTCTCAATATGTTCTTCAATCAGATCTTCAATCTTCTATACTCGATAAACATTACTGTAGCATCATTGTGCATACATTTGCCCACATGCATTGTTCATCAACAATTCCTTATTTATAAACAATTTGCCAACCACTTAATCTCCTTGATCACATTTCCCATGATCAATTTTAGCCATCAAATCTTTCAAACTTGACTAGGTTCAATGTATCCTTCGATGTGAAAACATTTTACCTCACCTTGGAACTTGCATTCCTTCCTTGGAACTTGTTCTAGGTTATTGTAGTTCAATCTATGTTGTAGATCTTCCTCTTGATTTTCCATGTTTTTGATCCTCAACAAACATCTTGCACGACATACCAATCATTTATTCATCTCTAGCTCATCAGCATCCTTCATTAAATAAAGCTTTTATTCATCCAATGTGATCTATAATAACTCGGTTATTACTCAGTAAATACTGAACTTCACTCAGTAGACATTTTGTCTTCTTTAACCAATATCAATAACCTTAGGGTTTATGACTAGGTTCTTTGCTCGGTGACATAGTATAGAATTAAACTTATAATCAACAACATATGTAGGATATCAAAACAATAAAAACAACATGATCTCATCATTGTCTAACTCGGTAATAGTTGCCCATTGAATAACTTATTATTCCCCTTCATTATCACATTCTTTCTATGTCACTTACTGACCTCTTAATACTCATCAAAACATACTTCTCAAGATATGGCAACATCATACTGAATCAGAGAATCAATTTCTTGACATCAATGAAAAAATAATATTATTAAGACAGTAATCATCCTTTCAAAGTTATATCAACAATCTCCAACAACCTTCTCAGTATCCTCATACCAACAAGCTTATAGAAATGCCAACAATCTCCCTTTGTGAAAATGCTAACATCATCAATGCCAAAGGGGGAGATTGCTGGCATTCTACACTCTTATAAGAATAGTGGTGTTGTCATTGATGGAAACTATCTCACAACCTACTAGCACTCATCTAGTAAAGCCACCAACAGTTACCGGCACCCGCATAGACATCTACATACACTAGTAGACACTTCACCAATAGTGGTAACAATACATACCGACACCCCAGCCAATAGGGAATAAAATTTTGTTTATTGTATTTAATTATAATTATCTTTTGTAAAGCCGACATGGCAATTGTAAAAGACTCATATATATGTATGAGATCTTATAGGTCATTTTGAGTATTAAGGCAGTATGCATGGAGAGAATATATGGATGATATTTTGTATAAAGAGATATAATTGACAATGAAGGTTTTTGGTTATAGAATGAGCTTAAACCAGTACTGAACCTGGCATAGTTGATGCTGATTTGAAGTAGTGCATTGTATTGGATTTCATAATCCACTTTTGTAGTCCGTGTGATTCTTATTGAGTAGTGAGCTCTAGGAAGTTGGCCTTCCTACATGTGCAAGCCCCTCATTGTAAGTAATATTTATTCATTGGCCAGTGAGTGAATATTGTGGGTCAGAAATCCCACTGAGGTTTTTCCCACACAAGGTTTCCTTGTTAAACATTTGTGTTATGGTGTGTTTTCTATGTTGTCTTTATTATTATTGTTTATTGCATTAATTTTTATTTACTGGTACACTGTTTTGGGATGCAAAGTTCTTAATAAATTTAAATATTATATTAATTGGTTAGATATTGATTCACCCCCCCCTCTCAGTATCTTTGGGACTGTCATTAATCCTAAAAATGATACTACGTGCATATGAAAGATAAAGTAAAGCAAAGTAAACATTCATTGAAAAGGATATATCCATAAGTTGTCAGATGAAGCCCATAGAGGTATCTGTAGTACATAGTTAGGAACCACACCCTACAAAACCACATGTTAGATAAAATAAAACAATCACCTAAATGCTTACTAAGAAAGGTGATGAAAATTCGAGGGTAGGTATATGCCTCCTATTTTGGCTTGATTATTTAGTGAGTTGAAACAAGGTATTATGTTTACCACATCGAATTATGAAAGAAGATTGATGACAAACACTCACAAGAAGATTTGATACAAGATCAAAAACTAATGGAGAATCATTTGGTAAGAAAGAGGACTAAACCTCAATTCCAACACAAGAAAGAGTGTGAGGATTTGAGAGCTCTCTAACACAAGATGAAAGATTTAAATGGAAACAAATGCAAGAGATATAATCCAAAAATACAACTCCATAAAGGAAACTCGAAAATAATGGAGGATTGAAATGACATCAAAGAGAGATTATTTATAGAAACACTCTTCTAAAGAAGGCAAAAGATCCTTATCAAGGACATACACATTCACAAAGTAGAAGGGTTTACTATAAAATATACTACTCAATGAAGAAAAGAAATTGGTGAATGATCAAATACTTCCAACACAAAGGAGGAGGTCTCAATTAAGGATATGTACTTAAGATCCCCATTAGGGATCCTTGTTCCAATATGAGAGAAGGAATTCAAATATGAATACACCTCAATCAATAATAAATCCTTATATAAGACACTACTTCACAAAGGGGAAATTTTTATCTCAAGAAGTATAGATGTTTGAAATCACTCTTGCCCCCCATATATAGGGAGAAGAGATGAGAAAGAAATAGGCTATTATGTTGCTTCCAAAAGTATGATTGCACATGAAATTGTACCATCATGAATGAAAATGATCCCCTAGTAAGTGAGATACCAATGTCACATAATGATGAGAAACATAATAGCCATTAATGTTATTTAAAGACATGATAGATTGAATGAGGTATTTGAATATGACATGTTAAATTCTCTACTAGAAGTGAGATTAAAAACATATATAAGATGCTGAATGTTAAAAAGTCTTTAGAAAGAGAGAAGTTTATAGGAGGCCATTAAGTCATACTTTTCTTCCAATCAAGAAATCTTAGGAGAGGGATAAGTGCAATTCATTAGAGCCTTATTCCTAGAAGAAGGGATTTTATAATGAGTAGAAGATAAAGTCTCATAAGTAGGATTAGAAATCTCTTGAGGAGATTCATAAAGATATTTTTTCATCACCAAGATTTTCTTATGAGGGGGATCAATGTTAAAAGAAGTAGAAGATGATTTAATTAAGGTGAGGTCATCATCACTACTAAATATAGCATTCACATTGAGAGATGGTCTTTTATATTCTTTGGTGGGCTTTGAAGGATCATTTCCAAGTCCAAATGAAGCTTCATGTGTGTTATGTTCTAAAGGAACTTTAATTCCTTGATCATTTGCACCACAACCATTGCCACTATAGTCACTCTTAGCTAAAATTTGAAAACCAGGACCATAAAGGGATGCCAAATCAGAAAGAGATGGTTGCGCCTCATAGGTCTCAATGCTATATGAATTAGAGGAAGGATTTGAAGAATTATTTGAATTAGAAGCAACCACAAAATGGTTACTTAGTTGTTTAGACAAAGTGAGTTTCTCTTTAGGTTCGTCCTTAGATTTCTCCTTCTCATTCTTAGATTCTTTCCAAGATACTCTATACTCTCCTATAAAAGTAGGGTTAAAGTCTAGAGATCCCCAATCATCATCTGAGAGCATGATGACAAGGCAATAGACTGGAAGGATAACCTTGAATCACTGAACCTCTAAGGCTCACAAACTCAACCAAAAATCCCTAATTCCAAAAATCCTTACACAATACCAAGTCAAGAAATGGTTTAATGACACTAAAAACCACCTTGGAAAACTCAAATTCTTCACTATGTCCACTTACAAACAACTAACACTCTCAAGTATTGTGTGACTACACACACCCTTGCATACACGAGTGGACTACTACTAGGCTTTAAGGGTTTAAAAGGCCCACTTGACCAATCCCATACAAGAACCCTTGGAGGGGTGTTCTCACATCACCTTAACACAAATGAAATAGGATTTCATGGTTTAGACCCATCAGAACACCAATTTTGTCTCACTTGCCCAAAACCAAAACTGGTCATAATTAGGCCTCCATTTGAAGGAATTGGGTATTAACTTTTGACACCCTGAGGATCTAGGCAAAAAAATTATATTTTCAGATACCCTTTTGGGAGTTCTCAACTATATCTTATTTTTTGGTACCAGACCAACTTCTAGATATCCCAACCAATACTGCACTAACAGACCTAATAGGGCTATTAGACCTATTTGACTGAATACCTTCCCCTAACTAGTTTGGTTCTCCTAATTAGTGACCAAAAATGACCCTGAAATGTTATGTCAACCTCCAAAGTACTCTTCTACCACATTCAAAACCCTTTCTAGTTCTCTACCACTTAGTTCTCATACACTTCACTCATCAAACCAGTCTGTCACATAGAAATGCCAAGCCTAGGGTTAGTTCTCCATCCTCTTCACCTTGTTGTTCCCTCTTAATGGATTTTGGAATTGACATATGATATAGTGGCCGATCATCTCCTATAACAATAGAGTGTTTAGTTAAGGATTGATAGGCCAAAACCCATTATTGTGCTCAAACCCTAGGGTTTTGAGGTTTTTAGGCTACCTGATAGAGATTTTTTTTTAGAATGGGGTAGCAATAACTTCAAGACTTCACACTAAATGAAAAACAAAGGTAAAACAATATAGTTGCAATATATATGCCATGAGCATTCTTACCAATCCACCTGCAGTATGCAATCAATAGAAAATAGACAGTTTTCAAGTTTCCAATAGTTTTGATGCTTCAAATTCCTTCCCAAATCAACCAAATAAACCAACTTAAATCCTTCATTTTTTGGGGCCTTTAAAGGTATCTCCCAAATTAACACAACCTCCTTGAACTATTTTTCAAACTGAACTGACCGTTGGAGAATCACAACATGCAAAAATGTGCAAAATTGTCATGACAACAAATTGACAATATGACAACTTTTGCATAATTCAACCATATTAGACTCCTGACTATCATAGTCCCCCAAAATTATTACATTAGATCCTAAAACATCAAAAATGACTCCAATAGACTTGTTTTCACTTAATCCCTCAGTTGAGACCATTGTGACCCTTATTGACTCAATTTGCTCTACAAGACCCTAGATGACAATTTGACCCATACATGGACAAACTTGTCACACTCCTAGGACATTGAATTACAAAAATGACTCATAGGGTCTTATTACATTTATCTTAGACTGATAAAAAAATCATCTTGTATTTGTCTCATTCCTTCATAGGTAGGTGCTCTTGCACCATACTCCCCGGGTGAAATTTGTCTCAAGTCCTCTTAGAGACCAACTGCTGCAAAACATCACCCTACTTCTTGACATCTTCCTCCAGCATCCAAGTAGCTTCTGAGTTAGGAAGGCATTTCCATTTAACTAAGTTCTCAAAATAGGTCTCGTGCCTTGTTTTCTTAGCTTCCCTTCTATCAGAAATGCACTCCATCTTAGGTGGCTCCTTGGATGGTAAGTGTTTGATCCATTCCTCACTTTCCTAGAACATATTCACCAACACTTTCTCCTATAGTAGGACTCCTATACAATGTTAGATTAGAAACATTAAGTATAGGTGAAATAGAAATATCATCAAGGAGTTCAATTTTGTAAGCATTAGGACCATGTTTATCCAAAATTTTACAAGGTCCAGTCCTTCTCATCATCAACTTGATATGGCTTCCCTTGAGAAACATGTCCTTGCTAAGATGAACCATGACCATGTCACCCACTTGGTACTGCACATCTCACCTTCTCTGATCCACTTATGCTTTAACCTTTTGACTATTCTATTGTAAGGTATCTTTGACTTGTTGGTGCACCTCTTTCATAGCCTCTGCAAATTCCTCATCATGTCCACTCCTCTTGTCCAACCCCTGGACATCTCTCAATACAAAAACTCTTCTTAGATGACTACCATACACAATCTCAAAAGGAATTAGACCTATAATTGTGTTTGTTGAATCATTATAGGCACAATCTTCCTGAGGTATCACCACATCCCAAATATTTCCATGATCCTTTGTCAAACATCTAAGAAGATCTCCCAATGACCTATTCACAACATCAGTTTGGCCATTAGTCTGAGGGTCATAGGTTGAGCTTAAAGACAATTTGTACCCAACCTTTTCCATAAGGTTCTCCAAAAGTTCCTTACAAACTTACTATCCCGGTCAGATACAATACTCAAAGGCAACCCACAATATAGATAGCATCATTTATTGTTTTACAAGGAATAAAATGAGCCATCTTGTTGAACCTATCTCCCATAACAAACACACTATCATGACATTACTTTGTCTTGGGTAATCCCATCACAAAGTCCATACTCAAACTTTTCCATGGTCTACTCAATATAGGAAAAGGTTGGTATAGCCTTGCATTGGTTGAGACCCCCTTTCCTCTCTGACACACACTACAAATCTCCATAAACTTTCTTATATTAGTCTGCATCTTTGGCCAAAATTAAAATCTCTTAACTAGGTCCAAAGTCTTATTTAAACCAAAGTGACCTCCTAAATCACCACTATGTTTCTCCTTTACTATATTATCCCTCATTGAACACCTAGGAATACATAACTGTCACCCCTTGAACAAAAGACCATCCTGCAAGGTGTAGTTAGAAAATTCTCCATGAAAAGAATTTGTAAACTCACAACATACCTTATATATTTCCTTGAAATTTTGGTCCTCTTCATACAATCCTTTGAGTGCTTCAACACCCATACTCTGCAACTGCACTTCTTGCACTGTCAACACCCTCCTACTTAGAGCATCTACAACCTTATTGGCTGCCCATTTCTTATGCCTGATGATGAATGTGCATGCTTGAAGACTCAACCAATTTCATATGCCTATGACTAAGATTCTCTTGTCCATTCAAAAAACTAAGAGCATGATTTTCAGTATACACAATAAACTCCTTAGGAAGCAAGTAATGCCTCCACTTTTTTAGAGCTTGTACCATGGCATACAACTCTAAATCATATGAGGAATACTTCCTCTTTGATTCATTCATTTTTTCACTAAAAAGGGCCTCCACTCTCCCCTCTTAGCTCAATTTTTCTCCTATAACCAATCCACTTGCATCACATTCAATGGTGAAGACCTTATTGAAATTAGGTAATACTAGGACTGGGTACTTGGCAACTTTCTGTTTTAAACACTCAAAACTCTTATTTGCTTCTTTGGTCCACACAAAATTCACCTTACAACCACCCTCGATGGTTTCCAACATAGGCAGAAATATCACTGTAATTTCTATTGAATTTCCTATTAAATGTTCCCAAAGCATGAAAAATTCTTACCTCTCTAGGTGTCTTAGGTGTAGGCTAGTTCAAAATATCCTCTACCTTTCAAGGATTCATCTTCAAGTCACCCTTTGAGATGACAAAGCCTAAGTACACCAATTCCCACTTCATGAAGTCACACTTTTCTAAATTTATCATCAACTTTTGCTCTTACAACCACTTCAAGACTACCTCCAAGTGTTTCAAGTGCTCCTCCTTGTGCTTAATGAATGCCAATATGTCATCAATGTAGACTACCACAAACTTCCCTATAAACTCCTACAACACTTCATTCATTAGTCTCATAAAGGTGCTAGGGGCATTTGAAATACCAAAAGGAATCACAAGCCACTCATACAACCCTTCATTAGTTTTAAATGCAGTCTTCCATTCATCCCCCTATCTTATCCTTATCTGATGGTACCCACTCTTGAGGTCAGTCTTGGAAAAATAGGTAGCTTCCCCTAAATAATCCATTAGGTCTTCTATCCTAGGAATAGGAAACCTATATCTGATGGTTATCCTATTGATAGCCCTAGAATCAATACAAAGCCTCCATTTTCCATCCTTCTTTGGGGCTAAAATACTAGGTACTATACACAAGCTAAGGCTCTTTCTCACCAACCCTTTACCTAAGAGCTCTTTAATTTGCCTTGCTATCTCTTCATTCTTTTGTGGGGTCATTTTATTGTTGGAATCCAAGAACACTGAGAGGGGGGGGGGGTGAATCAGTGTTCTACTATAATGATTAATTTTAACCTTATTAAAACATGCATAGACTAATCAGTATATCGATACATATTAAATTAAAAGAAGTAAAGCAACCAATAAGCCAATCACATAAATGAATATTATAACACACAAAATTATTTGTCGAAAACATCAAAGAGGAAAAACCACAGTGGGATATTTGACCCACAATATCAACCCATTGGTCATATGAAGAGATATTATAAAATATAGGGGCCTGCACTTGCAGGAAGGATTACAGCCTAGAGCACCCTGCTCAATCACAAAAGGAGCCTCACTGACTACATACAAATCCACACTAGAATCTAGAGAAGTGAGTGAACTGCAAAGATAGCATCTTCTATGCCTAAATACACTTCCAATTAAGTTGTGTCTATTCTGGTCTGAAACCCTAAACGCTTACCAAAATACCCTCTTACATAAATGTCCTCACATATATGACCTCTCTTATATATTTTGCATCTCCACTACATTCCATAACCTTGCATATCCATATACATATCTTCAAAAATGATCTAACCAACTGACCTATATACCCTTTACAATTCATCATGC
Organism: Cryptomeria japonica; assembly: GCF_030272615.1. Lineage (NCBI taxonomy): Eukaryota > Viridiplantae > Streptophyta > Pinopsida > Cupressales > Cupressaceae > Cryptomeria > Cryptomeria japonica. Next base: position 227,407,679 of record NC_081413.1, read on the forward strand.
CTTGTGTCGACTTACAAAGATAATTACAAAATGAATATACATGTCAGCTCAATAACATATATACATAAATATAAAAAACAATTATCGATGTCGGATCCAAAATATGTCGGTCTCCAATACCGATAACTTGATTCTAAACCATGTCAGCTTGTATTGCCGGTAACCAAAGAAATCTATCCAACCCTTCCAATGCCAGTTTCGGTGCCGGTGAAGTGTCTATGATGTGCCTATTGGTACACAACTGAACTAAAATATGAAGCCGGAATAAATTTCCATGTTGCCATCAATGAGAACATATTGAAACCAACCAATTGAGTGTCAATTGCCAACAATCTCCCCCTTTGGCATTAATGACAATACTCATGTGAAAAATGATCATAGTTTCCAAATGTTGGTTTCATCCTGAGCTTGCTCCCCTTGAGTTGAATGTCTTGAATATTTTGCACCTATACTCCCCCTAATGTATACAACTTCCTCTTTTTTCTTTTTCACATCAATATCTCTCCCCCTTTGACATCAATGGCATCAAAAATAATGAAAAGAATACCAAAAACTGGGATGAAGAATGAAAAATAATGTACAATGAATATCCCAAAATACCTTATTGGAGCTAAATATATTTGAAAATATCTGGATAGGCCTTCTCCAAAATCTCTAGATAAGTATCCCAACTAGATTTGAAAGTGTCAGAAATACATACAAGTCCATGTAGCATATGGGCAAATGACACTTTCTCATTTAACTCTACCGGTGTGGGCTTACCAATCATATCTGTACACTCCTTCTTATGTACACTTAATGAATCCAACCTAGGACTCACCAAACCTCTAAGACTTCTGGCTCTTCTTATGATTTTTCCTTTTTCCCTCTCAAGAGAAACAACTTGGGCTTCAAAAACTAAAATCTAATCATCAATGGATGTAGTCAATGAATTAAATCCATCAAAAGAATTGGCTATACCTATAATCTCCTCCTGAATGTCCTTAATCATTTTATCTGACTTAGCTATGAGAAGACCTATGTTACAACATACTCTATAGATATTTATACACCGCCTTAAAGAATTATCTATTAATTTTAACTTATCATTGATTTCCTTCCTTTTAGACTCAATAATTTGATCAAATGTAGCTCTATTTTCCTGTGTGAATCTCACTAGTGCTTACCATTTTGATATCTACTGCAAGGAGTGAAAATCCTTTGAAATGTATTTAGTGATTATCTTAAGCTTGCCAGATGGGCTCGCTTCATTGCTAAATTTACACTCTGGGACAAGTCTATGCAAAACAGTGATAGATTGATCAATAACACCTTATCCATAGATCCTTCCTTCATCATTTTATGTGCAACCATCATCATGAGTTCAATAGAACTCATCTCAGTTATACTTTTCTTTTCAACCTTTAAGGTGTCAATTGACAACAATGATGGACTCACTACCAATTCCCTGTCAGATTCCTCCTTCTTCTCCTATGATGATTTAACCTTTATAGCTTCCTCACTTGCACTGGTGGCTTCACCACTTGGTGTAGTCTTAGTAACTATTGGTTCCTCCCTAGGAACTTTATCCTCATCTTGTACAATCTGATCCGGAGGACTATTGTCCTCAACATTATCAACCTTTACACTCTTTATATTTGCTGGTATCTCAACATTTGTCTGTACATTTGTATCTATTGGGGGCTCAATTTTCACTATCTTAATATTTTTCAAAATTGAGGGTGAAGTACCCATAATAACTTTACCCTTCCCTTCAATTAGGATGTTTGTAGTATCCGTCTTAGATTACAGTGAAGTATAAAAACCTTGATTCTCTTCAAAGAAATTAACCCATTCCTTGTGGGTCTCCTTGATTATCTCATTGACCCTTCTTAACATAAGACTGATTATTCTATGCTTTATGTTAAAGATTTTCCTTTCTACAACTTCAAGTGTCTTATCCATCTCATCTGGAGCAATAGAAACATAAACAAATAACAACTCTTGAATATTTATATGCTTGTCCTCTTGCATTGCTGATAGTCTTCTAGCATCTAACATATCATACAATTGTGTCGGTATTTTCTCTTCAATTTCTAACAGGGCTTTCTTATAAATATCCAAATATAACAAAACCGCTTCCTCTACTTCTCTTTGTTCATCATTATTTAAATTTTCATAATAAAATTGTGTATTCTTTAACATACCATCTTTAGTAATTTGATCAACTAACTCTGCACAAGTCTTTGGTTGAATAATAGTTACATTTTCTTCCTTCTTCCAATGCCGGATGGGGCTGAAGATGTTTCTTTTGGTGCATTCTTCTGTGTCTATACCTTGATAGTAACTTTCCTAACCAATTTCTTCTTAGCCTTTTCCTCATTTTCATTAGTTTTCTTCCTTATTACCCTTTTGAATGCCAGGGGTGTGTCATCATCAGATGCAGACTCTGTTGCAATAGGCTCAATGAATATTTCTGGTTCTTTCCTCTTTCTGCCTTTCTCCTGAATAGCGCCATTGAATTCTTTAATGTCCTATGAAACTTTTTTAACAAATTTACTTGCCTTTCCTTCCTTCTTCTCTCTCTTCTTCCGGTTAAACTTAGTTTCAACCTCTTTCTTGTTTTGTTTAGCAGTGCTAAAGGTTTTGACAGTTACATAAATAAGTGCTCAATTAGCATTTGTGCATAAACATCAAGGATATGTTCATCAACTTCATAACCCATTTCCTCAATCCAAATATTTTGGGGTTTTACAGCTTCCATCAAAGTTTCATCCTTCTTGACCATGAAGCATATGTTGGTCAAGTACTTCTTAACAATGTGCTTAGGAACCTTCATCCTAGAATTCATAGCCTTTTTAAATGATTTAAAGTAACCCCATACTTTTTCATCTCTCTGACTACCCAATGTAGCAATAGACTATTTTAATTGCCTCCATACCGAGATATTGAATGCCCATTTTCTCTTACCAAAACTGGGAGTCTCATTGATGAAAAATAGCATTAAATAGACAATTAGGTTACCATACCAGAAGGTTCCTTTATTTTCTCCTTTAACCTTTCCTAGGCTAATCAATAATTCATCCAACATCCAACCACATAGATCTAACTACTCATTCTCCCTCATCATTTCATGAGTTTCATAAATGCAGGAGCTAGAAACATAATTGAGTTGGTTTGATTGAGTTACCTTGTAACCAATGACCATTCTACCAAATCTAATATCTGTGTTGAGCTAATCTTGAATTTTTCTTTATACCCACTTCGAATAGTTTGATCATCTCTCAGAATTATCATTTGTCTCTCAAGCTCTTATTCATTACTTTGGGAGTGTACTAAATTAGTTCTCAACATATCATTCTCATGAACCAAACTACCACATTCTTCAAATTTGTTCTTTAGAGATACATCAAGATTTTCTTCTTTTTTCTTTTGGTCTTCAATCTCCTTAGCCATTCTCATAGTTATAGCTTGCATTTCATTTCTCATGACCATGTTATCCTGACTTGGCTTCTGAAACTATTCCTTAAGTGCATTTTTCTCTTCATCATCCTAATTTGGCAAAGTTTCCTTCCTCCTAGCCTGAACAAATGACGGCCTCTCCTGTAGGACAAGAATGAATTATTGAGAAGAATTCAATTCATCTTGTAGCTTCAAGTTCTTCATCCTTTCAACATCATAATCTTCAAGTACCACCTCAAGTTGCTTCTCCAAACTTATATCCATGGATTCTGGATTCAGGATCTTCCTCAAGCTATTAAACTTCCTCCAAGGCACAAGGCTTTGATACCAATTGTTGTAATCCAAGAACACTTAGAGGGGGGTGAATTAGCATTCTACTAGAATGATAATTTTAACATTATTAAAACATGCATACACCAACTGGTATATCAGTACATATAGAATTGAAAGAAGTAAAACAAACAATAAGCCAATCACACAAATGAATATCATAACACACAAAATTATACATAGAAATCCTCAAAGAGGAAAAAACCACGGTGGGATTTTTGACCCACAATATCAATCCACTGGCCATATGAAGAGATATTACAAAATATAGGGGCCTGCACTTGCAGGAAGGCTTATAGCCTAGAGCACACTGCTCAACGATACAAGGAGCCTTATTGAATACATACAAATCAAGACTACAATCTAGAGAAGTTAGTGAACTGCAAAGATAGCATCTTCTATGCCTGGATACAGTTCTGGTTAAGCTATGTCTATTTCGGTCTGAAACCCTAACCCCTTACCAGAATACATTCTTACATAAATGATACCTCTCTCTTATATTTCACAACTCCACTACATTCCATAACCTTACATATCCATATACATATCTTCCAAAATGATCTAACCAACTGACCTATATACCCTTTATAATTCATCATGCCTTATGTTGGCTCACAAAGATAATTACAAAATGAATATACATGTTAGCCCATTAACATATATACATATATATCAAAAACGATTGCCGATGCTAGATCCAAAAGATGTCAGTCTGCAATACCGATAACCTTATTCTAAACCATGTCATCCTGTATTGCTTGTAACCAAAGAAATCTATCCCACTTGTTGGTGGTGGTGTCGGTGTTAGTGTCGGTGAAGTGTTTGTGATGTGCCTGCTGATACACAACTAAACTAAAATATGAAGTTGAAACAAGTTGCCATGTTTCCAACAATGACAACATATTGAAACCAACCAATTAAGTGTCAATTGACAACATTTATATGCTGCCTTGTTAGGAAGAACTGCTACTGGTATAAGGTCAGTGTGATGACTAATATCTCTGATAGGTGGTAGGGAGTCTGGTATGTCTTCTACAACCACTCCTTTGTACCTCTCTAGCAATTTCCTGACCTCCTTAGGTCCTAACTCACTCACATCCTTCTTCCTTTCTTCCTTGGGCTTCACAATCAAAGAAAATCCTACCCCACCTTCCTCCTTTAGTGTATTGAGGAACTCTTTTTCTCCCACCATCATCATGCTAGATCCTACATTCTATGGGTCCCCTTCTACCATTGACTATATTTTGAAAGTCACACCATCCTTTTGGAAAGAGTAATCATTCTTTTCTCCATCATGATGAGCCTTTCTGTCAAACTTCCATGGTCTACAAACCAAAAGTTGGCAAGCATCCATTGGAAGGATGTCACACAAAATTTTATCCTTATACCCCCCAATATTGAACTCTACCCATGCGTGTTCATTTGTGAGTATACTTTCCAAGTTCAACTTGTCTACTGCTTCCAAAGATATAGTGTTATCAGTAGCCCCTGAATCTATGACAACTTTACAAACCTTACCTTGAATCTTTTAGTTGACTCTAAACATCACCTTTCTTTGAGGTGGCTCAGTCTTCACTAGTTCCTTTAGTGGTGTCCTCTTGATCATGATATTCTCTCCCATCTCTGATGTCAAATTCACTTTAGGAAATGTGACACTCCTTGCATCTTCTTGAGTCAAAGTGGTTCTCCTCTCACCACCATGAGAAGTTGAGGCCTTCTCTGGACACTTGTGCTGGCAATTGACATTCATTGGATTCATAAATTGTCATTGATGGAAACAAGATTCTATAGAGGGCATATATCGATAGATACCAACATTGGAGGCATACACTGGTAGATACCAACATTGGAGTAATTAGGGTCATCACCGGTACTGGCACCAACACCAGCATCCAACACTTCGGTGAAGCCAACATTAGTCTAGGATTCAAAAAAATTTATTTGTAAAATCATTTTGTAATTATTGTATAGAGCCAACATTAAATATCTTTTGTTATGTATTGTAAGCCAACATAATGCATATTGTTTGTAGAGGGTATATAGCTTAGTCTGTTAGGTCATTTTGAGATATGACAAGGAAGTAGAATAAAGTGATGCGAAGGATATGTATGTAGTCCATTTGTATGCAAAATTAATATCATGCAAGGATTAGTAGATGGTTTGTAAAGCATTCTAAGAGGAAAGGAGATACTGGCAAAAGGGTTTATGAACTGGTATAGAATGAAATTTTAATCAAAACTCCTTTTGGCATTGTAGATGGATTTTGTGAGTTCACCATTACTGTTTTATCTCAGTAGAAGCTTGTAGTTAGTGAGACTCTTTTGTGTTGAGAAGTGTGCCTTCCTGCATGTGCAGGACCCCATGCTATATAATATCTTTCATATGGCTAGTGAATTGATATTGTGGGTCACAAATCCCACCATGGTTTTTCCTCTTTGAGATTTTCCATGTATAAAATTATGTGTTATGGTGTTCATTCATGTGGCTACTTTATTTACATCATTTTATATGATTCTTCATTTACCAATTTATATGTGTATGTTATAAAAAGGTAAAATCTTGAATTATCGACAAAACACTAATTCACCCCCACCTCAGTGTTCTTGGTTTCCAACTACTTGTAGGTTGGGTGCCCCATCTGATTGCAGTTATAGCATCCCATACTAGAGAACTTGGATCCTCTCCCTGATCCATTTGTCCCACCTCTTCTATTAGGTCTTCTCCCATGGTATCCTCCTCTGCTACTTGAGTCCCCAACTTTCTCACTTTGGCTGGACTCACCACTAGACCTTTGGTTAGGACTTCTTCTTCCAAAACTACCTCTACCTCTGAAACTTCTCCCTCCTTTACCTCTATTATCTTGCTCACTTCTTCTTTTCAATTTCTTTCCTTCCCTTTGGGCCAATTGAAAACACTTGTTCATTGTCTTTGGTGCCAAAATGTTGATCTCATCTTGGATGTTCATCCTTAGTCTGTTCAAGTACCTAGCCACTTTCTCTAACTCCTCTTCTTATCTCTTTGATTTAAGATAGTTTATGAAACTCCTTCGTATGCATTCAAATTAAGGTATCTTTGTCTAAGGTTCTGCAACTTTTTATACACCTGTACTTCATAGTAAATGGGCATGAATTGTGCCTTGAATTTATCTTTCATCCTTTCCTAGGAGGTTATCATACTCTTTCCAGCCTTAACTCTCTCCCCTTGTACATAGTTCCACCATTTAAGAGAAGACCCCTTCAACCTTTCTTTTTCCAACTTAACTCTCTTATCTTCATTGATTTATTTGTACTCAAAATAATGGGTCAATGCCTCAAACCAGTCTATCACCTCTTTTACTTCCATACTTCCACTATATATAAGCAACCCATGAATGGTGCCACTATTGACCGACCTCAAGGTATCTAAAAATTCCCTCTGATCTATAGGTATTTCCTTTACCTGCTTAGAGGTTTCCCCATCTTTTTTATCCCTTTCTTCATCAGTGTCACTTCCATCTTCCTTAACCTTAGTCTTTTTCAATTCTTCAAGCTTGGATTCAAGCATTTCTTCAATCAACTTCTCCACTACATCTTGTTACATACTCTTAGGAGGAATTTTTTTAGTGATAGTTCTGATACTAAATGTTTAGCACAGATGCCAAGCTAACAAGATGAGAAGGGGGGGGGGATAATCATACAAACTTAATCTTTCATAAAAACAACATATTCAACCTCGGTAACCTTATCAGAAAAACTATAAAGAATGCAAACTCATAAACAGATAAGATCACAAAACATATAACACTAGATTTGACGTAGAAACCCAAATAGGGAAAAATCAGTGTGGGATTTCGGACCCACTAAGAAATATACTCTTCTAGAGTATGCTCGGTTAAAATCAAATCCTATTAAAGATTACAAACACATAGCTAGATGTGACCTAGTTAAGGGATTTCCCTCAAATCTGTTAGGATCTTCACCTTGTTAAAGGATTTCAAACACTCAATCTAAATGTCACCTTGCTAGATGGTTTTACAAATAAGACTGTTAAGTCCACTCGGTTAAGAGATTTTCTGTCACTTCACAAAATAACAGTAATAAAATATATCTACAACTTCACATCTAAAAATGCTAAACATGATTCTTATTTGCTTAATACAATCTAGTCATAGGACTTATCATGTCCCTCTACTGGGCTCTATACTCTATTATCAAAATAGGTCTTCAAGCTTCTGTGCTCGGTAATCACTATGTAGCATTCCTATGCTTACACTTGCCTGCATACATTGTTTATCAATAGTTCCTTATTTATAAACAATTTTCCAACCACTTAAGCTCCTTGATCACATTTCCTATGATCAATCATAGCCATCAGATCTTCAAACTTGACCAGGTTCAATGTATCCTTTGATCTGAAAATGTTTTACCTTGCCTTGGAACTTGCATACATTTCTTGGAACTTGTGCTAAGGTATTGCGGTTTAGTCTGAACTGTAGATCTTCCTACCAATCTTTCATTGCCATAGATTCTTAACAAACTTCATGCATGGCTTACCAGTCATTTAATCAACTCCAACTCATCAGCTTCCTTCATTAAATAATGCTTTTATACATTCAATGCATTCTGTTATTACTCGGTTGCAACTCGGTAAATACTAAACTTCACTCGCTAGACATTCTGCCTTCATTAACCAATAGTGATAACCTTAAGGTTTATTGACTAGGTTCTTTCCTCAGTAACATAGTATAGTATTAACCTTACAATCACCAACATATGGAGTATATCAAAACAATCTAAACATCATGATCTCATCATTGTCTAACTCGGTAATAGTTTCCCATTGAATAACTTATTCCTCCCCTTATTCATCACATTCTTTCTATGTCTTTTACCGATATCTTAACTCTTTTCAAAACATACTTCTTAAGATATGGCAACATCATACTAAATCAGAAAATCAATTTCTTGACATCAATGACAAAATAATAATATTAAGATAGTGAACATCCTTAATCAGTTATATCCATAGTCATCAACAACCTTCTCAATATCCTTATTGAAATACCAACAATCTCTCATTGTAATTGGAATGCCAACAATATCCCTTGTCTGTTATAATGCCAACAATCTCCTCCTTTGGCATTGATGACAAAACCAATTTATTTGACCTAAATGATTTAGATTGCTGTGAAATTCTTAAATGTTGAAATGCTCTCCCCCTGTCATTAGTCTTCTCCCCCATACATTAGTCTTCTCCCCCTTTGACAACAATGCCAAAAATGAAACGAACTAAAAAATAATTTCTTCCACTGAGAAGTGAATTCCTTGCTGTTATGTATCTACTCACTCTCGGTCAGAGCATTTTGTCTTCAATTCCTGTTCCCTATTATTGTTTCCTACACACCTTTAGAAAACCTTCTAAAGTGTGTAAATCAGAATCAACTCCTAAAAGATAGTCTGTAGAGTCATCGAAGTGATGCTTTCACCAAACTTGGTCAATGAATGGAAGATAGGGGTAGGACCCCTAACTAACTTCTAAAATACTCAAAAGTGTCCCTTGGTAGTAGCTTAGTCAAGATATCTGCTATTTGTTCCTTTGTGCTAACATACTCCAACACCACTTTCTTCTCTTGAACTTCTTCTCTAAGATAATGATACTTGATAGAAATGTGCTTTGTCTTACAGTGCATAATAGGATTCTTTGAAATGTTTATGGCACTAGTATTATCATAGAATACAGTTACTAGCTCGATAACTTGCTCATTTATACCTTCCAATAGTTGTTTGATCCATGCTATATTGGTACAATTCAATGCTACAACAACATATTCAGCTTCTGTTGTTGACTGTGAAACACATCCTTGTTTCTTGATAAGCCAACTCACTTGTCTTTCTCCTTAAAAGAAAGCTCCTCCACTTGTGCTTTTTCTGTCATCAATGTTGCCTACCCAATCAGCATCAGTATAAACTTTTAAATCAAAGACATTTCCTTTCTGATATACTAAGCCATAATCTTTAGTGCCTTTCAAGTATCTGAAAATTCTTTTGATTGCTGTCATGTATGTTTCCTTGGGATCTGTAGAGAATCTTGCAACTATTCCTACTACATGTGCTATATCTGGTCTGCTATGAACAACATATTGCAACTTTCCAATCATAGATTGGTAAAGTGTCTCATCAATAGATGTAGATTCATCATTCTTTGATAGTTTACAGTTGGTAGTCATAGGAGTGCTTACTGGTTTTGAATTCTCCATTCCAAATTTCTTCACGATTTCCTTTGTGTACTTGGATTGGGTAATGAAAATCTCATCTTTCATTTGTAGTATATGTAAACCTATAAAATACTTTATCTCACTAATTAATGACATCTCAAATTCTTTGCTCATTTCATTTCCAAAGTTCTTACATAGAGAGTCATTTCCACAAAAGATAATATCATCAACAAATATGGCTGAGATCAGTATTCCATTCTCATCATTCTTCATGTACATATTGTTGTTTTCACTTGTTCTTATAAAACCAACTTTGGTCAAATATGAGTGCAATCTCTCATACCATACTCTAGGTGGTTGTTTCAAACCATATAAAGCTCTGTTCAATTTACATACCTAATGATTATTTTCTCCTTCAACAAATCCTTTAGGTTGTTCAATGAAAACTTCTTCTTCTAATATACCATTCAAAAATGCAGATTTGACATCCATTTGATATACCTTGAAATTCTTGAACGCAGCATATACCAACAATTTTCTTACTCCTTCAAGTCTTGCCATAGGTGCAAAAGTCTCCCCATAATCAATTCCTTCTTCTTGAGAATAACCTTTGCAAACTAGTCTTGCTTTATTTCGAATGACCTCCCCTTTTTCATTTAGCTTGTTTCTGAAAATCCACTTTGTACCGATTACATTTTTATCCTTTAGTCTTGGGACTAGTGTCCATGTGTCATTCTTCTTGATTTGATCAATCTCTTCTATCATAGCTTTTACCCAATCTTCACTGTTAAATGCCTCTTTCACTATCCTCAGTTCAAATTCTGATATCAGACATGTGTTCTATCTCAGTTTGTTCCTTGCCATCACTGGATCATCCTTATCTCCTATAATTTGACTTGATGCATGATTCCTTATGACATACTTGGCTAATACAAGCTTGGTAGGCTTTGTATGATCTTCTTCATCACTCGGTAACTGGATATTCTCTTCATTTCCTTTAGTAGTCTTCTCGGTAGGACTTCCAGGTTGAACATAGACAAATCCTTCATCATTTCTATTTGCAAATTCATCAATTTTCACATTTACACTTTCTACTATTTTGTTAGATGATTTGAACAAACATTTAAATGCTTTGTTTCTAGAAGAATAACCTAGAAATGTTCCTTCTTCACTTTTCTGATCAAACTTACCATTTCTATCATCTTTGTGTACATAGCATCTACTTCCAAAGATTTTAAAATAGCTTACATTAGGTTTCTTGTCATACCAGATTTCATAAGGTGTCTTCAAAGTTCCTTTCTTCAGTTGTACTCGGTTCAGGGTGTAAACTACTATGCTTATTGCTTCTCTCCAAAATGTTTGTGGCACTTTCTTTTCAATCATCAAGGTTCTGGCATAATCCACAATAGATTTGTTTCTTCTCTCAGCTATTCCATTTTGCTATGGAGTTCTCAGTGCAGAGACTTGTCTTTTTATACCATGATCATTGCAGAATAAGTTGAACTCATCAGATGTGAACTCTCCTCCTCTATCTGATCTAAGATATTTCAGTTGTCTTCCTGTTTCATTTTCAAGTCTTGCCTTGTACCATCTAAACATTTGAAAAGCTTCTGATTTTTCTTTTAAAAACATTACTGACATCATCCTTGAGTAATCATCCACAAATAATATGAAATATTTATCACCATAATAACTCTGAACTTTCATAGGACAACAAAGATCAGTATGCACAAGATCTAAAATTCCCTTAGAAGTGTAGGACTTACTTGTAAAGCTTGATCTTGTCATCTTACCCATCTGGCATCCTCGGTACATAGCATTCTTAGGTTTCTCAAGACTCGGTAGACCTCTTACTCAGTGCTTCTTACTTATTTTGATTAGATTATCAAAATTTACATGACAAAACCTTTTATGCCATAACCAAGTGTCATTTATCTTTGCATATACACACTTATTTTGAGTTGAGTCAAGGTGAAATGTGTTACCTTTTGTTTGTGTCCTGGTAGCAGCTAACTTCCCATGCTTGCCATGAACTTTGACAATTCCTTTTTGAAATTCTATTCGGTAACCTGTGTTGTTTAGATGTGCTACAATCAACAAATTGTATTTCAAACCTTCAACCCAATAAAAATCATTACATTTTGCATTTTCAAGAAGTGTTATGGATCCTTTACCTCTTACCAGACATGGTGCATCATTACCAAATCTTACATAGCCTCTGTCATAATCTTCTAATATAACAAACTTGTGTTTATCACCTGTCATGTGATGTGAGCATCCACTATCTATGATCCAAGAATCATTAGTATTCATATGAGATATTAAAGCTTTTTCTTCATACCTTTCTTCATCTGATACATCTTTGATAGCCACATAAACAACTTCCTATGTATCAATTTCATCTGATTTATCATCATTGGATTCCTCATCAGCTATTAGGCATGTCTTTTTATCTCTTCTCTTGAAGTCTTAGTGTCCTCTGTAATGATTATCTTTCTATCTATCATCTCGGTAATCTCTCTTTTCACTAGATTCTTTGTTAGGATAGTTAGAAGCCATATGTCCAATTCTATCACAGTTAAAACATTTCAAAGGCAACTTTCCTTTGTACTTACCTTTTCCTCTCGGTAACCTTCTAGCTAAAAGTGCTTCAAAATTTGCTTGATTTCTGATTTCCTCGTACAGTTTGTGTACCTCCTCCATGTTTTTGTGAAATCTTTCACTTGCTCCACTATGATTCCCTTCAGAGTACTTATACTTTCTATCATTGCAATCATCAGATTCATCAAGATGGAAAGAACTAAATGTCAACTCAACTTTATTTATTGAAGACCCACTATTATCAAAAATTACTTAACTCAAACGCATGTAGCTTACCAATAGTAGCATCTAAAGAAACTTGCATATTGGGTACAAATCTCAATTCATTGATTGCAGAGACTTAGATTGCATAAGCTAGTAGAAGGGTTCTCAATAACTTATTTGTTACATCCTTTTCTTCAATAGTTCCATCTGCTCCTTTGATTTGATTTACAATCTCCTTTAATCTTGTATTGTACTGGGTTATGATTTCACCTTCATTCATCCTCATAGATTCAAGTTGTCCTCTTAGACTATCCACTTTTTCTCTTTGAACATGTTCATCTCCAGCATACACAGATATGAGCTTATCCCACATTGCCTTTGCATCATTGCAGCCTTCTAGATCATTAAACTCTGAGTTGGTCAATGCAGATGTTATTTCAATCATTGCTTTAATATGTTCTTGCTTTGCCTTTATCTCTTCCATTGTCAATGGATAGGTGCTCGGTGCGATGAAATCATTCTCCAGATAATATACAACATATTCTCCAAATCCTGATAAGTGTAGCTTCATCCTTTTCTGCCATGTAGAGAAACTTGACTTGTTCAACTTCAGTGCATCCCTCTTATACATCTTTGGATCTTTACCTCAAGTACCTTTAAGATTTTTCTCCTGAGTCCAATGCTCTGATACCAACTGATAGTTCTAATACTAAATATTTAGTACAGATGCCAAGCTAACAAGATGAGAGAGGGGGATGAATCATACAAACTTAATCTTTCATAAAAATAACATATTCAACTTCGGTAAACTCATAAACAGATAAGATCACAAAACATATAACACCAAATTTAACGTGGAAACCCAAATAGGGAAAAACCACTGTAGGATTTCAAACCCACTAAGAAATATACTCTTCTAGAGTATGCTCAGTTAAAAGAAAATCCTGTTAAAGATTACAAACACATTGCTAGATGTGACCCAATTAAGGGATTTCCCTCAGATCTGTTAGGATCTTCACCTTGTTAAAGGATTTCAAACACTCAATCTGAATGTCACCTTGCTAGAGGGTTTTACAAATAAGACTATTAAGTCCACTCGGTTAAGAGATTTTCTGTTACTTCACAAAATAATAGTAATAAAATATATCTGCAACTGCACATCTAAAAATGCTAAAGCAGATTCTTATTTGCTCAATACAATCTAGTCATAGGACTTATCCTATCCCTCTGCTAGGCTCTATACTTTGTTATCAAAATAGGTCTTCAAGCTTCTATGCCCGGTAATCACTATGTAGCATTCCTGTGCTTACACTTGCTTGCATATATTGTTTATCAATAGTTCCTTATTTATAAACAATTTTCCAACTCTTAATCTCCTTGATCATATTTCCCATGATCAATCATAGCCATCAGATCTTCAAACTTGACCAGGTTCAATGTATCCTTTGATCTGAAAATGTTTTAACTTGCCTTGGAACTTGTGCTAAGGTACTACGGTTCAATCTGAATTGTAGATCTTCCTGCCAGTCTTTCATTGCCATAGATTCTTAACAAACTTCATGCATGGCTTACCAATCATTTAATCAACTCCAGCTCATCAGCTTCCTTCATTAAATAATGCTTTTATACATTCAATGCATTCTGTTATTACTTGATTGCAACTTGGTATATACTAAACTTCACTCGGTAGACATTCAGCCTTCATTAACCGATAGCGATAACCTTAGGGTTTACCGACTAGGTTCTTTGCTCAGTAATATAGTATAGTATTAACCTTACAATCAACAACACATGTAGGATATCAAAACAATCTAAACATCATGATCTCATCATTGTCTAACTTGATAATAGTTTCCCATTCAATAACTTATTCCTCCCCTTATTCATCACATTCTTTCTATGTCTTTTACCGACATCTTAACTCTTTTCAAAACATACTTCTTAAGATATGGCAACATCATACTAAATCAGAAATTCAATTTCTTGACATCAATGACAAAATAATAATATTAAGATAGTGAACATCCTTAATCAGTTATATCCATAGTCATCAACAACCTTCTCAATATCCTTATTGAAATACCAACAATCTCTCATTGTAATTGGAATGCCAACGATCTCCCTTGTCTGTTATAATGCCAACAATTAGCCCCTATTTCAATCTCTTCCCCTGACATACACTAAGACCACACCACCCAAGTGATCTTCAAAATCCTGCTCTGATACCAATGTGTTGAGGAGGCAATAGACTCAAAGGATAACCTTGAACCAACCAGCCTCTAAGGCTAACGAACTCAACCAAAAATCCCTAATTCCAAAAATCCTTACACAACATCAAGTCAAGTAATGGTTCAATGACACTAAACAAAACCTTGGAAAAATCAAAGGCTCCACTATGTCCATTTACAAACAACTAACACTCTCAAGTCTTGTGTGACTACACACACCCTTACATACATGAGTGGGCTACTACTAGACTTTAGGGGTTTGAAAGAACCACTTGACCAATCCCATACAAAAACCCTTGGAGGGGTATTCTCACATCACCTTAACACAAATGAAATAGGATTTCATGGTTTAGACCCACCAAAACACCAATTTTATCTCACTTGCCCACAACCAGAACTGGTTGCAATTAGGCCTCTATTTGAAGGAATTGGGTGATAACTTTTGACACCCTGAGGACCTAGGCAAAAAGATTATATTTTCAAATACCCTTTTGGGAGTCTCAAGAATATCTCATTTTTTGGTACCAGACCAACTTGTAGATATCCCAACGAATACTACACTAATAGACCTAATAGGGCTATTAGACCTATTTGACTGAACGCCTTCCACTAACTCATTTGGTTCTCTTAGTTGGTGAGCAACACTAACCATGAAATGTTATGTACACCTACAAAGTACTCTTCTACCACATTCAAACCCCTTTCGAGTGCTCTACCACTCAATTCTCATGCACTACACTCATCAAACTGGTCTGTCACATAGAGATGCCAGTCCTAGGGTAAGTTCTCGATCCTCTTCTCCCTAGTTTTCCCTCTTAATGTCTTTTGGAACTAGCATATGATACAGTTTCCTATCATATCCTATAACAATAGAGTGTTCAATTAAGGGTTGATAAGCCAAAACCCATTATTGTAGTCAAACCCTATGGGTTTGAGGGTTTTAGTCTACCTGATAGAGATTTGTTTTTGGAATGGGGTAATGATAACTTCAAGACTACACACCAAAAGAAAAACAATGTTAAAACAATCTAGTTGCAGGATCTATGCCATGTGCATTCTTACCAATCCACCTGCAGTATGCAATCAATAGAAAATAGATGGTTTTTCGAGTTTCCAACACTTTTAATGCTTCAATTTCCTTCCCAAATCAACCAGATCAACCAACTTACATCCTTTGGTTTTTGGGGCCTTTGAAGGTATCTCCCAAACAACCACAACCTCCTCCAACTATTTTTCAAATTGAACTAACCGTTGGAGAATCACAAATTACAATAAAGTGCAAAATTGTCATGACAACAAATTAACAATATGACAACTTTTGCATAATTCAACCAACTTAGACTCCTGACTATCATAGTTCCCTAAAATGATTACTAAAACATAAAAAATGACTCAAATAGACTTGTGGTCACTTGATCCCTCAATGAAGACCATTGTGACCCTTATTGACTCAATATGTTGTACAAGACCCTAGATGACAATTTGACCCATACATGGACAAACTTGTCATACTCCTAGGAAATTGAATTACAAAAAGGACCCATAGGGTCTTATTGAATTCATCTTAGATTAATAATAAAATTATCTTGTCTTTGGCTCATTCCTTCATTGGTACATTCTCCTACACCAGAGCACTCCTTTGGGAGAAAAGATGTATTTGGGAGGAGATTTTGATTGAGTAGAAGAATTAGGAGTACTAGAAGGAACAGGATCATTAAAGGAAATTGATCTATTTGAAGAAGGAGGTGTATTGGGAGAATTCTGGGAAGTAGTTGAACAAGAAGATCCAGCTTTTAATGGAGCTTGAAGATTGGTATCAGCTAACAAAGTGTATGTCTTATTGTTATAAATCAATGTGACTATCCTATGCAAAGTTGAGGGAACAAATTGCACGCTATGAATCCATGGTCTCCCTAATAGAGGGTTACATGCCAAATTACCAGGCATGAAATGAATAGGTGTACATAAAGTATGAGGACCTACCTTAATAGGCAAGGTTATGAAACCTAAAGTTTGTTTACCAATATTATCAAATCCTTGAATAGAAAGAGAAATAGGTTCAATGAGAGAATGATCCACATTAATTTTATCCAATAAATCCACACTGCAAATATTTAGGCCAGATTCATTGTCAACAAGGGTTCATCTTATAGCACTATTGTTGATAATAACCACAACCATAAGAGGATCATATTGATGTTGGATTTTATGAGAAGATAACTCATCTTGTGTGAATACAATTTCAGCTTTGGAATTGTTTGTAGGATTAATCAAAGAAGCCATGTTATTAGGTGTCACTGTAGGTGGGACATCTAAGTTTCTCAAACAATATTATAAAATTCCATGATAAGAAGGTAAATTTTGAACCAAATCCCAAATAGAAATCTTGGTAGGAGTAGATTTAAGTTGTTCAATGAGATCATACTCCTTACTAAGAGTTTATGATATACGAGGTACTTCTGCAAGAGTAGGTTGAGAGGGAGGAAGTGAAGTTGGGATAACTGGAAGAGGATTAGGTTGTCTATTGTTTCTTGTGTTGTAGGTATGAGCAACCATAGGATAACTCTCTTCGGTAATTTTCTTAGCATACTCATAAAGGCTCTTAGTAGGATAAATTCCTTTCATAGTAATAACACGTTTCTTAGGAGTGCAAAAAGAATCATTAGAATCACCACATTGAACCACTAAGATAGGATTACATTGAGAACTTTGAGAAGGACAAGCAGCTTGAACTATGAAGAGGGGTTTATTAGATTTTTCATTTACATGTATCAAATTGATTGAAGATGGTTTATGAATATCAAAGGTGTCCTTATAAATTTTATAGTAAAAATGGACAAGATTGTTGAAAGAATTTTTGATAGTCTCTTCTTGCACTAAAATGTTTTTAAATATGGGAAAACATGTTTTGATGGGCCCCTAAAACCCAATACAGTAAGGAGATCAAAAGATAAACATTACAATGCAGCTAAAAAAAAAGACAATAAACAAAGGAAAGATAGCTGGCAAACAAAATGCTAGCAAACAAGAGAACGCAGATTATAGACCAAAAAAGACAAACATAATCCTAGGCTTAGGTTAATTTCTAAAGCATTTCCACCACTTCCAACTCCATCTATTCCATGTTGTCTATTGCCCACTTAATATCCTCAATTTCCTTATTATTTCTTTGCATCCTTTTAGTGCTTTCTCTTATTCTTCTCCCAAGCCCTGTGTCCTTATCAAATAGGGTGTCATCCTTAACATCAATAATGTCCACTACAACCTTATCCCCTTGGTAGTTCTTCATCTTGCAAATAGGGGCTTTCATGCTGGCTGAGGCAGCCTTCATAATCTTGTGGCTTTGCTATGTTGGCATTTGATGAACTGGTATGTTGGCATATGATAATAATGTATGTTGTCATTGATGTCAATAAGTATAGGTCAAGCAGTATGAAGATTGGAAGAAGTTGTTATTGATGATCAAGTTGGAGAATCGGTATGAAGAGATGTAGTGAACCGGTGTCAGGGTTTCACTAAGTGTGACTACCGGTTGGCAGTCTCAGCTCTAGGGTTTCCAATTTGGAAATTGAGCTTATGAAATGTAATCAATGATATTATATGATGAGCTAGCTAAGAAATAAGGATGAGATTGAGAGGCCATGTTAGTTTTGTGCATGTGAAGGATTTCCTTGAGGATCTTGCATTTGAAGATCGACTGCATTAAATGTCTACCTCAGGAATGAATATTCTTCTTAATGGTCTAAGAAGAAAGCATGATGGGTTACTGATTTCTATGTGTAGTGAAAAATGGATGATGCAAAATGACTTGTGATATGTTTAAGATTGTTTCATTCTATGCTAAGTGTTTTGTATTATCAAGATTGGACCACCTATAATTGTAAACCTAAATGTTTAGGGTTCAGGATTTATGCTACCAACCTAATTGTTGTCTATAAGGTCAATGATGTTTGTTATTGTAAGTTGTTGGAAAAAGTTGTGTATGTATCTGAGTGATGAGATACTTGCTAGACTAGTGAGTGAAAACTACAGAGTGTGATTGTAGAGTAGAGGAACTGAAAAGGATTTGCCTTAGCATATAGTGTTGTTATTAGATCAAAATTTTACCTTTTGTCTTCTAACCATTTCAATAGAAGAAAAATCCCGTTGTTGGGTAGCTTTAACAGGCTTACCTGTAAATCTTCTAACCAAGTGACTCAAGTTCATTGAGTTCTTGAAATCCTCTAGTAAGGTAACCTTGAATAGGGTTTCAACCTTTAACAGGGTATATAGCCATCCCATAACTGGGTGATCTTTAACAGGATCAATTCCTAGGAAAACCTTATTGTAAAAGTCTCTAACTCGACTAGGCTCCTAATAGAGCGAGCTTCAAAAGAGTTCAAAACAATCTTGTGGGTATTCATCCCCACCGTGGTTTTTCCCATTTGGGTTTCCATGTGAAAAATTTGTGTGTCATGAGTTGTGCCTTTTTCATGTGATGATTAAGTATTCTTTGTTTAGGTGTTATGCATGCAGAGCTAATAGTTATGGCATTACTGATACAACACATGCATATGTTTATTGGTGAAGTAGTTATCAAGTGTTGAATGCTATTTTTAGTATTCAGTTTACTAGTTTAGATGTCTGAAGTCTTCATGTGTTTAGCCGATATTGCCATTATTAAGTTCTGTAATGAAGACAATCGGTTAGTATTTTTTTAACTTGATAAGTTGCAAAGAAGTTTTTGTATGTACTGATTCAACACCCCCATCTTAGTACTAGTTAGGGTATTTGTTGTTCATCATTATTCATCAATTGGTATCAGAGCGACTCCAGGTCCTCATTGATATAAGCTTAACCACTTGAGGTAAAAGATCCTACCTTAGTGATGAAGAGGGAAGGTCCTAAGTTCAATAGAGATAACTTCAAAATATGGAAGGATAGAATAAAGATCTATATCAAAAGTTTGGGTGCTCAACATTAGAGCTATGTTGAGAATGTCTATGTAATCCCCACTGGCACTTTATCTGATGATTAGAAAAAAGAGATTCAAGAAAATGGGCAAGTCATGCAAGCCCTTATTAGTAGTTTGTCCGATATTGAGTTCACTGATGTAAAAGATAAGGACACTCCTAAGGATGTATAGGACACATTGGAAACTATTTATGGTAGTGATCAACATGTCAAGCAAGCTAAGGAAGAGAGTCTTAGAGGGAAATTTGAAGACAAGAGGATGGTTGAAGGTGAAACCATTCAACAATATGGCATAAGGATCAAGACTATTGTTGGAGATATCAAGAGCACTGGTGGAACAATTGATGATGCCATTGTTGCCAATAAATTTTTGAGATCATTGTTACCGGTCTATGCACACAGAGTTGCTGCTATTCAAGAACTAAGGTCTATTGACAAAACCAAGGTATCCTTAGACTCTATCATTTCAAAGTTGACTCCATATGAGTTGAATAGCTATGATGGTAGTATTCAGAAGACTAAGTTATCTTTTGGAGCATCTATTTCACCAACCAGAAAAGGAAAAGAAGTAAGTACTAGTTATGAATCCATGCAAGATAGAGGTATGGATGATGAAGAGCTTCGGATGGAGTTTAAATCTCTTCTTGCCAAGAGACTTCCAAAAGGCACTGGAAAATAGAGAGGTAAGCTTCCTTTAAAATGTTTTTCCTATAATAATATAGGACATATAGCTGTTAATTGTCCTAACCATGACAATAAGGATAAACCAGAGAGGTTTAGAAAGTATAAAGGAGGAAATAGAAGAAATTGTCTTGTTGCAGTGGATGAAGGTGTTACTGATGAAGAATTTGAAAATGAAGAGAATGAGAACATAGTGTTTGTAGCTATAAAGGAAGAAGTGTCCGACAAGAAAGCACTTGTCTCTTGCATTGACAACTCTAATGAGTGGATTATTGATAGTGGTTGTTCTCACCACATGACTGGTGATCGGAGAAAGTTTCTATCTCTAGAAGAATATGATGGAGGTGCTGTCAGATTTGGCAATGATGCACCTTGCTTGGTAAAAGGAAAAGGATCCATCTTAGTAAATGGAAAGACCAGTGCGAATGATGTCTACTGGGTAGAAGGTCTTAAGCATAATTTGTTGATAAAGGAATCATTCTGGAGTTCAAAGGTGGAGTCTGCAGTATAACTAGAAAGAGTGTTGAACTTATTGCCATCGGTAAGCAGACCAGAGGTAACTTGTCTCAGCTAAATGCCAAGGTAACTCGATGTCTGATGGAAAAGTTTGATGATAGTTGGATATGGCATAGGAGACTTTGTCATATAAACTTTCATAATATTGTAGAGGCTAGTAAGAGGATTGCCTTTGGTGAACAAACTAGAGAATGCTTTATGCAAAGAATGTCAACTTGGGACAATGTCTTCCTCAACTTTCAAAGGTAAGTCTTTTTCAGCAGAAAAATTACTTGATCTTGTGCATACTAATTTGTGTGGTCCTATGAAAACTAGAATTATTCAAGGAGATAGGCGTTTCATGATTATTACTACTGAATTCTTCAGAGTGATGTGGGTCACATTCTTGAAAGACAAGTCTGAGGCGTTTGGAAAGTTCAAAGCCTTCAGAGCATTAGCAGAGAAGGAAAGTGTTCAAAAGATAAAATGCCTAAGAACTAATCAAGGAGGTGAATTCACTTCTGATGAATTCAACAATTACTATGAAGATAGTGGTATCAAGAGGTAGTTTTCTACCCCAAGGACACCACAACAGAATGGCATAGCAGAAAGGAATAACAGGACTATAGTTGACATAGCTAGAACAATGTTGATCCAAGGAAAGGTTGCTCACACTTTTTGGAGAGAAGTAGTGAGCATTGCAATCTATACTATGAACCAGGTACTCATCAAGAAAGGTAGAGTTAAAACGCCTTATGATTATTGGATCGGGAAGACTCCCACTATGAATTATTTTAAAGTATTTGGTAGTAAGTGTTACATCAAGAGAGGTGAGCATCTGAGAAAGTTTGATGCTAAATGTGATGAAGGAATATTTTTGGGATATTCCACTAAGAGTAAAGCTCTCAAGTTCTACAACAATAGAACACAAAAAAATGTTGAGAGAATCAATGTCAGGGTTGATGAATCCCCTAAGGAACCAGAGGAAACCTACAGTGAGGAAGTTGAAGATGAACCAAGCATAGCCTTCTGGGAATCGGTTAAGAAAGAAACAAGTAAAGATCTCAGTGTTCTGGTACCAGTAGAAGCTACAGTAGGTGAAGAAGAAGAAGTAAGTGAAGAAGAAGAGGAGAAGCAAGAAGAACCAGCTAGAGTCATTCCTAGATATGTGAAACTACATCATGATCTGAAGCAGATCATAGGAGATAAAGATGTAGGGATACTCACAAGAAGAAAGGTGAAAGAAAAATCTTGCATGATTTCCAAATTGGATCCCAAAACTTCCAGAGAAGCACTTATAGTTGAAGACTAGGTTAAGGCAATGGAAGAGGAGCTAGACCAGATAGAAAATAATGCAACATGGTCCTTGGTACCTAGACCAGAACACAAGAATGTCATAGGTACCAAATGGGTTTTCAAGAATAAGCTAAATGAAGAAGGCATAGTTGTGAGGAACAAGGCAAGAGTTGTATGCAAGGGATATGCTCAGGAAGAAGGAGAAGACTATGGAGAAACCTTTTCTCATGTGACTAGATTGAAAGGTGTCTAAATGCTACTTGCATTTGCAGTATTCAAGGGATTTTAAGGTTTACCAGATGGATGTGAATTCTACGTTCTTAAATGGAATCCTAGAAGAGGAAGTGTATATTGAGCAACCAGATGGGTTTGCCTTATCAAAAGATAGTAGCATAGTGTGTAGATTACACAAGGCCCTGTATGGATTGAGATGAGCACCAAGGGAATGGTATGAACATTTACACTCTCATCTTGTGAAAATAGGATTTCAGAGAACAAGTGAGGATAGAAACATCTACTTGAAATCTGAAGGTGATCAGATTCTGATCTGAGAAGTATTTGTAGATGACATAATCTTTGGAGGAGATGATAAAATGAGTCATGCATTTGTAGATGAAATGAAGAAAGAGTTTGAAATGTATCTGATTGGAGAGATAAAGTTCTTCATTGGTTTACAAATTCAGCAAATGAAAGAGGGTAGCTTTATTACCCAGTCCAAGTATGTCAAAGAGGTATTGAAGACCTTTGGCATGGAGGAGAGCAAACTAGTTGCTACACCAATGGTGACCGGTTGTAAACTAACTAAGGAAGATGATTGAGCATTGGTGAATGAGAAGGATTATCGGTTAATGATTAGTAAGCTGCACTATGTGGTGCACAACAAACCAGATATTGTTCATGTAGTGGGCATAGTAGCTCATTTTGATAAAAGTCCAAAAGAATCCCACTTGGTAGTAGTCAAGAGGATTCTTAGATACCTAAAAGGGAATGCTGACTATGGATTGTGGTATCCATATAATGGTGATTTTAATCTCAAGGTATTTACCAATGCAGATTGGGGAGGTAATGCGGACAACCAGAAAAGCACAACCGGTGGAGCATTCCTTCTTGGTGGAAGACTAGTCTCATGGACAAGTAAGAAGTAGAGCTGTACTTCTCAGTTTATAGCTAAAGTGGAGTATGTGGCAGCATTTATGAACTGCACTTAGGCAATCTAGATGAAACATGTATTGGATGGTTTCAAAGTACCTATTTCTAAACCAGTGAGTATATTTTGTGACAATACTAGTGTAATCAATATTCCAAGAATCCGGTATTGCATGCTAGAACTAAGCACATTGAGCTCAAGTATCATTTCTTGAGAGTGAAGATTCAAAAAAGAGAGATTGTATTACAATATGTTTCCAGTAAGGAGCAGCAAGCAAACATATTCACTAAGCCCTTACTGAAGAATACATTTACCTATTTGAGAGTTGAATTAGGGGTTTTGCCCCTTCATGAAGTAAACTAAAGATGTGTGCTCCACATCAGTTAGGTATTATAGTGAAAAATCTTTCTAGATTGATGTGTTGAAGGATGCTACTCCATAGGGGGAGCAACATAGTGGAGTATGTGAGCTTGTGCCTCCACTTTGGCATTGTTGTCAAAGGGGGAGAAGATATATAATAAGGAGAGAAGATATGAGATAAGGGAGAAGATATCTGATGTATGATATCTGATGAAGATATTTTAGTTGCACTCATCTATGATGTTTCTTGTTGCAATTCTATGCTATGTAAGTATTTCCACCAATTCCAAAGGGGGAGATTGTTGGCATTTGATGAACCGGTATGTTGGCATATGATAATATGATAATAATGTATGTTGTCATTGATGTAAATAAGTATAGGTCAACCGGTATGAAGATTGGAAGAAGTTGTTTTTGATGATGAAGTTGGAGAGTCGGTATGAAGAGATGTAGTGAATCAGTGTCAGGGTTTCACTAAGTGTGACTACAGGTTTGTAGTCTCAGCTCTAGGGTTTTCAGTTTGGAAATCTAGTTTATACGATACAACCAATGATATTCTATGATGAGTTAGCTAAGAAATGAGGATGAGATCAAGAAGCCACATTAGTTTTGTGCACATGAAGGATTTCCTTAAGGATCTAGCATGTGAAGATCAACTGCACTAAATGTCTACCTTAGGAATGAACATTCTTCTTAGGGATCTAAGAAGAAAGTGTGATGGGTTACTGATTTCTATGTGCAGTGAAAAATGGACAATGTAGAATGACTTGTGATCTGTTTAAGATTGTTTCATTCTATGCTAACTATTTTGTATGGTCAAGATTGGACCTCCTATAATTGTAAACCTAAATGTTTAGGGTTTAGGGTTTATGCTACTGACCTAATTGTTGTCTATAAGGTCGATGATGTTTGTTATTGTAAGTTGTTGGAAAAAGTTGTGTATGCATCTGAGTGATGAGATACTTGCTAGACCAGTGAGTGAAAATTTTAGAGTGTGAGTGCAGAGTAGAGGAACTGAAAAGGATGTGCCTTAGCATAGGGGAACTAAAAAGGATGTACCTTAGATCAGAGTTTTACTTGTTGTCTTCTAACCATTTTAACAAAAGGAAAATTCCTTTGTCGGGTAGCTTTAACGGGATTACTATAAATCCTCTAACCAGGTGACTCAAGTTAGTTTAGTTCTTTAAATCCTCTAGAAAGTTAACCTTTAACAGGGTTTCAACCTTTGATAGGGTATATATCCATCCCTTAACTAGGTGATCTTTAACAGGATCGGTTCCTAGTAGAACCTTATTGTAAAAGTATTTAACGAGACTAGGCTCCTAATAGAGCAATCTTCAAAAGAGTTCAAAACAAGCTTGTGGGTATTCATCCCCACCATGGTTTTTCCCATTTGGGTTTCCATGTGAAAAATCTGTGTGTCATGAGTTGTGCATTTTTCATGTGATGATTAAGTATTCTTTGTTTAGGTGATTATGCATTAGATCTAATAGTTATAGTATTACTAATACAACACATGCATATTTTTATTGGTGAAGTAGTTATCAAGTGTTGAATCATATTTCTAGTATTCAGTTTACTAGTTTAGATGTCTAAAGTCTTGTTGTGTTTAACTAGTATTGCCATGGTTAAGTTCTATAATGAAGACAATCGGTTAGTATTTTTTTAACTTGATAACTTGTGAAGAAGTTTTTGTATGTACTGATTCACCTCCCCCCTCTCAGTACCAGTTAGGGTATTTGTTATTCATCATTATTCATCATGCTCACCTATATTTTTGAGCATGTGCTCAACTCCATCAAGTCTCTTTTCATTTGTACCTGCTCTATTTTCCAAGCTAAGAAAACTATCACAGTTAGTGTTGATAATCTCCTCAGCATTACCAATTGCTTTGGTGAGCTCACTGAGATAGTTAAGGAGGGAATTGAACTCTCCCAAACCTAAAGCTTGTAAAGTCTTTATTTTCCTTTCTTCCTGGGTTTGCTTGGTTTTAGTGCCTCCAATTTCCTTATGCATCCAACTGAGCACATGTTTGAAGCTTTCCATACCATTATTGATGCAGAGATCAATATCCAAGTGATGCTCTTCCTAGTTCTTATCACCAGTAGTATTAAGATTAACTTCCAAGCCAACCTCCCAATCCTGAGAGCTTTGAGCTTCTTTTGTTGCCATATCCTCCCCCATCAAGCCCTTCTCCTTTAAATCATCCCTATGAGGGGACCAGTCCTTGGTGCCCTCCTCCTTACTTTTAGAAGTCTTCTTTTTCTGCTTCGGGCTCACAAGGGTTTGGACCTCCTCACTTCCAGTGTCCATGTCATTGTCAATCCCATACTCCTCCTCATACTAGCTATCTTCCTCCCCTCTCTACTTCTTTTTGGCAAACCCTTTGTTTTGTTTCCCCTGCTCTATTTTTTTATTTCTTCTACTTGACCCAACAATTTCGAGATCATCCTCTATCTCCACTTTTGTATCATAGCATTCACCTTCCTCCTCATTAGAGTCATCAAAATCCTCATCCAAATTGAAAAACTTAGCTATATTCAATTGGACAATTGTGTTCTTGCACTAAAATGTTATCATGGATAGGATCAATTTTGGGAGGTAGACTAGGAGTAGGCATTGATGTTTTAGAAGAAAGGATATTAGTAGGAAAGCTCATATCATCCTTTATCATCAAAGGATCTACATGGGGAATAGACTCTCTAGAAGAAGGATCAACATTACTCCCTAAAGTTTCACCTTCGAGATGAAAATATTTGAAAGAGATGTTAACAATCTCTTCTTGAACTAAGGTATCCCTATGAGTAAAACCTAGTTGGGGAGAAGGAAATGCCTTACAGTAAGAGGAAAAATGATTGAGATTCATGGAAGGTGAGATTCTATCAAGAGAGTTCTCAATCATAATTTCATCCTCTTTGGCTAGGTTTCTCTCATGGGGTAGAGAATAATCAACACCTTCTTCTAATTGTTTGTCCCAAATAGTGAGGTCATTGAAAAAAGTATTAGAAATCTCTTGCACAAATATGTCCTTATTGTTATTGCCAATTTTTGGAGAAGGGATACATTGTTCATTAATTCTTCATCCTTATGAAGGGGAGAATCACTACATCTATTTAAATCATCCTCTTGCCTCAAAATGTGTTCAATAGGATGTTTAAGGGAGATATAATTAAGGAAACTGATTATG
The DNA here is from genome assembly GCF_030272615.1 of Cryptomeria japonica. Classification (NCBI taxonomy): domain Eukaryota; kingdom Viridiplantae; phylum Streptophyta; class Pinopsida; order Cupressales; family Cupressaceae; genus Cryptomeria; species Cryptomeria japonica. The sequence goes on from NC_081413.1 coordinate 227,434,795, forward strand.
ATTTATTCTTTTTTTAAGGTAGCTTTATGGGGAAGACAAGCTTCGAGGCAAGGAGAAGCATTTTTCATTAATGCATCATCTCTAGTGGGAATTTTGTTGAGGTCAAAAGAGGAAATGCCATCACTAGGAAAAGTAGGGACAATACCATCTTCTTGCACAAAATGATCCTCATGAGGGGAGTATTCTTTAGGAGTGAGATGAACATCTTTCTCCAAAGATTCATGCTTAGGAAGGAGATCTTTGAAAAAAGTGCTCATAAACTCTTGTTGCACTACCATACCCCCATTAGTAAGACAAAATTTAGGAGAAGATAAGTCAATGTCCATTAGTACCTTGTCACTTAGAGAGGCATCATGTAAAGAAGATAAAGTAACACTAAGAAAAGTGTTTATGATATCATCCTCTTCCTCTAAGATAGATAGATGGGAAGGACACATTTTAGGATAATTATCATGATCACTCTTCAAATCTTCATCCTTAGAGCATGGGAGAGTTTTGAAGGGGTTGGTAACAACTCTTTCAAGCAATAAAATGTTGTCATAGATAGGAGGAGGTTCTTTAAGATATGAAAAAATTGAAGCAAGGGAAACTAACACATTATCACATTTATGAAACAAATGCATCATGACAACAATTTCCTCTTTCAAATGATAACATATGAAAAATAGAAGGAAATGTTCAATTTTAACAATTGTGAGAACTCTAAATGTTGATGTATAAAATGAAATTTATGAGTGAAATGTGTTCCTATAGTAGATCTGAAATTAATGATCCAAATTAAGCTATCAACAAGTTTAATTCTGAATTAAAAATTAGGGTTTTAACTAAATTCAACTCTAAAGTTTTTAAATTTGCAAAGAATTGAAACTTGTTAATGTAAATTTGAATTTTAAATAAAAAATCTCTGATCCAAGAACATAAATCAAAATTAAAGAAGATTGGATTCATGTCAGGGTCACCAAAATGTGGAGGAGAGAAAGCTAGACTAGGTGACTAGAACCTAATCCCACTTTTGCCAACACATTGGAAATACAAAAGAGCCTAGAGAGATAGCTCAACTTGGATACTTCTTGTGAGAAAGAGAGAGAAAAGGATTATCTCTTAGGGTTTCTATTCCTCTTGTTGTATATGAAGATAAGATGTGAGAGATTGATTAACTATAATAGGAGACGAACAATGAAGCATATATGAACGGAAATTGTATACATTGGAAGATCTAAAACTAAGATACTAAAAGAAGAGAAGGGGGAGCAATTAGGATGTGTAATTGATGTTTAAAAATGAGCCAAACTAGCCTAGATAGGAGTGCTATTCTCTAGTTTTGTTTTGTTTGACAGGAAGCTACAACTAAGAGACTGCAAAGTGAAAGTCCTAAACTACCACCTTGCTGAAAATCACTTGAAAGTGGATGGACTAGGGTGCCACGCCCCTATCTTGGGTAGGACCAAGGTGAAATGCCCCTATCCTTGATGGTTTTAGTATAGATTTGAGGGTTTAAAATAGTCCTTGTGCCTTTTAGCATTCCTAAAAGTCTCTCTGGTACTTGTACTTGTACGTGCACCTAAAAAGAGAAGGTTTGGGTGGCTATATAAGGTTTTTCCTTCATCAAACCCCTCTTTTTGTAATTTTGACCTCAACAAATAGCCTATTTGTATAGCAAAATAGTGTGTGCAGAAATCTTGTGTGTGTGCAAGACCCTAAAATGAGAAAGATAAGAAACAAGAGCCACCCTATGCTTTGGAGAGTAAACACCAAATATATGTAATCGTAAATATATATGTAAATGAGATTGAGAATACTCTAAATAAAATATGCTAAATTATCTAAATCATGAATGTAAATATGAAAATGAGTGTAAAGAAGCTCATACAGAGACATGAAAATAACATGAAACCATACCAATCCCCATGGGAGAGATATAAGCCACTTGATTTCCTATTATTCTTTAATATCTCCAAGGATCCTAATTTATGATGAGTAATTGATGAATTCCTGATGAATGTTGTTGAAGACTCCACATAAGCTTCTCTTTCACTACATAGTAGTTTGCTTATGATCGCTAGCTCTTTTCGCCAAAAACTCTTTAGGTCTTCAAATGAAGAAAGAGAGGTCTTATTTATGAAACACTAGATATTAATGTTATCTTTAAGCCAACCTAGGATTTGAATTTACCACCTATTTTTCGGGGTTAAGAATTATAATATCATAAAATTATGCTCCAGAAATTTCAAGAAAAATGTTAGGCATCAGGTGTAACTTGCACCTGGTCCAACCAACTTTTCACAAAAATTTTAGGGACATTAGATATGATGATATTAGAGTGAATCCCAAAGTTACAGCTTATTTTGAGATGTTTTTATATGCAAAATTGGGCCTTAAAGGTCAAAATAGGACATAATTAGGGTTTATGATTTAATGATTTATTGGAGAAATAAAATAAAAAGGGGCACACTTAGGGTAAAGGACCCAATTTTATGATATGGGGAGTAATGAAATATGATTTTAGATTAAATTAAATTAATTAATTGAATACTTAAAGGGAAATTTCAATGCAAGATGCAAACACACTAAGGCGGGTGCTAAACTAAGCATATAATTGTACCACCCTAGCAAGAGTGTACGCTAGTAATGAGTCATAGAAGGACAAAAAAGTAATATAAAATAGAGTGAGAAAAAAAAAAGTGATTGAGAGTTTGTGGTTTACGGTTGAATGGTAAGTTTGGATATTTGAGAGGCTAGATGGCCAGACAAGTTGATGGGTTTTAAGAAGAATTATCTAAAGGATATATATGTTGAGTGTTAGACACAATGCACCCCTGAGAGGGGGGTGAATCAGTGGTTGTCAAACTTTATCCCTTTAACTCACTTATGTGATTATACTAGTTATGGGATCTAACACAATGTAGATGTATCACTTAGTGGGGAGACTAATAAAAAATGCATTCACACAAAGGGACATCACATAACATCAGTATGTATGAGGAAAACCTAAGATAGGAAAAACCTCCATGAGAAATGTTGTTGGAGTCTAGTGCTCCAATCCAGCCTCACAATAAATATTTGTTACAATGTTAAGGGATACAATCCTTGATTTAGGGCACCAGCCCAAGGAGCACCAACCCCTAACTATTTATGGGCTACAACCCAAAGGATCTACAACCCCTAAACTGAGCTACAACTTAGTGATCTCAAAGATATCTTCAAATAAAAAATTAGTAATATTGTTACAAGTGAATCTTGTAACCATTTCATATACCTCACTCTGCCAATGAGACACCTTCTTTACTGCACTGACTCACTCTTCTGCTACACTTATCTACTACTGTATTGTGGGTAAAATCTACTAGTTCACCTCTACTCTTCTTCTGCTTTTCTTCTCTCCACCAATACTACACTCAATCGGTTTTATGTCTGCCTTCTCTACAGTTACCTTTTCTTCTTCTCTACTAGTATAAACACTATCGGTTCTGTACTTCTACTGGTTGAATTCTTCAACCTAGTTCTCCCTCACACTTGGTCTCTTCTCCATCTCCTTGATAAGCACTTGACTAATCTACTCTCACATTCAACACTTAATCACTTTGTAGGAGTCCTATCTTCCTCTCTTCAGCAACAACCTTCAATGATTTTGGCTTCCTCATTTATATCTTGGTTTTCCCACCAAAAGCAATTCAAATCTTAGGCAGTTAGAATTTCCTCATCAACCTCAAGGCAAACCAAATACAATCAGATCCTATCCGATCTAATTGCCAAGATAGTTGTTTAAACATCACATCCATTGTCATGACTTCCAATACATGTTTTCCAAATATAGAAAACATGGCCTTGCATCTCAAACTGCATCTCTCAAAATACCATTAATACCTTTGTTGTTTCCTTCTCGAGGTCTTTTCACAAACTAATTTTCTTGCTTTGATCTAGGTGCCAACAACTCCTTGATTTTTCTCTCCAATTCATTCTTCCTCGAGCCACACTCCTCTAATCTGATCCACAAATCACAAGATCCATATTAAATACACACCTATAGAAACACCTATCCCTACAAAACACTTCACTGACCTTTGCGAGATTTCCATTTCACCTCTACGTGGCATCCACATCAACCAACTCCCAGCTTGGATCTTCATGTCAATCTAGATAGGATCGCCAACAAAAAATTCTACTAGTTTCTCTTTTCTACTAGTTTACTAACCCTACCGATATCTTACATAGTACCGGTTAACTCCTCATGTCTGTACTTTGTCGAGCTGCTGGTGGAATTCCTTAACTAGTCATTGGACATGTCTATCCATACCATGCTCATTCTCATAAAAAAAAGTCACATCTCTTAGCCTCTTTGCTTCCTTACAAGTTCTCATGCTTACCAGTAGCCATCCTGATGACATCTTGTCTATTGGCATTGAGATACAGTTTTGTATGACTAGTTAATGATATGGTTGTCATTGTTAGCAACATCATCTATTAACTCTTCACAATCCATCCGTAGCAAGTAGGCTAGGATACTAAGGTCAACCAGCTAAGCAATAAGTAAATAGGACAAGTAGTGAGTAGACCGACAAGTAGTAACTAAACTGGAAAGTAATGAGTAGATCAACAAACAATGAGAAGACTGACAAGTAGTGAGTAGACCGGAAAGCAGTAAGTAGATCGCCATAGTAGAGGTCCATCGGCTAAGCAAAGAATAGACCGGTATTCAGGAGGAAACTAGTTAGACAAATTTTGATCGGTTAACCAGAAGAGTTGGTAACCAAGAGACTGGTAACATTTAGTTACATCTAGCTAAATCGAGAGTCTTCTCTAGTCAACTAGTGAACTTATCGGCATGTTTGACTATATTGATAGAGATTCCTCAATGATATCAGAGGCATAATTTAAGGCCTGACAATGAATTTTTGAAAGGTATGTTTTGGAGGGAAAAGTTGGTGACACACTAAAGTGTCTATAGGTACACATATCTTATTTGTCTGATTGTTGTTTTCAAGGTGAATAAAGATAATGTGAAAGTGGACATAGGAGAAGTTTAAGAGATTGCAGAGCTGAATGACAGAGGACCAGTAGAGTGGAAGTTTCACAAAGTGGTGACTCAAGTGACAGAGGACTAGTAGTGTGGCATTCAATGATCAGCAAATCAGCAGAAGGCAAAGTTGAAAGTGATTTCTAGAAATCAGAGTTGTGTAGAACAGACACAACTGATGCAGATCTAGTGTGATTTTTGAGTGTGATCTGATCGGGCTAATGAGTAGAACTTTTGTAGATCATCCATCTATTTATTTCTAATAATTGCAACATAAATCCCTTAAATGGGTGGACTTTAACAGGTCCCATTGTATAAATACATTAATCAAGTAACATCTTTATTGATGTTCTAAGTCCTTTAACCAGGCTACCTTTAACAAGGTAAAGGCACTAACCGACCTTGATAAAAATCCCTTAACCAGGTTGCACCTAACAGTGTCTTTATAATCTCCTAACAGGGATGGCTCTTTACCAGGCATACTTCGGAAGAGTACAAAATTTGTGAGTTCGTACTCACCGTGGTTTTCTCCCTATTGGGTTTCCATGAGATAAATCTGTGTGTCATTATGTATCTTTTCATGTATGCTTAATCTTCTGCAATAAATTTTTATATTAATGAATGGTAAATTAGTTCAAACTTAAAGTAAAAGTTTAAATTGGTTAAAACTAGTAAAGTGTTGATTGACCCCTCCCCTCTCAACATCGATTGGGACTAACAATTGGTATCAAAGCCCAGTTCCCTTAAAGTGAAGCTTGACAACTTTAGGACAAAGATCATGGAAGAGTACCGGTATCAGAAGAAGATTGATGAATCCAATGAAATCATTTCTCAGCTAAAAGAGAGACTCAAAAAATCTCTTGCAAAAAGGAAGGAATTAGCTTAATAGCTAAATGAAAGTCAAGATATCATAGATCAACTCTCTAAACATAGTGGATCTGAAGAAGATAAATAAGCGGTCTCACAACTCATGGAGAAGAACAAGAATCTGATCGAAGAAGTCACACATCTCAAAAGGGAACATGAAGTTCAAGCCCTGAGAATGAATGAGATACTGGTATCTACTAAAAATATTGATGAAAGAAAAAGGGAGGCAGAAGAAGAACTATCAAAAGCTAAAAGAGACAGGAGGCTTGCTAAAGATGCCCTGAGAGAAAATGATGCAATCATGATTGAGAAAGATGAAGAAATCCAAATTCTTACTCAAGAGAATGAATACATATGCAAACATCGAAATGATAATGTAGATGAAAAGGAGAAGATGATGAAAGAGATTGAACAACTCAAAAGTGAGTTGAAAACTAAGAATGAGAGAAATGAGAAGTTGAGAAAGTTCAATGAAAGCTCTGAGAAGGTAGATAAATAGTTGAAAGCTTAGAGAAGAACAAAGGATACAACCAGTCTTGGTTACCCCGGTTTAGGTCCTATGGAAACTGGAGAATCATCTAAATCAAAAAGGATGAAGGATGATAAAAGAAACCACCTAGAAGAAAAAGGTATGACATCTTCCAAATTATCTTGTAATCATTGTGGTAAATCTAGTCATAAGACCAAAGACTATAGAAATAAACTAGTTAGTCAAAAGAAGTAGAATCAAAATTGGTCAGAGAAACAATTCAAGACAATGGAGGACAACTAGTATGGGATGCTTTAACTACCATAAGATTGGTCACTTAGCTAGAGAATGCAGGAGTTGATCCTACAATCAGTTTATAGACAAGGACTAGTTTAGCAAGAAGAAAGATAAAAATGACCTAAAAGGAAAGAAGACAACTAAAGAGGTAAGAAATGAAATGAAAATAACATGGATCAAGAAGGATGAAGGAAACCAAGTCATCATCCATTGGTGACGATAGTTCCTCTTATAACTAGGCATATCGATGCCTATGGGGAGCACATATGGTAAGATTACTTTTGAATCCCCTTAAAAAATATAAGGATATGTTTATCTGCATAGTTGTGATGCACAAAAGCTAGTCTAAAATTTCTTAATTGAAGTATGTCCTTTGAGTTATTTATTTGTGTGTTGGTTTCGGCAATAAATAATCAGTAAAGTCAAATCGGTGTACTTTAAGTTGTGAGTTTCAGAAATGACCATTGGATCATAGCATAGATAAATCTCAATGGATAAATAAGAAAATATTGGCACATTTTTCATTTATACTAACTTCTTGTGAACTTTCTTGAGCTCCTATGTGATCAAAGGCAATTTGAGACTTGCCAAGCTTTGTTTGTGTGGAAAATTCAAGCAGAGTGATAAAGGTGTTTGGTATTTCCTAGGAAAGGGTTTTCAACTACATCTAAGAAAAGCATGTTTGAGGGTCATCATGGAAGTGTTGATATTGACTCTTGTGTTGGTTTAAGTTATCAAGGAACCCCAACCCGAGTTCAAGCTGCACCCGATGAAAGCCGGTGAAATCGACAAGACATGTGCTTTATCATCGGTGCCCTCTGGTGTATTGTTGGTAGAAGATATTCTCTCCTAAATTCATTGCAAGCTCGAAGAACTCAGAGATAAGTTCATTCGAAATGATTTTAATGGTTCTATGATAATGATCAATTGAAGATAAAATTTCTATCTTTGAGGACAATGGGTATGGCAAATGTGATTGATTTTCCTATTTAGTTTCATGACAACTGGGTTAGATATGTACTAAGTAGGGTTCATGATCAATTTTTTTGGCTGGAAGCTAATGCACCAATCAAAATTTTAAAGGAGGTGATTTGAAGAGTGACTGGGTTTAGTGCAACCGGTGAAGCATTAACCCTAAGAACAATTTAATCAAATGAAGTCATCCGGTTAACCAAATTCTGGTGTGATAGTCAAGCTATGACAATCACCCATATTGAGGATGTTGAAGTAAGATTTGCTTCTCCAATGTTAGGTTACAAGGTTTATCAATCTAGCCGGATGAATAGTGTGTTGAGTAGTGCCATCCATGCCGGATATGGAATTATCAAAGAAAATGTAACCTATGACATATGTGAGATTATTCAAAGTCAGATCAGGGTGAACATGGAAAGAATAAAGGACAATAATCAATCATTAAAATTTGGCTTGCTACTGGTATGTATGTTTCTCTATGTGCAAGAATATTTCCCAAGAAGGGTAGTGTAGTATGGTCACAGGAGAAGCCTATTATGGTTCAGATAGGTCAAATGATTAGGGATCTAGGAAATAATTTTGGGGAAGCAATGTGGGGATATTTTAAGTAATTCCAAATTAGGATGCACAAGAGAGAAATAATTCCAATCAAAATAGTGCATAAATAAAAAGACAACATCTGTTTTCTTGTAGACACAAATTGTTGCATTATTCAAGCAGTTCAACCTAGAAATTTTTGGGTTCCACCCATGGGATATGAGGTTGCAACAGATCTTGTTAAAATTCTTGATATGCTTCTATTTAAACTAGTAGACTCAAAGGCAAAGAGGTTTGGAACATATGAGGAGACAAGCTGTAAAATTAAACAGGAACTTCAGGTGCCTATCATGAAAAGAAGAGTAAGGAAAATGATTGATACTCTTGATAAGAAATATGGAGGTGAAGCATCCAGTGCCACTACCTCTACTAGTGTGAGTGTGGAAATAGGGGTCACATCTGATAAATATGAAGAATCAATAGGTGGGAAGAAGAAAGTGACAAAGTCAAAACCTAGGGGGATTGCAACATCCAAGCCTACAACATACTCAAAGGGAAAGGATCCAAGTACTTTGGTATCTTCACCAAGTAAAGATAGACCAGTAGGAGTGACTTACACTAGAAAGAAAAAGGTAGATCCAAAGCTCAAAAAGCACGAGAAACAAGGTGATATCACTAACACCTTATTAGATGTGGAAATAAAGGAGGTTAGAAGAAGTGGAAGGAACAAAGCACCAACAATTGATGAGTTGGTAGATGGAATAAAAGAGTTTGTAGGTTTGGCCGATGTTGGAAGGAGATATTCCCTTAGTAACAAAGAAGACAAAAGGAAAATTGAGGAAGCTCTAATCTAGAAGTTGCACAACTTTTGTAGGACTCCTAGTGAATTATATGGTATAATCCCATCAGATTTGCAAGATCAAATTGAAGGGAGATGTAAGACAGCTCTAGCCACTAAAAAGGAACTTAGCATAAAAAAACTCATGGAAGTGCAACATGACTTAGATATTGATCAAGCTTCACTGGTGGCTAAAGCATGCATTTAGCATTTCAAGATAAGGAATAGAACTGGGAGAGTGGCAGTAGGAGAAGTGGGAGAAGTACATGCTGAAGGTGTTTCCTTGTGGAAGGAAATTATGAACCAGTAAAAGAAAGTTGAAGAAGAAATTAAAAAGGAATCAAAATAGGACCAAGGTGCAGCTACCCTTGACAAAGGAAAACCTAAGAAAAGAGACTCCACTAATGACTTTAATACTTTCACAGTTAAAGCCATCATAGGAAATGTTGTGTCAGACATCCCCAATCTGACAAAGGAAATCGAACAATTGGTTCATACATCATTAGTGAAGGAAGATGATAAAACTAAGCTTTTCAATCAGGATGAAGTGTTAATTGAAGACATTCCTTATGAGGATACTCCTCATAGACCCTTATTGTCACCAAATCCTAATCTCTCTGAAAAAGGAAATGAGGAAGAAAATAAGATAGAGGAAGAGAAGAAAGAAGAGGAAGGAAAAGAGAAAGAGAAGAAAGCAGAGGAAGGAAAAGAGGAAGAGAAGAAAATAAAGGATAACATAGTAGTGATGAATACTCCTCTAGAAAAGAGGAAGTTATACTTAGACAAGGAAAGTGAAAATAAAAAGGTAAGAATAATTACATAAACTAGTTCAAAAGTTGAGACTATGGAAAAGGAAGGTGAAACAAAGGAAGAAGAAGAAGGTTACTCAGTCATTGACATAAATAAAATGACTGCCAAGCAGTTGATGAAATTCTTAGAAAAACTGAGAATCCAAGATAAAAAGGTAAAACTGAGAGAAAAGAAAAAGAAGGCAAGAATCCTCATTTCTGCCAAAACAATTCTCTCTGATCTCATCTCAGATATTGTAGTTGATGATACTACACCCATTATTGATCCATTGGATACTCTAGTTAAAACAATTAGTTCAGAGGCAACCGGTCTGGAGAAGGTTATAGTAAGGAAATATGAAACAAAGAGAGAAGATAACCTAATGGACCAGATAACAGTTGGAAAAGTTTCTCTTTCCACCAAAACAAAAGAAGTTAAAAATATACTACAAAAAATTGCTCAACTACTGGTAAAATCTTCAAATTTTCCTACTTTAATCCAAGACTTAGAAGATAAAAGAAATCAGATTCAAAAGGAGATTCAAGATTTGGTAAGCTCTTTTGATCCTCTTATTAGCTCAACATCAACCTTTACTAGAAAAGTAAAAATCCTCAATCATAAAATTAGAAGGTTGAAAGATGAAGAAGACAAAAGAAGTCTTCGTTTATTAGAGCTCCAGTGCTATTTAGCACCAATTATTGATTTCATGCAACTGAACATCAATGAAGTCGACCTCCTAATAAATGAACTTGACTGTAAGACAATTGATGACATGGAGGTCTTCACTGTAGTCTTACATGGCTACTTCACCACCATGAAACAAATTCAATCTTCATGGGAATATTCCTTGAAAGTGGCTCAAGAAAATTTTAAAGATATTTTTGCTTTATTTTGACAAATCTTTTTGCATAGCCTTCGCCATTGATGGCAAAAGGGGGATTTTTCAAATTATTGGAATCTTGTCAAGAACAGGGGATAGAATTGGCAAAGTTTGCCACCAATCATGGGAATATTCCTTGAAAGTGGCTCAAGAAAATTTTAAAGATATTTTTGCTTTATTTTGACAAATCTTTTTGCATAGTCTTCGCCATTGATGGCAAAAGGGGGATTTTTCAAATTATTGGAATCTTGTCAGGAACAGGGGCCAAAATTGGCAAAGTTTGCCACCAATGCCAAGTGGGGAGTTTGTTGGCATTGAGATGCACTTTTGTATGACCGGTTAATGATATGGTTTTCATTGTTGACAACATCATCTCTTAAGTCTTCACAATCCATCGGTAGTAAGAAGGCTAGGATACTGAGGTCAACCGGCTAGGCAATAAGTAAACAAGATAAGTAGTAAGTAGACCGGCAAGTAGTAACTAAATCGGTAAGTAGTGAGTAGACCGGCAAGCAATGAGCAGACCGTCAAGTGGTTAGTAGATCAGCATAGTAGAGGTCCATCAGCTAAGCAAAGAACATACTAGTATTTAGGAGGAAACCGGTTAGACAAATTTTGATCAGTTAACCAGAAGAGTTGATAACTAATAGACTAGTAACGTTTAGTTACATCTAGCCAAATCAAGAGTCTTCTCCAGTCAGCCAATGGACTTATCAGCATGTTAGACTATATTGATAGAGATTCTTGCATGATTTGAGAGGCATAATTTAAGGCCTGACAACAAAATTTTGAAAGGTATGTTTTGGAGGGAAAAGTTGGCGACAGACTACAGCATCTATAAATACAAATATCTCATTCTTGTGATTGTTTTTTTCAAGGTGAATGAAGATAATGTGAAAGTGGACATAGGTGGAGTTTAAGAGATTGCAGAGCTGAATGAGAGATGACCGATAGAGTGGAAGTTTCACAGAGTGGTGACTCAAGTGATAGAGGACTGACATTGTGACATTTGCTAGAAGCCAGAGTTGAAAGTAATTTATAAAAATGAGAGTTGTGTAGAACAAACACAGCCAATGTAGTTCTAGTGTGATTTTTCAGTGTGATCTAATCAAGATAATGAGTAGCAGTTTTGCAGATCATCCATATGTTGCTTTCTAACAACTACCCATAAATCCCTTAACTGGGTGGACTTTAACATGTCCCATTGTATAAATCCCTTAACCAAGTAACATCTTTATTGATGTTCTAAGTCCTTTAACCAAGTTACCTTTAACAGGGTAAAGGGACTAAGCAACCTTGATCAAAATCTCTTAACTGGGTGGCACCTCATAGTGTCTTTGTGATCTCCTAATAGGGATGGCTCTTTACCAGGAATACTTCAGAAGAGTACAAACTTTCTGAGTTCCTACTCATACCATGGTTTTATCCCTATTGGGTTTCCACGAGATAAATTTATTTGTCATTGTGTATCTTTTCATGTATGATTAATCTTATAAAGTAAATGTTTATATTGATGAATGGTAAATTAGTTCAGACTTAAAGTAAAAGTTTAAATTGGTTAAAACTAGTAAAGTGTTGATTCACCCCTCCCCTCTCAGCACTGATTGGGAGTAACAATCTCATCAACCTTTCATTGGTTTCCATCTAAGGCATTTACATGCTGGTTTCATTCTCTATTTCTAGTAGCACCACTTTGCATTCTTCATCATTAGATTGAATATCATCTCAGCTAGTTTGTCAGAATGACAAACCCATCACTCTTTATTTACACTAGCATCCCAACATGCCTTCTTTGTCAGGCTAGTACATAATCTTGATTTCATGCACTTGAGGTATTCCTTTTGTTTCACTGGTAGATCCATTGTGAGCCTTTGAAATCTTTCCTTTACCTATTCTTCCTTATCTCACAAAACTATAATGCACATTATGCATAGGCTCCATGTATTGGTGGAGTGACACCTTGTCATGTGCATCCTGCAATATACTCATGTGGCTTCCTTATTTGTGCAGGATATCTTTAACTAGGCACATGTGATTCAGAGTGGGCACATTCACTATCAGTCACCTCTTCCCATGGTGATTTCATCTTCATCTGGTGGGAGTCCTGCTGATGTACAACCTCTCAGCATACCAGTGACCTGTACATCCTTCTCCTCCTATGTTGATGTGGTTTAGGTAACATTCTGCCTCATCATCACAAACAACATCCAAGCATCCTGCCCAATGTCAACACTTGACTTATGAGGTGACATACTCTCCTTACTGGTGATACACTATACTAGTACATGTAACCTTACCATTTCATCCACACAAGTCAGACACTAACTTGTGAATCGGTGACACCAGTGGTCATTACTTTGAGTGACATTCTCTTCCGTACCTTACCGATATTTTGCAACACAAGGTAATATCAAAGATATCTCATCCTATACTTCTTCATGACAGTGTTGCACATACATCTCTCATACCGGTAGACATCCCATACCTTTTGACATCAATGACAACCTATTGCCACCAATATCCCCCTTTGGCATTGATGTCAACTCATGTAGTATCCAGCAGACTATATAATCTCTCTCCCCCTTTGTATGATCCATTGGATTCTCACTCATGTAGTATGCAATATAGTGAAAAATCTTTCTCCCCCTTTGACAACAATGGAAAAGGGAACTATTATGATATCATTCCTCCTTGTATCTATCAGTCACTGACATAATTATTTCTCCCCCTTTTATCTTTATTGGATGCATCTCCTCCTTTGATACCACTTGATATATTTTCTCAAGTTACAACACTTGAGATGGAGGAGTCCACCATCAACTGACACCAATTGAGGATGCAAATTTGATAACATTTGTTAGAATGCTCAACTATAGAAGGATGTGCCAATAAATACTACTCACCTGTCGGTCAAACTGCATCACCTCCCGTTTGATCCCAAATTTATTTAAAATCAAATGTGATTGTACTATGAATGTAACCAACCAAATGACAAGTGGATACCCATAACCATGAAATTCTCCTAGGTATACCTAATTCAATTTCCATCATCTGTAGTTTAGGTAGTCAGTATCTTTGCAAGTTCAAGCATGTTAGCTCAACATCATAAGCATTTGAACTCCTCCGGAGTAATACATCTCAGGTCCTCATCTCCAGTTAGGTCTAATATAGGGGCTCCAATCTTCACCATATATTGATTGAGCAGTGCAACTGGGATCATCTGATAATATTTTAGCTTCATTGTTTCACCATAGCCTATGACATGATCCTGAATTCACACAATGCCATACAATGACATCACCATGCCATAAATTAAACTAGTTAGCCCAAAAATATGCATGCCTACATGATTAACCATCGGGCCAACATATGCCATTCAGGTCTTCATCAACATCTCTTGAGACATAAATTCACATTCCATGCTACCAGGGATATTGCAATGATCTTCAACCTCATTGTATTGCATAACCTGCAAGTACCTGTCAGCACTTATGCTGGTAACATTCTCCACATATCAGTTTATTATACTGGTCCATCATCACTACAAGAGCACCTTCCTGTGACTCTTGACATTTTGTGTCACTCTGTATCTAATTCCAATTGTTATCTTGTCATATATTGACACAATAGTAGTGATTCAACACTGATCAGTAGATGTGTAGCCAAGGAAGCCACTACACATACTTATCTTCTCATTTCCATCCTTCATACCAACAACATCATTTTTCTTCCAAGTGTCATTCTTCACTGAGGGGGTGAATTATCTAGTTCAATATACTACTCCCCTTAAGGTACTACATCTCCTTTAGGCCTTAGGAATAGTGCCGGTCCATGGTCTTTCTCCTCCATACCTACTTGGTCTTATTCTTCTTCCCATTTTCAGGCTTGGGAGTAGGTCTTACCACCTTCTACTGATGGGTCCTTTCATTTTTGGATTCTGCATCACAACCAAAAGTAGTGCTAAAGTAGTACACAACATCCATCCCAACTTCATCATTTGGGAATCTCTTAATATACTAGTTTGACCACCTTCTCCTAGGCATGTTGTTGTGACTAGCAACCAAAACCAATGGACCTCTTTCTCTTGCTGAGATGTTTCTCCTTTGGTTCCATGTAGGTATTTGACTTCCATATTCTCTGTATCCACCTTTTTGCAGTGCAAAGCTTCTATACTGGCCTCCATATGACTGCAGGTTCCTCTTCCTACATTCAAACTCTCTATGGTCAAATCCATTGCAGTAATAACATACAACATTTGCATTATTAGGGACAACAAATGGATTATTTCTAGCATAACTGAGAGAGGGGACATGCATGTATCTACTCCTTGATACATTTTTCTCATATGCATGATGTCTATGAGATCCTATATTATTCTTTCTAGATCTCTTTCTACATTCCTCTACCCTATGGCCATAAGCATTTCATGCAAAGAAATAATTGGTAAAGGATGGCATATGACTTACAGATTTATTCTGCCATGCATGAGGAGATCTTAATGATCTAGCATCTCCATTTATCATTCCTTGAGGATGGATCCTTGGTTGTCCATTTTGTGCAACCCTTCCTTCTGGTCTCTTCTTTTCCCACACTTTCTTAGTCTTGTGGGTAGTAGCATTCCTTTGACCTCTTTCGGTAGGAGGTCCACTTCGCTGTCTTCTCATGTTCCTGCTTCTGTAGAAGCTATCTTTTCCTATCTTCCCTTTTCCTTTGGGATCTGCATCATTCCTCCTTCTTGGAGCATGGGTCTTCATTCTTGTTTGAAAGTCTTCATTGGTTGTGGTTAGGTCAACCTTCTACCAGGGATCATTTTTTATAGTGAAGGTTTGTCCCTTGTTCTCTCCATTCGAGGAGACAAACATAATGTCATTGTGGAGGAAATCCTTGTCGGTGGAGCATTCATAGACACCACTTCCTAAACGTTCAGTGTCCTTGGCATGCTTTTTCTTCTTCAACATTTTGTCCAAGGCATCACTCTTTCCATCAAACTAGATTCTTACCTTGAGCTCATCCTGACATTTCTCAAGGTCATTTAGGAGAATCTCCATTTCTCCAACTAGCTATAGATATTCTTTATTTTTAATTTCTAGCACAGATGCTAGATCATTACACCGACACTCCTTGGTGCCTTCATCTTGAGACCTTAGCTTTGAGATGCATTTCTCAAATTATTTGAGGCATTTATTCAACTGGTTATGCTCCACTATAGCAGCATTCTTGAATAGCTTGTATTCCTTCCTTACTCTCTTGAGTTCTTCAAGTGCATTTACAAGCTCTCCTTGAAGATCAACTTCTACTTCATCTTCTTCTTCACCTTCACTACCAAATAGATCTTGATGGCTAGATCTAGTTACCTTGTCTCCTTCTTCTTCATCATCACTACCAAACACATCATATTGGTGGCATACATTTGCCTTATCACTTTCAGATATGTGCACCTCATCTTCAGATTCTTGTGTCATGAAGAGATGAGTTCCTTTTTCATCATTACTACTCCAAAAATTTGATCTATCTCTATCATCAGTGCATGTGTATGTTGCATCGTTCTTCTCACTTTCACAAACTGATATAGTGGTCCAGGGTTCATTTCCATAAATCTTCTTTAGTTTATCCCATAGACTCTTTATCAATCTGTACTTATCCACTTGTCAGGAAAAATCACCAGTGAGCCCATTGAATATATTTTTCATTTCACATGCATCTTCTTCCTTCTTCATAGTCAGTTGGAGGACAGACATTCCTAGGGAGCCCATTAACAACTAACATCCATACATCAAACCCTAGAGAGGACAAGTAGACTTCCATTCTACAACTCCAAATAGAATAGTTTGATCCATCAAACACTCAAGTAGGGATTGCTACTAAATAGACCATTGTGTCCTTAAGAGAGAATCTACCCAAGTAAGAGAACGATTGAGAAACAAGTTACCTAGGCTCTAATACCAATTATTAGACACAATGCACCACTGAGAGGGGGGCTGAATCAGTGGCTCTCAAAATTTTTCCCTTTAACTGACTTATGTGAGTATACCAGTTATGGGATCTAACACAATGCAAACTTATTGGTTAGTGGGGAGACTAATCACAAATGTATTCACACTAAGGGACATCACATAACACCAGTATGTATGAGGAAAACCCAAGATGGGAAAAACCTTGGTGAGTAATGTTGCTAGAGTCTACTGCTCCAATCCAGCCTCATAATAAGTCTTTGTTACAATGTTTAGGGAAGCAACCCAAGGAGTTGCAACCCCTGATTTAGGGCACTAACCTAAGTAGCACCAACCGCTAATTTAGGGCACCAACCCAAGGAGCACCAACCCCTAACTATTTATGGGCTACAACCCAAAGGAGCTATAACCCTTGCACTGAGCTACAACTCAATCATCTCAAAGATATCTTCAAATACAAAATTAGTAATACTGTTACAAGTGAATCTTGTAACCATTTCATATACCTCACTCTACCAATGAGACACCTTCTCTACTGCACCGACTCACTCTTTTGCTACTTTTATCTATTTTTGTATTTTCAATAAACTCTACTGGTTCACCTCTACACTTCTTCTTCTTTGCTTCTCTCCACCGGTATTGCACTTAGCTGGTTCTATGCTTACCTCCTCTACAGTTACCTTTTCTTCTTCTTTGCTAGTATAAACACTACCAGTTTTGCACTTCTACCAATTGAACTCTTCAACTTGGTTTTGACTCACACTTAGTCTCTTCTCTATCTCCTTGATGAGCGCTTAACTGATCTTCTCTCATATGCAACACTTAATCACTTCACATGAGTCCTATATTCCTCTCTTTAGCAACAACCCTCAATGATTTTGGGTTCCTCATTTATATCTTAATTTTCTCACAAAAAATAATTCAAATCTCAGGCGGTTAGGGTTTCCTCATCAACCTCAAGGCAAACCAGATCAAATCAGATCCTATACAATTTGATTTCCTAGACAGCTATTTTCACATCAACACCATTGTCATGCGTTCCAATACACATTTTCCAAATATAAAAACATGGCCCTGCATCTTGACCTGCATCTGTCAAAATGCCATTAATACCTTTGTTGTTTCCTTCTCGAGGTCTTCTCACAAAATGATTTTCTTTCTTCAATCCAGGTGCCAACAACTCCTTGATTTTTCTCTATTGTTCATTCTTCCTCAAGCCACACTCCTCTGATTTGATCTACAAATCATGAGATCTATATTAAATTAACACCTGTAGAAGTACCTACCCCTACACGACACTTCACCGACCTCTGCGATCTTGCCATTTCACCTCTATGTGGCATCCACATCAGCCAACTACCAGCTTAGATCTTTATGTTAGTCCAGATAGGATCACTGACCATTTCCTCTTTTCTGTCGGTTTACTAACCCTACTGGTATCTTACATGGTACCGATTAACTCCTCATGTCTATACTTCGTTAAAATATTGGTGGAACTCCTTAACTGGTCACCAAACATGTCTGTCCATACCATGTTCATTCTCATCAGACAAAGTCATGTCTCTTAGCCTCTTTGCTTCCTTATTGGTTCTCATGCTTACCGGTAGCCATCTTGATGACATCATGTCATCAACCTTTAGTGGTTTCTATCTGAAGCATCTGCATGCCAGTTTCATTCTCTATTTCTAGCTGCACCACTTTGCATTCTTCATCATCAGATTGAATATCATCTCAATCGGTTTGTCAGAACGACAAACCCATCACTCTTCATCTACATCTACATCCCAACATGCCTACTCTATTGGTCTAGTGCATAACCTTGATTTCGTTCACTTGAGGCATTCCTTCTATTTCACTGGTAGATCCGGTGTGATCCTTTAAGAACTTGAGTTTACCTCTTCTTCCTTATCTCACAAAATTATAATGCACATTAGGCATAGGATGCTCATACTAGTGGAGGGAAACCTTGTCATTTGAATCATGCAATGTACTCATGTGGCTTCCCTATTTGCACAACATATCTTTAACCAGGCACATGTGATCTGGTGTGGGAACATTCACTGCTAATCATCTCTTCATATGGTGACCGTATCTTCATTCAATGGGAGTCTTGCTGATCTGCAACCTCTCAGCATATCGGTGACCTGTACATCCTTCTTCTCTAGTGTTGATGTGGTTTAGGTAACATTCTACCTCATCATCACAAACAACATCCAAGCATCTTGTCCAATTTCAACACTTCACTTATGAGTTGAAATACTCTCCTTACTGGTGATACACCATACTAGTACCGGTAACCTTACCATATCATCAACACAAGTCAGATACTAACTTGTGTATCGGTGAAACCAGTGGTCATTACTTTGAATGACATTCTCTTCATTACCTTACCGGTATTCTAAAATGTATGGTGATATCAAAGATATCTCATCCGGTACTTCTTCATGATAGTTTTGTACGTACATATCTCATATCGGTAGACATCCCATACCCATTGACATCAATGACAACCCAATGCCAACATTGAGCACACACTGAATGAAGAGAGAGGGGTTGAATTAACATAAAAAGAAATTCTATACTGCACACTTATATTAACCAGTTAATTTCAAATTCACACATTAAGGAAATATATGCAAGAACATCATAAATATTCTACACAAGAACATTAAAATCTTATATGTGGAAATCTCGAACAAGGAAAAACCATAGTGAGTGTCAACTCACAAAATAATCCACTATGTAGAATTGATTACAAAAGTAAGCTCACTACTCTAGACTTGCAAACCAAGGTTGATTTCTCTTGGGGAAAGATACAAAGAGGGAATTACACTCTGAAGCTAACTCTAATAGGGAAAGATACATGTTTACAATATTTACAAAAAAAACTGTATGAACAAGGGAATCTTTGTATGTTGATTACAGTCCCTGATCTAGCATAAATCTAATCTGACAAAATATCCAAGCTACCAAAACTCACGATCCTGATATTATACAAGCTAATATCTCCACTTCACTTACATAACCTTCCTTACTTTAAATCACATAGAACAAACACCACAATACTTTGCATTCATCCATACACACATCACCTCTCTATCTCTATCTAGCAAATGTACACACATTTATATACCAAATCAAAACAATTATCTTCACAAAGTGAGCAACCAAAAAGGTTGTGACATGTATACATGCTCTTGACCTAAGATATACAATTGGACCCAAAACATGAAACATATTAAGCTTAAACTAGATAAAAAATAAAACCAACGAAAAATATCCTAACTAAAAAGAAACACCCAAATAATTAACCAATACATAAAAAAGTCTTCTAGTAAACACCATTGACAATATCTAACCCATGAACATATAGGACACAACTTTCAGACCCAAAACTCTACTTTAGGTTAATTACTAAACCCCATACTAATTTATGATCAAAGGAGTTGGCATCAATGAAAATATAAAGGCTTATGTGTAAAATTATCTCCCTTTGTCATTGATGGAAACACCTACTAAAACAACATTTCCAATTTGGTTATTTAAAATATTAGTATATACAACTCAACTTTTTGTATAACTCATCTTTCTCTCCCCCTTTGACATCAAAGACAAAGTATGCAAAGGACCCCCCCTAAGAAAAATAACTTATATACAAAGATTGAATGTATAGTTAGAAAAATCAAGCACCTTGAAGCATCAAAGAAATGGCTCCACCATGAACTGATAAGAATTGTTGTAAGATAGTATTCCAATCTATGTCAATAGAATCAAGTACCTTGATTTGACTCTCTAATTTTAAAATGCATTTTTCGGCTTCATCAGAATTTTATGGAGACATCATAGCATTAGATAGTTTCTTTACATTTTTTGTCACCTTTAACAATCCATAAATGTGAATGTCAAGAGTGTCATGTAATCTATCAAATTCTTTTTTAATTTCTTTCTTCTTGACATTCCAAAGCTTTAAATTATTGTTTAGCTAGTAGATTTTTATCCTTTCAAAGCCATCTTTGTCTGGTTGAGGATCAAGGTTCTTTCAATATCTAGAATGACACATTCTATTTCTGAAATTATTTTTTGAACGTCTACAATGGCCTTTGGCCAAGAAAGACTAACTCTAAAAGTCTCTATAGCACGATCAATACTAGCGTCACGAGTGGATATCTTTCCTTTAAACTAGACATGAGATCCAATATACTAAATTTGTAGGGACTACAATATTTCAGGAAACATTTTGTAATACCCCTCTATGAGGCCCGAAAGACTTAAACAAATTGAACAATGGAAATGCAAATATATTTTTGTTTTTAATAAAACATATAAACCATACAAATGCAGTGAGCATCATGATGATACAAGAAAAGGATATAATGAGTATGCAATATCATATAAGAGTCCTTACAGCCCCACAATGATGTTACTCGTGGATAACAATAACCAAACATGCAAGGACATAAGAGACCACATAAATTGATGGATATTGTTGCCGCTAGGATATGTTGTTGTCATTGATGTCAACATATTTTGGTGTTGCAAAAGAGTTGTTTGGTGTTCTAATGATTTCATTGAGGTAATATGGATGGTTTATCTATTTGGAATGCTAGAATACTTTATTCCTTATTGATTTTAGTGATCCAAGATATTTCTTTATCATATTATTTGATCCAGTTTGTAGTTCAATCTTTCTGTGTAGTGGTTGGCATTGTTTGGTATTTGCTCCGGTGAGCTCCGGTATCATCATATGTTTGGTTGCAGTTTTGGGTGAATTTTTTGGATGGTCAAGTGTATCTTCACTTTGGATGGTTCATGATTTGGTACTCTCCAAGTTATCTTTCTTATCCAAATTACTGTTGTTGAGTGTTCTTAAATGTCAATGTGTTGATCAATGGAGGTTTTCTTAAGTGGTGTTGGTGTAGCTATTGTGGATGGTTCTAATGTGCTTGTTCATGTTTCTTGATCATGTCCTATTTATCTTGGTGGTCCACATTTATTCCTATGCATGTTCTTGGTGGTGTATCATGTTATGGTTGATCATGACAAGATTTCCAGTGGTCATGCATGTTTGGAGATTTGTCTTAGGTCCATGTTATGTCATGTATATCATTATATTGGTTTGGTGCTTCTCATATATATCATGTGATGTAATTTTGTAATTGTGAGTTGAGGGTTTAGCTGACCTTGTAGTCAAGGTTGATGATTTGTATAAATATATGATTTAGTCATGTAATCTGGGTACAAGTGTTATGTCTTTATTATCAAATAGTGGTTTATGTGGTGCTTAAGTGAATTTATCCTTCAATGTGGTGTATTGAGCAGAGATTGTTGTAGGGCAGAAAAATGTGCTTAACTGGAACTGTTATCAGGGATAAAGAGATGCTATATTTGTAGTTCATGTAATCTGGATTGTAGTTTGGATCCTATTGTAAGGTAGTGAACCTTCCTCTAAGGGTTGGGGCCTTCGGGGTCATCTTATTTTGAGTAATGATCTCTATGCAGTATTCTTGAATTCATGTACATTCCACATTGTAATATTTCACATACTACTATAGAGTATCATCTTATTTTGGGTAGGTTTCCACCATGGTTTTTCCATTAGCTAGGTTTTCCACGTCAAAATCTTAGCGTTATGTGTTATGGTTTCATTTTTCTTATCTTTATTCTTTCTGTTTCTATTTAGATTTGAGATTGTGCTTTAATTTTTTTAATCTAGTTAAAATTGATTCAACCCCCCCTCTTAGTTTTCCTTCTTGGTTCCTACTAACAATTGGTATCAAAGATAGATCCTTTGAAAGAAGGTGGATCACTTAAGGAGATTTGGGAAGGAAACTTATGTGTTCAAGAAGGAGAGTCCTTGATTTGATGGAAGTTATTATGTTGTCTAAAGGACAAGATGGAAGTCCACTTGAAATGCCTTCAAGAAGAATATTGGAAGATCACAAAGAATGTTTATAATGTTCCAAAGAATGGACTGGTTACTGTTGCTGAGATCAAGGATGTTGAACATAACACAAGAGCTAAAGAAGCATTGCTAAGTGCCTTGATTGATTTAGAGATGACTAATGTGCTAGGGTTGTAAACTACACATGAGATTTGGAAGAAGTTGAAGACTTTGTATGAAGGAGATGCACAAGTTAAAGTTTCTAAGTTGCGGATCTTGAAAGGGAAGTATGAAGCATTGAAGATGGAAAAAGATGAAAATATATCAACCTTTATGGGTAAGGTAAATCATCTTGTCATGAATATCAGATGTGTCGATGGAACCCTTGAAGAAGATGAGATTGTTGCTAAGGTGATGAGATTTTTTCCTCCTTACAAGCATAAGGTAGCTTCTATTGATAAGATCTAGAGTGTGACTAGAGTAACTAGAGATATATTGGTTGGAAAGCTTACTACATTTGAGTTGAGTGAATTTGGAGAGTCACATGGTAAATCTAAGACTACATTCAGAGCCTTTGTAGATGTGGGAAGTAGAAGTATAATACTAGACAAAGTCTTGTTGGGTATTAAGATTTGAAAGAGAGAAGAGAGATGGAAGAGAAAGAAAGAGAATTGGATGAGCGTGAAGCCCTTATTTCTCAGAGATTGCCTACAGGAGCTGGTAAGTGTGATGGAAATTTACCTTTGAATTGTTTCTCTTGTAATAAGATAAGACATTTTGCTTCTAGGTTCCCTAAGAGGATGTCTAGATATGATAAGGATAATAAATTTGAAAGGAATGATAGATTTGATAAGTATGATAAGACCTATAAGCCCTACCAAAATCTCAAAAATCAGAAGAGATTCTATTATACTACCTATGAAGGTTTAACAAATGAGGAATTATAGAATGAGAATTCAAAATATGAATTTATATTTCTTGCTATCAAGGAAGATGATTCGGTATTAGTGAATCCTACAAGATACATTGTTGAGGAGAAAGCTTTAGATCCTAAGATTAAAGAGAAAAATGAAAGGGTTATTGCCAACAGTTGTTCACATCATATGATAGGTGATAAAAGAAAATTTGTGAGTATGGAAAGGTATGATGGTGGAATAGTGAGATCTAGAGATGCCAAAGCTTGTGTGATTCATGGTAGAGTTTCTATATCTTTGAATGGTAAGCATAATACTGATGATGTATTGTATGTTGAAGGTTTCAAGAATAATATTTTGAGTGTTGGATAGATGGTTGACAAGGGATATGATTTATAATTCAAGAATGGTAAATGTAAGATCCTAAATGCCACCGGTATAGAGATTGCATAAGGTAATAAAACTAAAGGAAATATCTTTGAATGTTGGTGAGAAAAGTTGTTTGATCGCTCAGATTGATGAAAATTGGTTGTGGCATAGAAGAATGTGTCATGTTAATTTTGACTACATGTTAAAGATAAGTTCTACTCAAGTTGTTAGAGATTTGCTTAAGATTATTAATCTTGCTAATCTGGTATGTAAGGAATGTCAGATGAGAAAGAAAACAAAAAGTTCATTTAAGAATAAGCTATATTCCTCTAATGGATTGCTAGATCTTGTTCATACTGACTTATGTGGTCCTACTAGAGTGAGAAGCATGTAGGGAGAGATATGTTTATGTTGTTAATTGATGATTATTCAAGGATGATGTGGGTAACCTTTCTATGGGAGAAATCAAAGGCGTTGGAGAAGTTCAAGATATTCAAAGACAGAGTGGAGAATAAGATAGGTTTGAAGCTGAAATGCCTGAGATGTAACAGAGGATGAGAATTTACATCAGGAGAGTTTGATACATTCCGTGAGAGGAATATAATTAGAAGATAGTTATCTTCTTCTAGAACCCCTCAACAAAATGGAGTTGTTGAAAGGAAAAACATAACCATATCTTAGATGCTACAAGGGCTATGCTAATTGATGGAAATGTTGCATAGACCTTTTGGAGATAAGTTGTTAGCACTATTGTTTACACATTCAATCGGGTGCATATTAAAGGTGATTTTGGTAAGATTGCTTATGAGCTATGGTTTGGTCACATTCCTATAGTTAGGCCTTTTTGAATTTTTGGAAGTAAATGTTATATAAAGAGAGATGAGGATATAGGAAAGTTTGATGCAAGATGTGATGAAGGAATCTTTATGGGATATTATAGTAAGAGCAAGGCCTGGTGGTACTACAATAGGAGATTGAAGAAGATAGTTGAAAGTGCTAATGTGAAGGTGGATAAGTGTCTTAGAAAATAGATCAGAGCATGTAATTATGATTTTAAGGATGATGATATTCGTAAGCATGTGCAGACAGAGATCTCAGAGCAAACTAATCCGGTGGAGATGGGTAATCCAGATATTGTTACTGCTGGTGAAGAAATGCAAGAACTTGAAAATCAAAACAATTAGAAGACACTGCAGAGTTGGCAATGAGTGAAGGTTGGAGAGGATTGCATGGAGGTCCTATAGTTTTTGCAAGTGAGGAGGAGTCTAAGGAAGAAGACAATAAATATGGAACAACATTTTTAGTGTTGGGAGAGGTCTTCTTACCCCTCCCTCTCATGAGTTTGAGGGTTCATTCTTTCTACCTAGCGATGGCGGCTCCTTTCTAGTGTGTTCTCCCTCTTAGACTAGTTGCTTGCTACTTCACTAATTGTGGGGGATTTTTTTAGGATCTAGGTGGACCTTTTGGGGTGCGGTTCTTCTTTGGGTTTTTGGTTTCTCCTTTCCGCTTGGGTCATCTTTTACCCTTAGGGAGGGTTCACTTGTTGCAAGGGGCCTTTGTGTGGGAGGTCCTCTTGTATTTTTGGTGTAGCCTTTTTGGATTTTCTCTTGATGACAGTGTGCGCATTTATTTTCCTATTCTTTTCAAGAGGTTTTCTGGTGACTTTCAAGATATCATCTTACCATTTATCTCTATCTATCCTATTGATGTGGAGCATTCTTATATAGAGGTGAAGAGTTGTGGGATGATCTTTGTGGGATCACTCTTGCTAGGGGTTTTGAATGCCTTGTTGTTCAAGGTTGGGTGTGATTTTGTTTCTTTCTCCTTGCTACTAGGTTCTTTTCCTTTTCTACTATAGAGGTGGAGAAATTGGTGGAGCTTGTCTGCATGGAGTCTATCTGGATGAGGCCTCTTTTTCTGCTCAAGGTTCTAGGAGCCTTTTCCAAAACCTATATGTTCAGCTAAGTATTTAGAGTTAGTTTTTTGGTTCTTAGACTCTACTTTGTGGTTTGAAGCTTGGCTCTTCCTACTGATGGTATTTATCTTTTTAGGTCTTGTTGATGTGGTTCTCTATCCTATAGATGTGGAGAGGTGTTGTGCTGGAAGCTGGACCTTGATCAAATGTTGTGTGGTGGTAAGATTCTTCCTACTAGATATGGGAGCCGTTATAAAAACCATCTCAAAAATTAGAGATGCCTTTGAAAATCCCCCTTTTGTTGGCTTTTTCTCTATGCTTATCCATTTGGTGCCTATTTCAAGTTTTGGAGGCCTTGTAAAACCCACAGGCAGGCTGGATGCTAGCATTTTTCAAGGGCCTAGTTTGGCTAGTTGTTATTTTTGGTTAATGATAGGTTTTTCTTTAGGTGGCCTGAGAACTATTTTATAGGTTAAGATAGCCTGGGAAAACCCTTCTCTGTTTGTTTTGGTTGCTAGTTTAAAACCCAGGTTGAAGGTTATGGAAGCCTTTCGAAACCATATGCATCCAAATTGTGAATGTATGACTATCTCTAATAATTTTATGTTTTTGAAGGTATCGGTGCTTGGAATCACCCATGATATCTGTTGAAGGTTAATGGAGCCTTATTAGAACCCTTGTGCATGTGATAGGCCTTGACATTTTCTATATAGCTAAGGTTGGGCTGCTAGTTTTTATGATTATTCCTCTTGGCAGCATGGTATTGTGGGTTCTAGATCCTGGTAAAATCTAAGGGTTTCGGGTCCCCTCAAAATCTTATTTTTCCTTAATAAAAAACAATCATATGACATCAAGGTATCTTAGATTGAATCATTTAGAAAATCATATTATTTGTGATAAGAATAAAGGTGTCATGACTAGGAGAAAGATTGTTGCTGAAGAGATATGTTTGATTTCAAATATTGAGCCTAAGGATGTTGCAGAATCATGTAAGGATGAAAATTGGATAAAATCAATGGAAGAAGAGCTTAATCATATTGAAAAGAATAACACTTGGGAGCTTGTTATGAGGCCTAAAGATGTGATTGGTACTTAATGGGTGTTTTGGAATAAACCTAATGAAGTCGGTGAAGCTGTTAGAAATAAAGAAAGATTGGTATGTAAAGGATGTTCTCAGATGGAAGGTATTGACTATGAAGAAACTTTTGCTCCTATAGCTAGAATTGAAGCTATTAGGTTGTTGCTTATATATGCTGCTTATAATAATTTTAAGGTATATCAGATGGATTTCAAGTCAGCCTTTTTGATCGAATGGTTATTTGGAAGAGGAAGTTTACATTGAGCAACTAGATGGATTTTCTCTATTTGATGAAGGAGACATGGTATGCAAATTGAAGAAATTTATGTATGGAGTGAAGCAAGCCCCTAGAACCTGGTATGGTAGATTGGATAAGTATTTATTGAAGTTGGGTTTCTGTAAAAGTACTGCTGATAGTAATTTATATTTTAAAATTGAGAATAATAACATTTTTATTGTTGAAGTCTTTATTGATGATATCATTTTTTGGCAGTGATGATTATTTGAGTATGAAGTTTGTTGATGATATGCAAAAGGAATTTGAAATTTCTATGATAGGTGATGAATTTCTTTTTAGGATTACAAATTACTCAAAGAAGTAAAGGTATTTTCATTTCTCAATCTAAGTATGTGAAAGAACTATTGAAGAAGTTTCGATTAGCTAATTCTAAGCCTATTGGAGCTCCTATGGTGATTGGATGCAAATTATATAAGAATGATGAATCTCAGAAAGTTAATCAAACTTTGTACAGATCTATGGTTCCTCAATTATTCTACTTAACTCAGACTAGACCAGATTTTATGCATGTTGTTTTTCATTGTGCTAGATTCCAAGGAGATCCTAAAGAAACTCATGTCACTATTGTGAAGAGTATTTTTAGATACTTGAAGGGGGTTGTTGACTATGGGCTTTGCTATCTAAAGAATGATGATTTCCTATTGTGTGCTTATACTGATGGTGACTAGGATGGTGATGTTGATGATTGAAAGAGCACTACCAATGGAACATTCTTTTTGGGAAAGAAATTGATTTCATGGTCCAGTAAGAAACACAATGATGTATCTTTGTCTACTGTTTAAGTTGAATACATTATTGCTGCTAGTAACTATAGTTAGGTAGTCTAGATGAAGAAGATGTTTAAGGATATCAGAGTTATTTATGATGAGCTTACTATTATATATTGTGACAATTTAAGTGCTATCAATATTTCAAATAATTAAATGTTGCATTCTAAAACAAAGCATGTGTCTATAAAGTATAATTTCTTGAGAGAGAAAGTCAGTGAGGAAGAAGTCAGATTGGAATGTGTATCTACAAAGGATAAAATTGCAAATATTTTAACTAAGTCTATGCCTGTAGATACGTTTGTCTATTTGAGAGACTGTATATGCCCCTCCTATTCAGAACTAGATGCATGGAGTGGGATCAATCCGGTGGATTTAAGATCCTTATCTTCTTGTCCGGGTTGATGAGTTAGTTCTGCTACTCAGTTGAAGTAGTCATTATGTGGTTCAAATGTTCAAATTATCAGTGGACTTAGTTTATTTGAATGGGGAGATTGTCATTCTTTGTATTGCCCCTCTCTAATTCATCTTGTCTTTTTGTACATCAAAGGAATATATTGATCTAGTTTACTCTACTTTATGATGATTTAATGGTATAATGTTATGTACTAACCCTATTTCATGATTTATTGGATATGATGATGGATCTATATTTGATCATTATTCATGATGGATCATATTACTTATGGGATTTTGATGACATTATGACTATGCTAACCCTACTCGATGATTATGATGAATGAGTTGATGCTACGATGTTTGTGATTGTCTTCACTTGCTTGATCATTTATGATGCATATGTGTTGTATATATGTTGTATTGTGTTTACTGGTGGATGCAGGATTGTAGGTACTAGACATCGACTCAAACTGGTCTCGTAGGTGTGAGCGTGTCTTTATCCCAATGGCAAGTTGTTAGAGATGGCATGTGTTTCCCTCTCATACTCTAGGCTTAAGTTGATACCCTTGTCAATTAGTGTCTTGGCTTGAGTCGTGGTCTGCATCATGTGGTATTTCGTTCAACCTTCTGTTGGGTTGCCTATTGAGTTTGCGATTATTTATTAATTAATAATTAATCAGTTTATATAGTTTATAAATATTAAATTAAATCAATAGATGACACTAATATTTAATATTAATGTGTGATTCTCATTATTATTGGAGGATTATTATTCATTAATGTTTATTTTATGGATTTATATTTTATTGGTTATTTGGAATTATGGAAAATAATTAATCAATTACTACATATAGCTCATTGGCATAAATTATTAAATAACACGGTTAGTACGAATACAATATATTTATACATTTTTATTTACTAGGACTTTATAATTAATTAATAACTAATTGGTGAAATTATATTAGTTGAGTATTTATGCTTATCAATACATCCATTTATTTATTTATTATTTATTTGATTATTTTATATGTATTTGTACATTTAATTATTTGTTTATTTATTTCTGGCTCATCTAATTATTGGTTATTTATTATTTATTGATATTGGTTTTGATTTATTATTTGAGATTTTGAGTTATTGGATTATTATTTAATTACTAGATTGGTATTTATGTTTGTCCGTACATTTATTTATTTATCTTCTTTATTGATTATTTTATTTATTTATTTATTGTTGGATTATTTATTATTTTGATTATTTATTTATTCAATTGCATTGTTGTTTTATTTATTTGTTATTATTCATGTACCAACCCCTTGTTATGATTATCTCTCTTGGGAGTTGTGATTGTGAGGATAATATTATTTAATTATTTTTTAATTTTTTATTATTTATGGTTTTATCTTTAATTGGAGGATTTATTTATATTGCCTTTGATTTATTTTATTGGGATTTAATTTATTATTATTGTTTATTATATTATTATTATTACATTCTCTTGTTACTTTTTGAGTAATTAAATATTATGTTTATACCTACCCTATTATTTTATTGGTTGAGAATTGAGGATAAGTTAAAAATATTATTTTATATTCTTACCTTGATTTTTGGAAGGGGGGTTGGTATAGAATATATTTTATTGGAATATTTTAATTGGTAGATATTCTTTTGTAGTTTTGAATGAGATTCTATTTATTGGCTTTGTGAGCACTTTTGTGGGCATGCTTCTACATATCTCTCTGCGACTTTTGGATTTTAGAATTGCTTGGAGTGAGAATTGTTTGGTTGGATCAGATTTTGGAAAGCTTGTTAGTTTGGATTTTTGCTCTTCTATGGTTGCATTAGCATAACTCTACTTCTAGGTTGGAGATATTTATCCATTCTTGCATTTTGATTTTTGAAAAGAGATGTTTTCTCTGACTGCTAAAAGATTGTTTGGGGAGATTTGGGAATAAATGATTATTCTGTTACCAGTAATTGGGAGTAATATTTTGGGAAAAGGGAATTTGTGTATGTAGATATGTTGATGTATTATGGTAACGCTTGGTTTTGTGAGGTTTATTTGTTGTTGCATACCTTGTCTTATGTCCATTTAGTTTGATTATATCTGGAGTGGCTATGTCTGTAATTTTTTTGTGCAAGTTATTCACAATATATGTTGGAATTATTGGATGCATTTTATTGTTGGCCTTAACAAGAGTTTATTTAAATGGTTTCTTATTGGGTTTTAGTTACTTCTGGCTCGTATTATGCCATTGTAAGGCCTATGCCTAAATTTGGGAAAATTTAAGTAAATTTGTATTTTGTTTTTTTTGTGAGTTGGCCCCCTATTATTATAGCACTAAAATAGAGAAAAATAACACTACATTAGGCTACAATAGTGCCAAAGTAGTGTCAACAGATTTCTAGGTTGGTTTTTGAGTCCCTTGGTTGATTTCTCTACTTGGTCTTCATTCCAGAGGCTTGTTTTGTTATGTTTGATAGTTTTGGAGCATTTTACAATTTATTTTTTATGCGTGTGAATCCATTAGGGAACTGACAAGTGGTTTTGTGCTTGTTTGTTGAGGTTTTGATATGTTGCTCTAGCAAGTCTAGTGATTCCTTGTTGTTGAGGATGGTTAATTGTAGATCCAGCGAGAGGTTATGTTGTGTTTCACTGTAAAGGATCATTCTATGTTATTGAATTCATGTGTTGTCCCTATTTATGTGTATTTGAAATTATTGAGGCTCTCTTTATTGTTTCATTTTATCATTATGAGCTTATGGCTTGATCCTTGATAAGTGGCTCTCGGTTGTATGTTGATGGCTATCTTTGTGATTCAGTTGTATCAGTTTTGTAATGAATTATGAATTCTTTTGATGTTGAGATTCATGTTATTGTGTTGTATTTTTTTGTGTTTCACCCTGTGGCTACAGTCCATGGTTGGGAGAGTGGGCTCTTGCATGTGTGGACTAGATTCTTGAGCATTAGACCTCCAGGAGGGGGTCTAGACTTGTTGGAACCACATGAAGAGTTTTCTTGTAATTACAAGTAATAATATCAATAATTGATTAGTGGGTTTGAGTATCTAAGAATTTATTAAAAAAGATAATAGTTGGTTTTGTGTCCCCATCTCATAGCCCTAGAAGCATGCGTGCTCGAGATGAGCTTGGGAAGACCGTTGGAGTAGTAAACCAATCTCCCTTGAATGGTTCCAAGGTTGAGATGGTTCCACATGTCTATTAGGGTTAGGCTTGGCCCCTTCTTTTGTGAGGATAGCATGTAATGACACTCTTTCCCTACATGTGTCCATTATCAATATGCCTTGATTTATTGATTATCCCTCTGAAAGTTTGGTTGCTTTGATTATGGAAAGAGTAAATGAAATTGTTTTAGGTATATAATGTCATGGAGGAACCTTAAGTGAAGATGAAATTGTTTCAAAAGTTTTAAGAGCATTTCCACTAGCATATAAAATGAAAGTAACTGCTATAAATGAATTGAGAACAATGCCTAATGCATCAGTAGCTAGATACACCTTGGTTGGAAAACTTTCTGCTTTTGAACTTGAGGAATTTCATCATGTTGCTACTATAAAGACAAATTTAGATTTCAAGGCATCATAATCTGCTTCATCATCATTTGATAAATCTGATTGGAAAGCCTTTTATGCAAGAGACATTCTCATGTAAATTTTGATTGCATTGTGAAAATTGGTACAACTAAGGCAGTAAGGGATTTACCTAAGATTGTTAAACCTCACAATCCGGCATGTAAGGAATGTCAATTTGGAAAGCAAGTTAGAGAATCTTTTAAGAGTATTCCAGAAAAGTCCAATAATGTTCTTGACTTAATTCATAATGATTTATGTGGTCCAGCAAGAACTAGAAGTTTACAAGGAGATAGGTATTTTATGCTAATCATTGATGACTATTCTAGAATGTGTTGGGTTACTTTTCTCAGGGAGAAATCAGAAGCACTTGGGAAATTAAAGCTACTCAAGGTGATGGTAGAGAATCAAACCAGTAAGAAAATCAAATGTCTATGATGAGATCAAGGAGGTGAATTCACATCTAAGGAATTTAATACATTTTGTGAAGTGAATGGAATCAAAAGATAGCTATCAGCACCCCAAACACCCCAGTAGAATGGAGTTGTGGAAAGGAAAAATATAACTATCTTGGATGCAGCTAGAAGTATGTTATCAGAAGAAAATCTACCTCATGTATATTGGAGAGAAGCAGTGAGTACAATGGTCTACACATTAAACAAAGTTCACATCAAAGGTGAAACCAATAAGACCCCTCATGAACTATGGTTTGGTAATACTCCTACTCTGATTAGAATATTTGGAAGTAAATGCTATATTAGAAGAGATGAATATATTGGAAAATTTGATCCTACAAATGATGAAGGAATATTTCTTGGTTATTCATCTAAGAGAAAGGCATATAGATGTTTTAACAAAAGATTGTAGAAAATTGTTGAGAGTGTAAATGTGAAGATTGATGAATAGTTTAGAGGAAATTCAAGGTACATGGACTCTGAACCGGCAACAGAAATAATATCAAATGAACCTACAATGACTACACTGGTATAGAATGATGATCTAGTCACACCGGCATCATCTGAAAATTCCATAGTAACTGAGGAACAACAACAAGCAAAGACACCTTGGTATGTAAGACTGAACCACTCCGAAGATGAAATAATTGGAAACAAGTTATCAGGGAGTTATGACTAGAGGAAGATTTGCAAATGAAGAGGTATGTCTTATTTCTCAAATTGAAACGGCATTAGTTAATGAGGCATGTGAAGATAAACACTAGATTAAAGATATGGAAGATGAATTGGAACAAATTGAAAAGAATAACACATGGACATTAGTTCCCTAACCTAAAGACAAGAATGTAATTGGAACTAAATGGGTATTAAGAAACAAACTTAATGATGATGGTAAGGTAATCAGAAATTAAGAAAGACTAGTGTGTAAGGGATATTCATAGAAAGAAGGAGTTGATTATAATGAAACCATTGCACCAGTAGCTAGAATTGAGGCAATCAAATTATTCTTGGCTTTTGCAACCCATGAGAACTATAAAGTATATCAAATGGATATTAAATGCACATATCTGAATGGAGATCTTGAAGAAGAAGTTTATATTGAACAACCTAATGTATTTTCATTGACAGATGACAAAGATATGGTTTGCAGGTTAAGGAAAGCTTTGTATGGACTAAAGCAAGCTCCTAGAGCTGGGTATGCTAGATTAGATAAATATCTTTTGAAGAATGGTTTCACTAAAGGTAATACTGACAACAAATTATATTAAAAATTGACTAATGATGACATCTTGGTTATAGAATTTTTTATTGATGATATAATTTTTGGAGGAGAAGATGGATTATGTAAAGACTTTTCTAAAAAAATGCAGCAAGAATTTGAAATGTCTATGATTGGGGAGATTAAATTATTTTTAGGATTGTAGATTTATTAGGCTAATAAAGGTATATTCTTGAGTCAATCCAAGTATTTGAGGGAATTACTAAAGAAATTTGGCATGGAAAACTCTAAATTGGTAAGCACACCTATGACTACAACTGATAAATTATCATTGAAGGATGATCAACACATGTTAATCTGATTAGATACAAGTCTATGATAGGAGGTTTATTGTATTTGACACAAAAAAGACATGATATTATGAATGAAGTATGTATTGTTTCAAGATTTAAGAGTAATCCTAAAGAAAATCATGAATCAACAGTAAAAAGGATTTTTCGGTACTTACAAGGCACTACAAATCTTGGCTTATGGTATCCTAGAGATGAAAACTTTGATTTATGTGCATACACAGATTCAAATTGGGCAGGAGATGTAGATGACAGAAAAAGCACCACCGGTGGAGCATTTTTTCTTGGTAGCAGATTAATTTCTTGGTTGAGTAAGAAACAAAGTTACACATCTTTATCAATAGCAGAATTAGAATATGTTGTAGCAGCAACTAATTGCACATAGGTATTATGGATTAATCAAATGTTGAAGGACATAAAGGTAAAATGCAAGGAACCTATAACAATTTACTATGATAATATGGCAGTAATTGACATATCTAAGAATTTGGTACTTCACTCAAAAAATAAACATGTTTCTATCGAATTAAATTTTCTGAAAGAGAATGTTGAAGCAAAAGAAGTGAAATTGGTTTATGTGAATACTAAAGAGCAGATTGCAGATATTTTTATGAAGCCTTTGCCTAAAGAGACTTTTGAATATCTAAGGGAGCAACTTGGGGTTATACCCCCACTGGTAGAGACTTGGATAGTTGATGTTTGTCATCAACTGACAGAATTAATAGAGAAACATTTTATTTTAGCTTTGATGAGGAGAGCTACTTCTCAGGGGGAGTAGTTGGTATTTTGTAATGAATTGGTATTTTGTATTGCTTTGGCATTTGATGTCAAAGGGGGAGAGATATCTATGGAAAAGCACATTATCCTTTGGGGAGAGATTACTCATTGGGGGAGAGATATTCTGTATTTTGATATTGATCTATTCTGGAGATTGTTGGTTTTTGGTTTTTCTATTTTGGCACTTTGATGGTTTTTCCATCTTGTGTTGCCATCAATGCAAAAGGGGGAGATTGTTGGTATTTTGGATATGTTGATATGGTTTTGTCATTGATGTCAACACTTGTCAACACTTATCAACACTTGGAGATTTGGTTATGTTCACTGGAAAGGCAGTGACTTATGCACAGTCATCAATATTTGGTTCACCTACAGGTTATATTGTTCACCGGCACTTAAAATGACTTGGAGACTACCTGGTTATGCCAAAGACATTGTTTGGACACTTTGTTTTGGTGATTTTTTCATTGGTTTGATCGGGTTTGCATATTTGCTGTTACCAGAAAATAGGTCCAGGTTATGCACTAGTAAGCATATCTATTCTAGACTAGCACGAGACATCATGAAGATGATTTGTTGTTATTGTAAATTCATTGAGCCGACATCATGCATCGGATATTGATTCATTTTTAATTAATTTTATTGTAATATCTCTTAGTGAGCCGACCTACCCAATTGGTCTTAGGTTATGGTATAAATGTATTATCTCATTTGTGAGATCAATATATGCAAGGATAGGATTGGGAAAAAGGATTGTAATAAGGTATATGTGAATATAAGAAGAGCTATACATGCATACATCATTCATGATTGAAGGAATGTTTGAAGAAAGTATATCAGAGCTAAACTGGTAGTGAATCTAGCATATGAAGATTCTATTTTGAGTAGTACATTATCATTGGATTTAACCATCCAATTGTAGTCAATGTGACTCCCATTTTGTGACTGAGCAGTGAGCTCTAGGCAGTTGGCCTTTTTGCATGTGCAGACTCCATATTGTACACACATACTATTTGTAGTAATATCATTTGATTGTGGGTAAGGCTTCCCACCATGGCTTTTCCCCTTATAGGGCTTCCACATACAAATATTTGTGCTATGTGATGTGGTTGTCATTGTCTCTCCATTTCATGCATTAATCTTTACCGGTATTGCAATTAACTGATAAACTGTCTACCGGCATAAAGTTTGGTTTACTAGTATTAAGCATTAAGTTTTGGTTAAGTTAATTTTGGTTTGAATTTATTGGACAACTGATTCACCCCCCCTCTCAGTTGTCTCTATGACCTTACAATCTCTTGATATTATACCATCTAGAAAAGAAAAAAATTGGTGTTGTGTTTTTGTCCAAAACTTTGGGCATCACATTTGGGTATTAGAGAAAGGTTTCCAACACTAGGAACCTTTCTCCATTACATTTCACTCAAATTAATATTTTCTTTTTAAAATTATTTATTTATTTTATTACTCATGTAGGATACATCTAGTTACGCGACAAGCTTGTAGACACAGAAGGTGTCCTAGACATTCTCACATGACATGTGAAGACATTGGATAGGAA
The DNA here is from genome assembly GCF_030272615.1 of Cryptomeria japonica. Classification (NCBI taxonomy): domain Eukaryota; kingdom Viridiplantae; phylum Streptophyta; class Pinopsida; order Cupressales; family Cupressaceae; genus Cryptomeria; species Cryptomeria japonica. The sequence continues at coordinate 227,470,985 of NC_081413.1, forward strand.
GAGTCAATTCCTGAAGGGAATCAAGGAAGTCCTATTGAAAAATCTTTAGACCCAAATTGAGACATTTTGAATGCACTATAGAGCTTGATAGGGATAATCTAGGATAGATTACCACTAGCTACTCACTAGGAAGGACAACAAGTTTCATATTATTTTAGATCAATAGCTAGAGAATGGAGTAGGAGTCCACCTACTAGCCATATAGAGGGATAGGTTGAGCATGAGCCAATGTTAGTTCATCTACTAGAGCCACCACCAGTTATAGTACTAGTGGTTGTAGAGAGAGCACCCCATGATCTGAGAGATCAAATTACAGAACTACTATGCCTATAGCCACCATCATTTGTAGGATCTATCGATGGGGTAGAATCGAAGTCATGGATTTTGAGCTTAGAGAGGTGATTCAAATTGTGTCCCTATGAGAGAAATATAAAAGCATGATTCATTGTACATCTTCTAAGAGGGTCATCTTCCACATGGTGGAGGCATGAGGAGTATAAGAATGACTTAGTGATTGACACACTCTTTTAGGATACCTTCTTGGAGAGGTTTAGAGACAGATACTTGTTAGAGAATTTTAGGCAGTGCCAAATTGATGAGATCCATGACCTTCAACAAAAGGGACTCATAGTGTCACAATATGAGAGCAAGTTCTTTGAGCTATTACCTTATGTGGATTACATTAAGGATGATAAATTTCTAGTCGATCATTTTATTAGAGGACTAGATGATAGGATAGGACCCGTAAGCATGGTAGCTTCAGGGAGCCTTTGGGTTTCCATGGAGAAGGCTTTATTAGTAGTAGAGATTCAGGGTAAGACACATTATACACAAGATCGGTTTCAGAACCAGAATCCTACAGCAAACCACCTAGGTTTCAAAAGCCCCACTAGAAGGACAATCATAGACATTTTTTGGGGTCCTACAAACCCCCTCACCCTTAGTAGTAGTAGTCTCAGCAGAATCAAAGGCAAAGGCCTCCACAAGGACAACAGGGCTTGAAGCCCAAGCAGTTGCAGACACAAGTGTTGGCATTCTACACTCATGAGAATAGTTGATGTTGTCATTTATGGCAACCAACTGGCAACCCACTGGTAATAGGTTTCTACATGACCAACATCACATATATAATACACCAACAGACACCAGCACCGATAGGCACTTCACTAGTATTCATATTACATCACCAACAAAGCACACTGACACTCCAACCGACATGGGATGAACTTTTGTAAGCCAACATGGTATATTGTAAAAGACTCATATATGTATGAGATCTTATAGGTCATTTTTATAATGGTAATGGATAGGCCAATATTGTATAAGGTGATTTAGTGACAGTGAAGGTTTTTGGTTAAGGTATCTATCTGAGCTTAAACCTGTAATGAACCTGGCATAGGAGATGCTATTTTGAGTAGTTATTGTATTGGATTTAATTATCCATTTTGTAGTCAGTGTGACTCTTTTTGAGCAGCGAGCTCTAGGCTATTGGCCTCCTTGGATGTGCAGGCCCCTATTGTAAGTAGTATTTATTCATTGGCTAGTGAGTAGATATTGTGGGTCACAAATCCCACTGAGTTTTTTCCCACACTAGGTTTCCTCATTAAAATATCTTGTGTTATGGTGTGTTTCTATGCTATCTCTATTATTTGTGTTTACTGCAATAATTCTTATTTACCGATACACTATTTTTTGGTTGCAAAGTTATAAATAAGTTTAAATATTTTGCCAACTAGTTAGACACTAATTCACCCCCCATTCAGTGTCTTTGGGGTTGTCATTGAATCTAACAATTGGTATTAGAGCTTGGTCCTCTATTTGCAAAAGCCTAAAAGCTTGAGGAAGATTCTAACACCAGTACAAATGGAGAACTTAAGAAAATAGTTGGAAGGAGCTCTTCAAGATTTTGATGCAAAAAAATTGAAGAATATCAAAATTGAAGATAATCTGAGGACTATGTAGGAATTCATTAAAGGATTTCAGGGGAACTTTGTTATAGAACAAAATAAAAGAAAATACCTTCATGAGAAAATGTAGAATGATGATGATGAAAAGGAAATCTTAGAGATATTGAAAATAGGTTAAGACAAGAGAACAATATTATGAAGAATGAAATGCAAGATATGACCATGAGGTTATGTAAGGATATTTAAGATAAAAAGAAGAATGAAGAAGACTTGGCTAGGAGACTTAATGATGCTGGAAATGAAAATATGAGACTTGGTCATGAAAATGATATGCTAAGATAGATATAATTCACATGCAACATGATAAAGATGAGCTTGCAAGACAAGTTGGAATTCTACAAAATGAGTTGGCTACTGCAATTGAACATAAAGACAAATTCAAGAAAAGTTCAGAACAACTTGATGACATGTTGAAAAGACAAAAACCTGATGGAGACACAAATGGACTTCATTTTGAAATTGGAGAAAGTTCTGGTACTGCAAATAATCAAGATCATAGTAAACCGGTAAGACAACCTAATGCTTATAAATTTAATGGGAAATGTTTTAATTGCAACAAATATGGTCACAGAGAAAATCAGTGTAGATTTAGAAATAATCAGAATACAAACTCACCAATCGGTCAATGTTCCAAATGCAACAAAGTTAGTCATAATTCAAAAAATTGCAGAATGAATCTAAAATGCTATGTTTGTAGAAGATTTGGGCATTTATTTAATCAAAGCAGATCACAAACTAGTCAAGGATATAGAAAGGCTATTTAAAGGAATAATGTAACTTGTTATGCATGTACCAAGATTAGAAATATTGCAAAATTTTGTAGAAGCAAGAATACACAAGTGAATAATAAAGGATCTAGTTTGAAGGGTAAAGAAAAGGTAGATGAAGTAAAGAAAGAGTTCTCAAAACAAAGAATTAAGAAGAGTGATAAGAGAACTCATGAAAGTATCTCTGCACTGGTAGAACAGAGCTGACAGGAGATTATTCATCTAACTAAGGAATAATCCTTAGGGGGTATTGCAACAAGTTGAAAATTGTGCATTCTACCCTTGGTTGATGGTGAGAAGATACAATTCTTCTTTACCAGCAGATGTCTTAAGTTTTCACTTAACTAGTGAGCATTTAATTTAGTTTTAAAGAGCCTTTTTTGCTATAAAGCACTGGGAAACCCTCATTTCAACTCACCGAGCATTCGAACAAATCAGAGAGTGTGAACTAAACAAGGGAATTCTAAATTGAAGCTGTGAAGTAATTTTTAGGCATTCTAATTTTGGTTAAGAGGTATTTATCTTTGAAATGGATTCCTCATCTTCTGTTCCAAAGTTTATTTTGAACCCTACCATTGTGGAAAAAATCAAACACCCTAGACCTGTATTTAAGATTATCCTTGAAATTGCAAAGCAGGATGATTCGGTTGGAGCTTTTTTAAAAATTCCTAAGGGTGTAGCATTTGCAAAAGACCCTAGAATCTACATACATTGCAACATAGAAAACCTAGGGACTGAGGATATGAAGAAAATGTTTAATGAGGTCATTACTAATGAACATGGTATGATTAAACCTGAACATAAGATTGTGGAAAACTTATGTTTTGTAGAGATTTTGAATATTCCCTAATTTTCAAAGGAAGTTGTAAGACTTGTATCGAGCAGAGTCCATGGATATTTCATATGGTTAGAATTATTTTGCAAGATAACCAGGGAAGAAATTAAGGCAGTTACTGGTTTACCTTCAACCGGTAGTAGGCCTAATAAAACTAAGAAAATACATAACAAGGGAGTTATGGATTTAACTAGAGCCACATCTGATAACAGGTCACTTAGATTAAATGATGTTAAGGATATAAATATGAGATATGTAAGTATGGTACTAGGATACAAAGCTACTCATGCAAATAGATTGAATTTTGTTTCTAGCCTTTGTATTCATAGTGCATATGAGATGGTAAATAGTAATGCTAAGATAAATGTGTGTGAATGGCTTAAAGATGAACTAATTAACAATTTGAAGAAGATTAAGGGAGATAAGAAAGGTACTTTCCATTTTTACAACCTACTAGTATGCCTAATGCTATACTTTACCAAAGAGATACCTAGCATAGGTCACAAGGATTTTTGTTATGACATCCCGGTAGGAAAATAGATTCAGGAAGATTTCACCAGTATGGGCATTGATAGTGTTAATAACATTACAGTACTTCAAAACATTCCAATCTAAGATGTGAGCAAGAGAGAGACTACCGTAGAGCATAGTTGATGAGTATGACAAGGAAATCTACTTTGTCATCAAGCAAGATGAAACTTGGATGGAAGCAACAAGACCTAGAACTATTTGGGTTACTGAGACGGGTTATGAGGTAGACCTACATGTTTTAGAGATATATGCTAAAGCTCTACTCGATGCACCAAGGGAGCCATCTGAGAAATTCTTTGGTAATGCAGAAACTATTAAGAGTAATGTATCTATATAGAAAAGGACAAAAAGGAGAGAAAATTTTATCATAGATGCCTCCAAGAAGGTGAAGGAAATCAAAGAAAATGTCATGAATATCAGTGGTATATCAGCAAGTGACCTTGAAGGTTTGCAACCTGAAGCACATGTTTCACTGGTTGTAACATCTTCTAATATTGATAGTGGGAAGGCTACTAAGTTTCAAAGAGTGGACAGGAAAAGGAAAACCTCATCGGTACCTTCTCTTACTCCTAAGAAAACCAGGACACTAAGGAAAAAACAAAAAGCAGTTAGGGAACTGCAGAACAAGCTTACACCTAAGAAAAAATAGACACTGGTTACCCCCACACTAGATGATTTACTGAATGAGATAACAAAGGAAGGTAATCTATCTAATGTAAACAAATGGTATAATTCTTTTAATGATTCTAACATAAACACCATTGAGAAAAGCATTGTTCTAAATTTGGATATTTACAAGAAAGTTTTGATAGAAGTGATTGATGAGCTACCTTATGATTTATACATGAGATTGGAAGGTAAAAGGCTATCTCTGTTGGAATTGGACAAGAAATGAAAGTTGAAGCACTCTTGGTTGTACATCTGGTAAACTCTAGAGAAGAAATAAATGAGCTTATTTCTTAATCTAACCGACCTATATTTGCTAGTGGACACTAGCAAGTAAGCCTGATGGCTGGAAGAGTTAAGGAGATTTCTTATGAGACTAGAGATAAATGGGAAATATTCTTTGTGGAGAAGGAAAATAAAGAGGAAAGAAGATGACCCAAAATGGAAAAGACATTCAAGGTATATTAAAAGGACAAGGGAAAAGGTAAAACAGGTGGTGTATGTTCTATAGAAGTAATAGATAACATCCCTCCACTAGCTCAGGACACCCCTCCTCTAACATCACTGGTTCACACAGCTAATCCACTGGATATGGCTATTGAAGGTATAACTCATTATGATACTAATCCAGAGTTTGAGATACTCTTTACAATGAATATGGATACCCAAGATATAAACATTGTTGTCGACAAAGAGACTACAGAGGATAAGGCAAATAGTGTTGAGGATAGCAAGATTAAACAGAAACCGGCACAAAATATTGACTCTCAAGAAACTGAGATACCAACTCAAATAGAGCAACCAAAATCTAAAAAACCAGTAGTAGAACTTTCAGAGAAACAAACTGAGGCAGAGGTTCATGTTGAGATTGAGACACCGACAGTTACTGAGATGCTTAATCAACCTAAGAAAGCATCGAAGGTAGAGGTATAGACATAGATAGATCCACTAGAAAAAAATGTAAGTAAAGTGGATACATCCGATGGAAATAAAGAGGATATAGTGAAGGTGATTGGTCAAACATCTGTTGAGATGAAATCTACAACAAAACTGAGTACATCTATAGGTGAATTCAGACCCACTAACATAACAAAGGTACTTTTGGATTCTATTAAAAGGATAATTGATTGCAATGCATTATCATTTAAGGCAATTTATAAAACATTTACCTATTCTGAAGATGATTGCGCCTAATTTTCAGATAGATCATATTAAGGATTCTATAGGTAAATTGGACACATTGTCCAAATTAATTATTCATAATGTTATAACTATAGACAAGATAAATGAGGGTATCATTAAGGAGAGAGTTGACAAAGAGAAAAACACATTCTTTAAGAACATCATAAAGAAATGTATCGATCACTTGGATACACTTTTATCCATACTCAATTCTACAATTTTGGAGTATAAAGAGTTATATAGAGAAGCATGTAAACATCATTGTTTGACTGAGGAAATTAATGAGGAGATCAAGAAGACATAGAAAGAAATTGATGACATTGCGGACAACATGATAGGTTCATCTGAACTTATATTAGTTTTTGAGAGGTTGGAAAAACTTGAGAAAGAGAAGGCAAGGATAAGGTCTAATGCCCGGGAACTAAAGGGTAAACTTGGTCCAAAGTCTAACAATCTGATTACTCAAAGAGTTGAATTAATTTAAGGCAACAGTTCAAGGAGAGTGATCACCAGAGCAAAAAATGCACTATCTCACCGGTATGATGTAGCAAACTGAGGCAACTTTAAATGTCAGCAACAAGTTTATGCAGAGTCTAAATCTAGTTTTAATAGACATCTTTTAGATTGTAACCAACCGATTAAAGACCTTGAGGTAGCATTATTACACTCTTTTGATTATTTATGGTATCCTTTGTCATTGATATCAAAGGGGAAGTAGTGAAGAGAAAAATGCATGTACAATGGAGATCATTTGCTCAGGGGGAGAACATCTTTTTGGATTTCAGTTTTTGGATAATAGTTTTTTATTTTTCTCATGAGTGTTGCCATCAATACCAAAGGGGGAGATTGTTGGAATTCTACACTCTTACGAGAATAGTTGATGTTTTCATTGATGGCAACCAACTGGCAACCCACTGGCAATAGGTTTCTACATGCTCGACATCACATATATTATATAGTGGCAGACACCAACATTGGTACGCACTTCACTCACATTCATATTATATTAGAAACAAAGCATACCGACACTCCAGCTGATATGGAATGAACTTTTGTTTATTGTAATGTAATTATCTTTTGTAAGACGACATGGTATATTGCAAAAGACTCATATATGTATGAGATCTTATAGGTCATTTTTGTAATGGTAATGGATAGGTAAATATTGTATAAGGTGATTTAGTGACAATGAAGGTTTTTGGTTAAGGTATCTATCTGAGCTTAAACCAATACCGAACCTAGCATAGGAGATGCTATTTTTAGCAATACATTGTATTAGATTTAATTATTCTTTTTGTAGTCAGTGTGACTCTTTTTGAGTAGTGAGCTCTAGACTGTTGGCCTCCCTGCATGTGCAGGCCCCTATTGTAAGTAGTATTTATTCATTGGCTAGTGAGTAAATATTGTGGGTCACAAATGCCATTGAGGTTTTTCCCACACTGGGTTTCCTCATTAAAATATCTTGTTTTATTGTGTGTTTCTATGTTATCTCTATTATTTGTGTTTATTGCAATAATTCTTATTTATCGATACACTATTTTTTGGTTGTAAAGTTATAAATAAGTTTAAATATTCTGCCAACTGGTTAGACACTAATTCTCCCCACCCTCTCAATGTCTTTGGGACTTTCATTGAATCTAACAACTGGGTCCTAGACATGATCAGCAACCACAACTTCCATACACACCTTCAACTTGCACTCAATAGTCCACCAGGGGTGGTTATAGTGGATCTAGTAGGAGAGGAGGACGTCAGTACTCTAGGCCATAGGGTGTTCAGATTCAGATATGTGGAACTTGCTTTACTTGTGGAGACATGGGACACATGGTGATAGAGTGCCCACAAAGATAGATGGAAGTTAGTTAGCACATGTCAAGTTCAAAACCTATAGTTGGGGACATGGGTAGGTCCCACAGAGTTTTCATAGTGGTTGATAACTACCAACCTGAGCATTAGGCCATGATTATAGAGGCTACAGGTATTATGAGAGGTAGTAGTGTTACTATCCTATTTCATTCAGGAGCTCTGGATTCTTTTATATTGCCATTGGTTGTAGAGCATTGCAGGCTAGTGGCAACTAGGCAAGATGTTAAATGGGAAGTTGAGCTAGCTTCAGGAGCTAGATTGTCTGTTGAATCAATGGTTAGGGATTGTTAGCTTCAAATTGGAGGTATGACCACCATAACAGACCTTTGAGTTACACCACTAGGATCTTGTGGCATAGATTGGCTATACACCCACAGAGCCAAGATGGATTGTCGATAAAAAAAGATCAAGTGTGTACATGATCATGGTACTTCCATAGTGATTTCAGGAGTTTAGAGACTCGTATCACTTCGTATAATATCCACTATGCAATTTAAGAGGAACATACAAAAGGGATGTCAATTATTTTCCATCATCATTAGTGATAGAGAAGAGGATGAGAAGGAACCCTCACTTGATGATCATCCTATTATTAAGGGATTTACAAACATGTTTCCTTTTGAGCTACCTAATATGCTACCTTGTAAAGAGATTCATTTTAATATAGATCTTGTACAAGAGCTAAGCCAATTTTGAGAGAACCTTATAGAATGACCACTAATGAGCTTAATGAGCTCAAGATCCATCTTGAGGAACTCTTAGAGAAAGGGCACATTCATCCTAGCGTCTCCCCTTGGGGTGCACCAATCATATTTGTTATGAAGAAGGATGGATCCCTACAATTATGTATGGATTACCAAGAGTTAAACAAAGTTACTATTAAGACCCAACATCCACTTTCTAGGGTCGATGACTTATTTGATTGACTTCAAGATGCCAAGGTATTCTCAAAGATAGATCTAAAGTTAGGGTACAATCAGTTGAGGATAGTGGAGAGCGATATTCACAAAACCCCTTTCCATACTAGATATGGCCATTATGAGTTTACAGTGGTCCCATTTGGTCTTAAGAATGCTCTAGTTGTATTCATTAGTCTCATGAATGGGGTATTCTGCACTTTCCTTGACCGGTTTGTGATTATGTTTCTTGACAATTTATTGATATATTCTCGGAATGAGAAGGAGCACGAGGAGAACTTGAGGTAGGTATTGCAGTGCTTGAGAGATAATCAGTTGTATGACCGTTTGTCAAAGTGTGAATTCTTTAGATCAAAGGTCTGATATCTAGGACATGTGGCATTAGGTGATGGGATCTCAGTTGACCCATCAAAGATCAGAGCTATCATGGATTGCCTAGTGCCAACCTCTATGACAAAGGTCAAGAGTTTCATGGGCATAGAAAGATATTATAGATGATTCATTGAGGGTTTATCTAGGGTTGTACGCCCCATCACATCCCTTCAATGAAAGTGAAAGAAATTTGAGAGGACAAAAAAGTGTGAGAGAGCCTTTCAGGAACTCAAAAAGGCACTTACTAGCGCATCTATTCTTGTTGTGTCAAATCCCTTAGCCAATTTTTTGGTATGCATAGATGCTTCCTTGGATGGTTTAGGAGTAGTACTTATGTAGGATGGTCAAGCTATTGCATATAAGTCTAAGAAACTTAAGACTCATGAACTTAACTACCCCACTCATGACCTTGAGCTTGCAGCAGTGGTGCACACACTTGTGAGATGGAGACACTTTCTTTTAAGACATCATTTTGAGCTTTATTCTAATTATCAGATCTTGCAATACATATTTGCTTATCCTAACCTTAATTCTCATCAAAGGAGATGGATGGAGTTTTTGTGTGAGTAGGATTTTGATATTCACTACATCAAGGGGAAAGAGAGTGTAGTTGCAGATGCCTTCAGTAGGAGACATCATGAGATATACTCCATGTCTATAGATACATGTATAAGAGATCACATATTGCAACATTTTCTCAAGGATGAGTGGTATTTAGAGTTGTGTTGGGTAGTACAATCTTAGGAATCCCTAGAAGGGAAATATGTATGTTATTCATTGGAGTTTGATGGACTACTATGCCAGAGAGGGCACATTTATGTACCTTGTTCTAGGAAGTTGTGAGATTTCATTATGATTAAGACTCATAGAGAACCTTATGCAACACATCTCAAGGTTAAGAAGATGCATGCATATTTGAGACAATTATATCACTGGCTAGGTTGTTGGCATATGGACACTCCAATGAGACATTGTGTGTGATTGAAGGTTTTGTCATTGATGGCAACCTTCCAATCCTATGGCACCGGCAAGACATTATACAAGCAAAGCATTACACAGGCAACCTTGTAATCTTATGGCATTGGTAAGACATTATACAAGCAAAGCATTACTCAAACAAGATAGTGCATCGACATCAGCAAGATCACTCTACACTAGCACCGGCACAGAAGATGTACACCGGCACATAAGAGAACATGTATACCAGCATAGAGGCCGACAGGATTTTTGATATGTAATATTTTGTTTATTATTGTAGACCGACTTGGCAAATTGTAAAATGACTCTTGTATATAAAAGAGGTCATTGTAGACATTTGTAGGATATGGATAGCAAGCATAAAGAAAATTATAAGGTAGACCTAATGTGTGAATTGTAGGTCAAGGGTATATGTAAAGAACAAAGCAAGAACCGGTACTGAATCTAGCATTGAAGATGCTATTGTAAAGTAGTACAGAATATTGGATTTGTGTAAATCCTCATTGTAAGTCAGTGTGACTTCTTATTGAGCAGTGTGCTCTAGGCAGTTGGCCTTCCTACATGTGCAGGCCCCTATTGTAAGTAATATTCTCTTATTGGCAAGTAAGTGAATATTCTGGGTCACAAATCCCACTGAGGTTTTTCCCACACTGGGTTTCCTCATTAAACATCTTGTGTTATGGTGTTCTTTTCATGTGGATGTTTTTGATTCTGTTATTTACATTAATTCTTGCATACCAATATACTGTTACTTTATGTTCTGCATATTCAATTTTAAGAAAATTACATTACCGGTTAGATACTGATTCACGCCCCCCTCTCAGTATCTATGGGAACCCTAACAATTAGTATCAAAGCCTGGTCCTCTATTTTTGAAAGCCTAACAACTTGAGGAAGATCTTGACACCGGTAAAGATGGAAAATCTAATGAAGCAACTTGAAGGAGCTCTTACTGACTATGATGCAGAGAAGTTGAAAAATATCAAATTAGAAGATGACTTAAAAGAAGCTTAGGACATTATTTGGGCACTTCAAGAAAATCTTACTATTACAAGAAATAAGAGGAGAACTTTGTGAAAAATTGCAAAATGAGAATGATGAAAAGGAATCACTAAATGATATGATAAGCAAATTGAAATAAGAGATCATGACAACAAAAAATGAAATTAAGGATATGACTATGAGATTTTGCAAAGAGATTGAGGATAGAAAGAAGAATGAAGAAGAATTGACCAGAAGACTAAGTGATGCAGCAAAAGAGAGCACAAGACTTAGCTATGAAAATGATATGTTGAAAATAGATCTGATGCATACTCAGAATGACTTGAATGAACTAATGAGACAAAAAGAAATCTTGGAAAGGGAATTGGAAACTACAAATCAACACAAAGAAAAATTCAAGAAAAGCTCAGAAGAACTTGATACCTTATTGAAGAATCAAAAACCCAAAGGTGACACTTTTGGAATTGGATTTGAAGTTGGAGAAAGCTTTGGTACTGCAAATACCTAGGATCATAGCAAACTGGTAAGACCTTCTAATACTTACAAATTCAATGGAAAATGCTTTAACTACAATAAATTTGGTCATAGGGAAAATGAATGTAGATCTAGGAATTATCAAAACATCAATCCTTCCATTGGTCAATGCTCCAAATGCAACAAAATTGGTCATAACTCTAAAAATTGTAGAATGAATGTAAGATGTTATGTTTGTGGAAGATTTGGTCATTTATCAAATAAATGCAGAACACAAACTGGCATAGGTAATGGGAAAGCTATTCAGAAAAATAATGTAACTTGTTATGCATGTAACAAGATTGGTCATAGTGCTAAATTTTGTAGAAGTAAAGGTACATCGGTAGATAACAAAAGTACTAGTTTGAAAGGTAAAGAAAAGGTTGAAGAGGTTAAGCAAGAATTCTCAAAGAAATGGATTAGAAAAGGTGATCTAAATATTGGGGATACTCCTCCACTGGTAGAACCAACAAATGCTCCACTGGTAGGACAATATGATGCTCCACTGGCAGGACAGAGCAATGCTCCACTGGTAGGATGTTCTTCATCAAATTGAAGAAAATTATCTTGAGGGTTTGGCAATCTAATGACACATGTGCTATTATTCCCTCGGTTAGAGAAAAGAAGTTGAAAATCATTCATTACCGGCAAATAAATTTGAGTTAATACATTACCAGCAAGTAATTAATGTGGTAGGTAGCAGAAAAGACTTTATAAAATAAGGTTTTTGCTCCATTTCATTTCACCATGAATTCAAACTTTCAAAGAGCATGAAGATTTTTGTGTTAACGCATTCCGAGCAAAGAGGCAAAGAACTTTAGCAAGCAATCCATCCAAAGGTAGAAAAAGGTATTTATCATCATGGCATCCTCCTCTGCACCTAAATTCATAGCAAACCCTACAGTAGTCGAAGTTATAAAATGACCTAGGCCCATGTTTCAGCTAGTTCCTGAGGTAGCTAAGAAAGATGACAACACAGGTGCTTTTTCAAAAATTTCAAAAGGTGTTGTTTATGCAGAAGACCCTAGAATGTATATTCACTGCAACATAGAGGAATTAGGTGATGAAGAAATTAAAAACATGTATAAGTCTGTCATATGTGACAATTCCAGAAATGTGAAACCTGAGCTTAAAATTGTTGAAATCCTAGGATTCACTAAAATCCTCTACATTCCTGAATTTCCCAAGGAAGTGGTTAGGATAGTTTTAAGTAGGGTACATGGTTCATTCTTTTGGCTTGACTCAGTGCATAAAATTACAAAGGAAGCTATGAAAGCAGTAATAGCGTTACCTTCCACTGGTAACACTCCTAACAAAACCAAGAAGGTCTCCAATGACCTAGTAACAAACTTAACTAGTGCAACATCCGACAAGAGATCATTGAGGGTTAATGATGTGACCAATACAAATGTTAGATTTGTTAGCATGATTTTAGGTTACAAAGCAACTCATGCTAATAGGCTTAACTCAGTTTCCAGTTTATGCATAAAGAGTACTTATGATATGGTTAAGGACAATGTAAAAATTGATATCTGTGAATGGTTAAAGGATGAGTTGATTGACAATTTAGCAAAAATCAAGAAGGTTAAGAAAGGAACCTTTAGATTTGGAAATTTACATGTATGCTTAATGCTACATATAACCAAACAGGCTCCTGATATAGGCAACAAGGATTTTGGATTTGACATACCGATAGGAAAACAATTATCTGACTTATTCAACAACATGGGTGAAAACAGAAAAAAGAATATCAATGAGTATTTTCAAGCACTAAAAGTCAGAATGAATAAAAGAATTAGACTATCATAGGAAATTGTCAACAAATACAAGGATGATATATGTTTTGTAATAAAAAAGGATGAGATCTAGATGGAAGTAGTCATCCCAAGGACAATCTGGGTAACAGAGATGGGGTATGAAACAGATGACCACATAGTGGAAACTTATGCCAAAGCACTTCTGGAAGCCACCAATGAACCAAAGGAAGAAGTATTTGGTAGTGCTGAGGCCATAGAAAGTCAAATTCAATCTAAGAAGAGAGTGAAAAAGGTTGAGACATTTGTGAGAAAAGGAACTAGACAAGCAAAAGCCATAAAGGAAGATGTATTAAAGAAAATTGGTATAACTGAAGATGAGTTGGCAGCCCAACAACCTGAAACTCATCTATCACAAGTAGATACTTCCTCAAAAGGAGATATGCCAACAAATTTTAAAAGAGTTGTTAGGAAAAGAGACCCCTCACTGTTAACCACTCCTTCACCTAGAAGGACAAGATAGAAGCAACAAGCTATGAGATCTCCAGTCAAGAAGGTCACACCTAAGGAGAAGCTGACCCCCAAAAAGAAGAAGAAGACAAACACTGACTTGGCCCCTCTTGAAATATTACTAAATGAGATCATAGAGGAAGGTAAGTTGAAAAACATAGGGAAAATCTATGACACCCTATCAGATGATGAGAAAGGACAAGTTGAAGAGAGTGTCATATTACACATGGACATGTATAAAAAGTTTTTGTTGCAAGTCTTAAATGAAATTCCTGATGAACTATATAAAAGACTTGAGGCCAGAAGGCAAGGAATAATTGAGTTGGATAAGAAAATTAAAATAGAAAAATTACTTGCAGTATACCCGGTCAACTCACCTAAGGAAATTGATGATCTGATAGCTCAGACTAACTAGATAGTTTTTTCCACTGCACACCAGCAAATTTCACTAATGGTAGGTAGAGTTACAGAAGTTTCAAAGGAAACAAAAAATGGTTGGGATACATTCTTGGTTGAAAAAGAAAAACAAGAAGAATATAGGAATCCCAAGCCTATTTTGGTATATCAGAAGGACAAAGGGAAAGGTAAAGTTGGTGGACCACCAAGTATCAAGATTAGAGACAACTTACCCCCATCTCCTTTAAATACTCCACTGGAAAAAATAACAACTGCAAAAGATCAATCGACAGCTGAGAGTATGGATACAGAGGATAATAATCCTAATCCTGAAGTCCTATATACTGTGAATGTTGATACTTAGAAGATCAACATAGTGGTGGATAAGGATACAACAGATAAATCAGGTATAGCCAAAGAGCCTCTAGCAATAGGAAACACAGAGCAACCAGCAGTAGATATAGAGAAAAAGATGGAATCTGGAACACAAACAGAGAAACCAATAGAACTAAAGGCTCTAGAACAGATGCCACTGATAAGAAATGATGCAGGAAAACCAATGCTTAAAGAGATGGAGACACAAACAGACCTACCAGAGGTCAATACTGGCATGGCCAGTTCCATCGGCACTCAATTTGTTGGGTCACCATCAAATGTGACTGAGGTATTACTTGAATCTATCAAGAAAATAATTGATTATAGCTCACAAGCTTATAAAGCAATAGATGATTCAATTCCATTTTTGAAATCAATAGCTCCTAATTGTAATATAAACAATAAAGATTCTTTAGGCCAGTTGGATACACTTTGTAAATATATTTCTGGAAATTTTGAGCAAACAAAGGTAAAATCTGTAAAGGAAAGTGTAGAAAAAGAGAAACAGAAATTCTTTGAGGAAGGAATAAAGAAGTGTAACAAGGAATTTGACACACTTCTACCAGAACTGTGCAATTTATTGAAAGAGTACGAAACTCTGTACAAAGACACCTATAAGATAAATTTTTTGACAATAGATGTAGACAAAAAGATGAGCAAGGTACAGGAAGAGATCAATAAACTTGCAGATAATTTTGTTAACTCACCCGATACATTATCAGTTTTTGAGGAAAAGATAACAAATTTTGAGGAAGAATTGCTCAAATTAGAAAGGGAGAAAGAGAAAATAATAAACAAGGCAAAATTCTTGAGATCTAAACTAAGTCCAAGATTGGACTATTTAGCATCTCTGTGGAAGGAAATCTCAGAGGCACTAACACAGGGAAGCAAAACACTAGCAGAGCACTTGCAGCATCTCACCGGTATAGTATACAGAACTAACACAACAATAAAAGACAATAAGAAGTTTATTGGTATTATAAACTTAATTTTGGGAGATATTCTTCAGATAATAACTACCCAACTACAAGGTTGAGGTTATGGATTGGTATAACTAAAAAATCTACTAACCTTTATCATTAATGCCAAAGGGGGAGTAGTAGGATGAGAAAATTCAAAACACGGGGATCACATGCTCAGGGGGAGCTCTCACATTTTTGGTAACATTTTTGGTCTACACTTTTTGGATATCTTTTGAAATTTCTCATGAGTGTTGCCATCAATGCCAAAGGGGGAGATTATTGGCATATGGACACTCCAATGAGACATTGCATGTGATTGAACATTTTGTCATTGATGGAAACCTTGCAATCCTATGGCACTGGCAAGACATTATACCGACAAAGCATTACATAGGCAACCTTGCAATCCTATGGCACCGGCAAGACATTATACCAAAAAAGCATTACTCAAACAAGATAGTGCACCAGCATCAGCAAGATCAATCTACACTGGCACTGGCATAGAAGATGTACACTGGCATAAAAGAGAACATGTATACCGGCACAGAGGCCAACAAGATTTTTGATATGTAATATTTTGTTTATTAATTTAAGCCGACTTGGAAAATTGTAAAATGACTCTTGTATATAAAAGAGATCATTGTAGACATTTGTAGGATATGGATAGCAAACATAAAGAAAATTAGAAGGCGGACCTAATGTGTGAATTGTAGGTCAAGGGTATATGTAAATAATAGAGCAAAAACTGGTACTAAATCTGGCATTGAAGATGCTATTGTAAAGTAGTACAAAATATTGGATTTGTGTAAATCCTCATTGTAAGTTAGTGTGACTTCTTATTGAGCAGTGTGCTCTAGGCAGTTGGCCTTCCTGCATCTGCAGGCCCCTATTGCAAGCAATATTTTCTTATTGGCCAATAAGTGAATATTGTGGGTCACAAATCCCACCGAGGTTTTTCCCACACCGGGTTTCCTCGTTAAACATCTTGTGTTATGGTGTTCTTTTCATGTGGATGTTTTTGATTCTATTATTTACATTAATTCTTGCATACCAATATACTGTTACTTTATGTTCTGCATATTCAGTTTTAAGAAAATTACATTACTAGTCAGATATTGATTCACCCCCCCTCTCAGTATCTATGGGAACCCTAACATGGGTATGCAACAACTCATTGTAGAACTAGTAGCTCGATGCCTTGAGTGCCAAAGATTTAAGGTGGAACACCGCCATCAAGGTGGGTTGCTCCATACTCATGCAATACCAAAGTGGAAGTGGGACATAATTTCAGTGGATTTCATTATAGGTATTCCTATGCCATCTTGCCATCATGATGCCATCATAGTGACAGTTGACATGTTGACCAAAGTAGCTCACTTTTTACTAGTCGGAACTATTTTCACAACACCAACAGTGGCATAGGTGTTCTTATAGGATATTGTCAGGCTTCATGGCATTCCATGCAAGATCATTTCATATAGGGATTCCCTCTTTACTTCTTCATTTTGGAATGCATTACATGTAGCGTTGGGTACCAAACTCAACTTTAGTACAACCTATCATCCAAAAATGGATGGATGGATAGAGAGGGTGAACAAGGTATTGGAGAATACACTCTATATGTATGTCATAGATCATCAGACTAGATGCAAAGAGTATCTTCACTTGGTAGATTTTGTCTATAATAATGGGTATCACACTTCCTTGGGGATGCCTCCTTATCAGACATTATGGTAGTTCTTGTAGAACACCTTTGAGTTGGGACCGCATTGAGGATAGATTAGCCATTGGTCCTAAGTTGGTTTGAGATATGGAGTAGTAGGTGGACTTTATTAGACAATGCCTTAGAGAGGCACAAGATAGATAGAAAAATTATACAAATGCAAAGAGCATAGATTGTAGCTACATTGTTTGAGATAGAGTCTTTTTGAGAGTGCGACCACATATGAGTCCAATCCATTATGGAAAGGGTTCTAAGCTTGCACCTCACTTTGTTAGACCATTTTACATCCTTGAAAGGATAGGACCAATTGCATATCATCTAGCTTTGCCACCTACCCTGTCATGCATCCACAATGTGGTTCATGTGTCTATATTGAGGAAGTATATTTATGATAAGTCTCATATTCTATATAGGGATACCTTGTAGGTGGAGTCAAATGGATTGTTGGCTTTAGGTCTAGTGGGATTTTTATGACAAGGTTACAACATAATGGGAGGATGTAGCATAGATGAGATCTCAGTACCCCCATCTTTTTTATGAACTCCACGATGAAGTTCATTCGTAGAGGGGGAGAATGTGAGGCCCTACCACAAGCCCATCATAGCACTTCTCTGATTTTCATGTTAGACTTATTATTTGATATATTATCTTGATGTATTATGGATTTAGATACTATTTGAAAGGTGATTTGATATCATGGGATATGATGCATTCCATCTTACATTGATTTTAGTACTTATTGGGATAATGATATGATAAATATATATATGTCCTAATGGAAAATTGATTTATATGATTCTTATGATGATCCAATTTAGTAATTGATTTCATATGGATTTTATAGGGAAAATGTTAATTGGATACTGTCTCCATTGCTTTTCCTTTGGATCAATTGATGAGATGTTGTGAAATTGATGTTATATGTGTATTTCCCTTCTTTTTCTTTCATATGCATGTGGTTTTGGATTCCTAATATGTGAAATTAATCCATTTGACCATGGAAATACATGGAGAACTAAGACCAAATCTATGTGAAATAGTGTAATTTGCCCACCAAATACCCTAGAGAAAAGTAATCATCTATCATACTAATTGAGATTATTTTTGTTATAACTAACAACTAATGTAACACATAACATCTCCGTCTAACAACATTAATTAACCATTTAAACAATATGAACATACATCATCTCACATTTAACTAATTTACACAAACAGAAATAACATGACATCATTAACCTTTCCCTAGGGTACTTCAATGTCATTACTTAAATTAACTTCCCTAATGACATCCTACTCACATGATAATCTTATCCCATCTTGAATTAATGCATCATATTTAATTTCCAAACAATGAGATATGAAACCTACTATCTTATCTATCCATTATGAGATGCATACCATTATACCATTCTACTACCATATTACATTCCTTCTTTTAAAATGCAAGGCAACCCCATAATCCTACATTCATTTTATGCACCAAATACAAATGTATTTTAACCCAACATCTCCTATCTACACACTCTTTTCCTTATCCATGATAGTGCAATCCTCATGCATGGGTATAATCCATCTTTGATAATCCATTTAAGCATAGTTCAATCGCTTCCAATACTAACATGATCTCATTGCATTTATTATTATTATCTCCTTATAATGTATAAACTATAATTCATTCTTCAATCCATATGATAAACTAATTCCCTTATTTCTTTACTTAAGAATGAGCAAGCACAAAATCACACTAATCCTTCAATCGTAAAGTTAATTTATTGACTTACAAACATATAAAAATATAAATCCATTTATTCAATACAAGTACATGGCATACAACATATACAAGTCATTTACTATTCATCTACAATGATATACATTCTATTTCTATGCAAATCAATCCATTTCATATTAGCTTCATTCTAAACCTCAATACCTTTTAATTCCAATTTTATTTCACATTTAAATTCTCACATGGTCATATATGTCTCCTCCATCATGATTTACCTATTAGAAACATGATCTATTCACATTTATAATTCCTTCAGAACATCATTGTTTTTACATAGCACCAAAAGCATATCCACAAGTATAATAACAATAGTTTCCTTTCTTAATCCAATTACACATGCAACCAGTTTCCGAACAAGATCATTTCATTTGACAATATCCTCAATGCATAACACAAGAATCCTAATATTTTCCTTCAATAATCCTCATTGCATTCTATTCATATTTTTCCTAATTTCCAATATGTACACATAGAGACATCATTATCTAAATCTTATCTATATTATCTAACATCCTCAATAGTTTCATTTAAGATTATTCCATTTCTCAAGGTTATTTCACATATTAAATCATAACCTAAAGAATAACCATAAAATTCCTTTCTAACAAATGTAAGATTATATAATAAATCACATCTAGTTCAATTGCAAGTCCATTTCCAAATTTGGGTACATGAAATCATTTCCTTAATTTAGAAATAACATATCCATACATCTCATTGCCACATTTACAAATCATGACATACCCTAACTACCATTTATGAACTACTTACGAATACATTTACATAACAATACATCATGAACATAGCTCTTCCTTTTACATGATTCCATCTACCACATACAAGATACTACATACATTCATTTTATCATATTCATTACATATATTTGCAACAAGGTGCATCCATAATCCATCAAGAAGGAGAATCCACATCCACGCATAAAGAACACCAACAAGGGTAAAAACTCAATGGTAAAAAGCACCAACCACCCGACCATGTGGAACCAAAGCAACCACCCCCCATGCTAGAAGATGAGATAGGGTCCCAACACACACTCTACATCTAGGTTGACACTTAATACAAAAACACAAGCTTACAACAACACTCTCAAGTATGGAGTAAATACAACTAGCACAAACAACCATACTAAGAAAATCCTAGAAGCTTATCAACTAACAAGGCACAATCATAAGATCATCAAAGGGAACACATGTAGGAGTGGAGTGTCATTTCATGTTAAAAGAATCCTTTCAAGGAACCTCTTGTTAAGTGACACACATGTGGAACCATCCTTTCAATGAACCTCTTGGTAAGTGACACATATGTGGAACCATCTCAACCTATGAGAGATCAAGGGAGTTTGGTTTACTGTCTTCACGGCCTTCTCATGCTTATCTTAAAACATTATCCCTAGGAATAAGTCATGAGTCTCAAATAAATTAATTATCTTATCTAGTTATCTATCTATCCATCCCATGAGTTTATTTTTAAATTTCCACTTGATTACAATAACATGATAAATTTCCAATGAGCCCTGCTAGTCTAGAATTCATGCATCCTTACAAGGAACCTCATGCAAGCCTATCTCTCTTGACCCCGATCATCACAAGGAAGACCACTCCCCCCTAACATGGTCTCAAATATGAAAACACAAGAGGCTCTAGAATCATAATTAAACTTGAGGACATACATAAATCTGAAATCACAAACAATCCATATGCAACCAACAATCTCATCTCATAATCATCAAACATGTGAAAGGTCACAACATGAGAACCAAAAAAAAATGAGCCTCTTGGAAAAATCAACATATAAATTCCATAAGAAATTTCATCAAATCTGAAATGAATGATCAAATACTCTCAACAAGGCCTATCCACTTGTTGGCCCATAATCACAAGAATCTCAATCTCTCTCTTGGCACATCAACAAGAGAGGAAGCACAAACAACTCAAATGAAGTAAAATGCATATAAAAAATGAAAATGAATCATATTAAGACTTAAAAAATCATAAATAAACATTATACAACATCATAAATGCCCTCAAAAATCCTCTCGTACGGCCCAAAATCCAACTGACATCAAACAAACTTCAAATTGGACAAATCCCTAAAAATACACAGATTGGCGCATACATTCTTTGAAGTGGTATATATCACTGATAATTTAGTGCATCTAGGTGATCTTTTAGTGCATATGGTGATTGTTTTAGTGCATATGGTTAGTCTTTTAGCGCATAGGAAAAAAAAGTGTAAATTTTGGCAGAAAACTGCTTAAGTGTGGGATCAAAATAGCTCGGAATATAATGAGCCAAATATGACATATTTATACTTGTTGGAATCAGAAAAAAATGAAGTTTAAGGATATGTGAACAAAATAAAATAATTAAATTCATCCAAGGATCTCCAATTGAAAACATAATGCAAACTTCAGGAGGGAAAAACATCTCTAGCAAGTTCAGAAAACCATCAAACACCAAATCTTGAATCCAAATAATTAAATAGACTCAAAAAACATATAAACATAAACAATATAATTATTCAAAACATAAAACTACATTAAAACAAGGGAAATATAAAATTTCTTAGAAGGAGATGAGTCCTGTGAGTCTTCCTCATGACAAGGCCAGACTGGAAGCTCAGAAGGATCTCTCCTCTCAACTCCACAAACTCCCTTAAATATTTAACAACATGAAAGAAATATCCAAAAAAATAATAATCAAATACAATAATATCATAAATAGAATAAATCTCAATACATATAAATCCCATGTTGTGTATTCATGACAACCATGGAAAAGATAACTTCCAAACTTTCATCCAAATAAACATCTCATAACCCATGGAATTCCCAATCATTTCCATTAAGAATAGGGAGAATGAAACGAACTATTTCCTTATTCCCCACACAAAATATTCATGGAGTAAACACTTGTAGACAATGAAAACAAAGATAAACAACAAGGGTATGGCCTCTAACGTGCAACCCATGTGATGGTAGGTCTTTGAAGGACAGCCCACAAGTTTTG
Organism: Cryptomeria japonica; assembly: GCF_030272615.1. NCBI lineage: Eukaryota > Viridiplantae > Streptophyta > Pinopsida > Cupressales > Cupressaceae > Cryptomeria > Cryptomeria japonica. Next base: position 227,493,116 of record NC_081413.1, read on the forward strand.
CAATCCAAATCCAAACCCAAATCTCTTCCAAACCTACTCCAAGCAATCTACTAAGAATCCTAAGCTAAGGAATGGAACCCATGAACATTCACAAGGAATCCATTAAAAGGAAACAATAGATAAGAAACCCTAGAAAACCAACCAATAGGGTAATTCCATTTTGGAATATTTTTCCCATATCCTATGGTTTCCCCAAGATAAAATCATCTAATAGGAGAATAGCGTAGGTAGGAGATATTAACATATATTATAAGTGTTGTGCCTATGAAGTGCGAAACCTGCAGCTGCAACACAAAACACTCAATAGATCATTACAAGCATGGTTAGAAAATAATAAGAAAAGAAAGATGAACCATGACAAAGTGACCCATCACCTCCGAAGAGATGAGAGTATGGATTTTCTCTCAGATCTAGATAAGCAATCCCCGTGACTTGACTACACCTAGATGGAGGATTTGAAATGATAATGATATGCAAAGATGAGATTCATTATGCTAGATTGATCCAAGAGACTAATTAAGCTAATGATATGCATGATTAAGCTATGATGATGATGCAATTAAGATAGAAAATAGATTGATTGAGCTACATGATTCAACAATTATGCTAGAAAATGATCAAATTAAACTAAATCTAAGATGCAATTGCTTAAAACAACATTGCTCAAATGATATGGCTATATTAACAATGCATAAGATTAAAATGAGATGGGATCCTTATTGTTCCAAAATGAGGGATATTTATAGGATTTCCAAGGCCAGGAATGAGGTGGCAAGAATCAACGGTCAAGATTGAGTTAGAAGATATCAAGGGTGAAATTGGAGGAGGTTGGAGAAGAGGTTGGAGGAAGAGACACTTGTCATCTCTATGGTGACAAGTGTCAAGGATCTTTTCTCATAAAAGGGAAAGTGTCCAAGAGAGGAGACATGTGGCCAAAGTGCCATGCATCTCAAGAAGAAAATATCCACACCGCAAGAGGTTAGGATAAGGAGGTTAGAATGTGCAAGATAGGATAGGGTTAGGTAAAACCCAAGGATAGGTGGAATGGTTGAGGTTAGAGGGATGGTTATGTTAGGTCTCAGAGATAACTAAGAGGGGGGGGTGAATAAGTTGTCTAATAAATTTAAACTAGAAACAACTGAAATAACTTTAATGCTTGATACTGGTAAACTAGTCTTTTATGCTGATAGATAGTTATATCAGTTAATTGCAATACCAGTAAGGATTAATGTATGAAACAAAAGGAAAAAGTCATCCACAACATATAACACAAAATTTGTATCTGGAAACCTTGTAAGGGGAAAACCACAGTGGGAAACCTTACCCACAATCAGATGATACTACTGCAGATAGTATGTGTATACAAATGGGGTTTGCACATGCAGAAAGGCCAAGTGCCTAGAGCTCACTGCTCAATCACAAATGGGAGTCACACTAACTACAATTGGATGGTTAAGTCCAATATGGATGTACTGCCAAATTTAGCATCTTTATATGCTGGATTCAGTACAGGTATAGTTCTTATTGTCTTAAAAAAAAACCTCCTTCAATCTTCAAATGATGTCTGCATGTATAGCTCTGATTATTCTCAAATATACCTTCACACAATTCTTTTTCGCATTCCACATTCAATCTTACAAATAAGATCTTACATTTATATCATAACCTAGGAACAATTTTAGTAGGTTGGCTCTAAAGGATATTACAATAAAATCAATTTACAAGTAAATTAATGCCCGATGCAATAAGAAATTCAACATGTCAGCTTAATGCATTTACAACAATAATAAATCATCTCCATAGCGTGCCATGCTGATCTGAAAAAGATAAGTCTGTCGGTGTATAACCTGGACCTATTTGTCGGTAACAGCAAATATGCAAATATGAATCTGCCAATAAATAAATCTTCAAGACAAAGTGTCCAAATGATGTCTTCGACATAACCAGGTGTTTTCCATGTCATTCCAAGTGCTGGTGAACATTATATCCTATCGGTGTACTAGATATTGGTGACTATGTATGAGTCATTTTCTTGCTGGTGAATGTTGCTGATTCTTCAAAGTGCTAGAGTTGATAGTGTTTAGTAGGTGTTGAAATCAATGACAAAACCATACCAAAATACCAACAATCTCCCCCTTTGGAATTGATGGAAACACAAGATGGAAAAACCATCAAAGTGCCAAAATAGAAATGCCAAATACCAAAAACCAACAATTTCCCAAAAAAGAAATTATAACCAGAAATCAAAGTTCAGATATGAATAGTCTCTCCTCAAAGTAACAGTCTCTCCCCCTAAGAGTGACATGTGTCTTTCTTGTGTTTTTCCATATACCAATCTCTCCACCTTTGACATCAAATGCCAAAGTAGTAAAAAAACATTTTCAAATACAAAATACCAACCAATTCAGTATACCAACTACTCCCCCTGAGAAGTAGCTTCCTCATCAAAAGCCGAAGAAAAAGATTTGTCTTTTAATTCTGTTGGTTGATGACAAACATCAACTTCCTAAGTCTCTACCGATAGGGGTATGACCCCAAGATGGTTTCTGAGATATTCAAAAGTCTCCTTAGATAGAGGTTTAGTGAAAATATCTGCAATCTGCTCTTTTGTATTCACATAAATCAGTTTTATTTCTTTTGCTTCAACATTTTCCCTTAGAAAATTCAGTTTTATAGAAACATGTTTGGTTTTAGAATGTAATACCGGGTTCTTAGATATATCAATTTCTGTAGTGTTATCACAATAGATAGTTATAGGTTCCTTGTATTTTACCTTTATGTTATTCAACATTTGTTTAAGCCATAATACCTGTGTACAGTTTGTTGCTGCTGTAACATATTTTGATTCTGCTGTTGATAAGGATGTACAACTTTATTTCTTACTCAACCAAGAAACTAGTCTTCTTCCAAGAAAGAATGCTCCACTTGTGGTGCTTTTCCTATCATCCACATCTCCTGCCCAATTTGCATATGTGTATGCACATAATTCAAAGTTTTCTTCTCTAGGATACCATAATCCAAGATTTGTAGTGCCTTGTAAGTACCAGAAAATCCTTTTTACTACTGATTCATGATTTTCTCAAGGATTACTCTGAAAAATTGAAACAATACATACTACATTCATGATATCAGGTCTTGTTTGTGTGAAATACAGTAAACCTTCTATCATAGATTTATACCTAGTTGGATTAATAGGTGTAGATTCATCTCTTAGTGATAATTTGTCATTTGTAGTCATAGGTGTGCTTACCGGTTTAGAGTTTTCCATCCCAAATTTCTTTAGTAACTCCTTCAAGTACTTAGATTGACTCAAGAATACACCTTTATTAGTTTGTGAAATCTGCAATCATAAAAAGAACTTTATTTCTCCAATCATAGATGTTTCAAATTCTTGCTACATTTCAATAGAAAAGTCTTCACATAATCCATCTTCTCCTCCAATGATTATATCATAAACAAAAGATTCTATAACCAAGATGTCATCATTAGTCACTTTATAATATAAATTGTTGTCTGTATTACCTTTCAAAAAACCAGTCTTCAAGAGATACTTATCTAACCTTGCATACCAAGCTCTTGGAGCTTGCTTTAACCCATACAAAGCTTTCCTTAACTTGCAAACCATATCTTTGTTTTCTATCAATGAAAATCCATCAAGTTATTCAATGTAAACTTCTTCTTCAAGATCTCCATTCAGAAATGCACATTTAATATTCATTTGATAAACTTTGTAGTTCTTGTGTGCTGCAAAAGCCAAGAATAATCTAACTACTTCAATTCTAGCTACCGGTGCAAATGTTTCATTGTAATAAATTCCTTCTTTTTTGAGAATATCCCTTACACACTATTCTTGCTTTATTTCTGATAAACTTACCATCTTCATTAAGTTTGTTTCTGAATACCCATTTTGTTCCAATCACATTTTTATCTTTAGGTCGGGGAACTAATGTCCATGTGTTGTTTTTCACATTTTGTTCTAATTCTTCTGCCATAGCTTTAATCCAATGTTTGTCTTCACATACCTCATTAACTAATGCTGGTTCAATTTGAGAAATAAGACATACCTCTTCATTTGCCAATCTTCCTCTTCTCATAACACCTTTATACTTGTTTCTAATTATCTGATCTTCAGAGTGATTCAATCTTACATACCGGGGTGTCTTTGTTTGCCACTATTCCTCAGTTGCAATGGAATTTTCAGATGATACAGGTGCAACTGGATCTTCATTTTGTACTGGTGGATTTAGTGTAGATTCATTTGTCAGTATTTTTGTTACTGGTTCAAAGTCTGTATACCTTGAAGTTTCTCTGGATTGTTCATCAATATTTACATTTGTACTCTCAACAACTTTCTGCAATCTTTTGTTAAAACATCTATATGCCTTACTCTTAGATGAATAACCAAGAAATATTCCTTCATCACTTCTAGGATCAAATTTACCAATATACTCATCTCTTCTAATATAGCATTTACTTCCAAATATTCTGAAATATTTAAGAGTAGGAGTAATACCAAACCATAGTTCATGAGAGGTCTTATCGGTTTCATCTTTGATGTGAACTTTGTTGAATGTATAGACCAATGTACTTACTACTTCTCTCCAATATGCATATGGTAGATTTGATTCTGATAACATACTCCTTGCTACATCCAAGATAGTTCTATTTTTCCTTTCAACAACTCCATTTTGTTGTGGTGTCCGAGGTACTGATATCTGTCTTCTGATTCCATTCACTTCATAGAATGCATTAAATTCCTTAGATGTAAACTCTCCTCCTTGATTTGATCTCAGACATTTGATTTTCTTATAGGTTTCATTTTCTATCATTGCTTTGAATAGTTTGAATTTCCCAAGTGCTTTTGATTTTTCTTTGAGAAAAGTAACCCAACACATTCTAGAATAGTCATCAATGATTAGCATGAAATATCTATCACCTTGTAAAATTTTAGTTCTAGCTGGACTGCATAAATCAGTATGAATTAAGTCAAGAGCATTATTAGATTTTTCTAGAATACTTTTGAAAGTAGCTCTAACTTCTTTTCCAAATTGACATTCCTTACATACTGGATTGTGAGGCTTAATAATCTTAGGTAAATCTTTAACTACCTTAGTAGTACTAATCTTCACAATGCAATCAAAATTTACATGACAAAGTCTCTTATGCCATAGCCAACTTTCATCAATATGTGCAATAAAGCATGTCTTTTCATTGTTATTCAAATGAAAGATATTAACTCTAGTTTGACTATCGGTTGCAATTTCCAAACCAGATCTGTTCATAATTTTGCATTTTCCATTCTTGAATTGTAACTGAAATCTTTTTTTAACTAATTGACCAACACTTAAAAGATTATGCTTTAAACCTTCAACATAGTAAACATTATCAGTATTATGCTTACCATCAAGAGATAGTGTACCTTTTCCTTTGATCAAACATGCTTTATCATCTCCAAATCTTACTAGACCTCCATTATACTCCTGAAAAGTTAGGAATTTACTCTTAACACCAGTCATATGATGTGAGCATCCTAAATCAATGATCCATTCATCCTTAACTTGAATTTTAGCTGCCAAGGCCTGTTCTACTGGTTGAATAGTAGGTGTTGGTTGATCTTCTATTATAGCAACAAAGATCCATCCATTATCTATTGGATCCTCATTAGAATCATCAGTGACTCCTTCATCAACAAGATAACAAGATTTGTCTTTATTTTTCTTAAATTTGTATCTCTGATATTCAGGGTTAGGTTTGTATGGCCTTGTAGCTTCTTCTCTTATCCTAGCATGTCTATCAGGGCATCTCAAACCCATATGACCAATCTTATTATAGTTAAAACATTTAAAGGGTACTTTACCATCATACTTACTTCCAACTGGACCTTTAGGCATTTTTGTTGCAAATAGTGCTTCAAGTTCTTCATTTTCTCTCCCGCTTTCTTCAAGTTATCTTGCATAAAAGGCTCTCCAATCAAACTTGTCAAATGATGGTGTAGATGATGTTGATGCCTTAAAAGCTAAGTCAGTTTTTATAGTAGCAATAGGACCAAATTCCTCAATTTCAAAGGTTGGAAGTTTGCCAATCAATATATCCCTAGTTATTGATGTGTTAGGCATTGTTCTTAGTTCATTTATAGTAGTAACTTTCATCTTACACGCTGGTGGAAATCCTCTTAAAACTTTTGAAACAATTTCATCTTCACTTAAGGTTCCTCCACAACATTTAATACCCAAAACAATTTCATTAACTCTTTCCATAAAAGTAGAAATCCTTTCATCTTCTTCCATTTTCAGATTTTCATACTTGACCCGGAAGCTTTCAAGTTTTGCAATTTTGACTGTGGAATCTCCTTCATTCAGTGTTTCCAAATGATCCCAAATAGATTTAGCAGTAGACCTATCTGATAGTCCCATGATTTTCTGATCTGATAATGCGCTCAGGAGTGCTTATCTTGCCTTGTAATCATTCTCTTCATCTTTAATCAGATTTGGTGGATTAGGTTGACTTGTAGTAGGAGCATAATAGCCATTCTTTGTAACATCCCAGATATCCTTTCCAATGCAATTCAGATGTGTCTCCATCCTAATCTTCCATATCCCATAGTTGGTTCCATCAAGTTTAGGACTACCCTTCCTGAAATAGTTGCTAGACATTGGATCTCCTCAAGCTGTTAAACTTTTGCAAAAAGAGGACTAGGCTCTAATATCGATTGTTAGGTCTTGGAGACAACTGAGAGGGGGTGAATGAATTGTCTAATGAATTTAAACCAGAAACAACTTAAACAACTTTAATGCTTGATACTGATAAACCAGTCTTTTATGTCGGTAGATAGTTATATCAGTTAATTGCAATATTGGTAAGGATTAATGCATGAAACAAAAGGACAAATTCATCCACACACCATAACACAAAATTTGTATGTGGAAACCGTGTAAGGGGAAAAACCATGGTGGGAAACCTTACCAACAATCAGATGATACTACTGTAGATAGTATGTGTATACAAATGGGATCTACACATGCAGAAAATCCAAGCGCCTAGAGCTCACTACTCAATCACAAATGGGAGTCACACTGACTACAATTGGATGGTTAAATCCAATATGGATGTACTTCCAATTTTAGCATCTTTCTATGCTGGATTCAGTACTGGTATAACTCTTATTGTCTTAAAAAAAAACCTCCTTCAATCTTCAAATAATGTCTGCGTGTATATCTCTACTTATTCTCGCATATACCTTCACACAATTCTATTTTGCATTCCACATTTGATCTTACAAATAAGATCTTACATTTATATCATAACCTAGGACCAATTTTAGTAGGTCAACTCTAAAGGATATTACAATAAAATCAATTTACAAGTAAATTAATGCCTAATCTAATAACTGATTCAACATGTTAGCTTAATGCATTTAGAACAATAATAAATCATCTCCATAGCATGCCATGCTGATCTGAAAAAGATAAGCCTAGCGGTGTATAATCTAGACCTATTTGCCCATAACAACAAATATGCAAATATGAATTTGCCAATAAACAAATCTTCAAGACAATGTGTCCAAACGATGTCTTTGACATAACCAGGTGTTTTCCATGTCATTCCAAGTGTTGGTGAACATTATATCATACCGGTGTACCAAATACCAGTGACTATGTATGAGTCATTTTCTTGCTAGTGAATGTTGTTGATTCTCCAAAGTGCCAGTGTTGATAGTGTTTAGTAGGTGTTGACATCAATGACAAAACCGTACCAAAATACCAATAGGTTAGGCTAGGTGGTTATAAGTTAGGAGGCATGTGGGTAATTTAAATTTAAAAATTCAAATAATAGGAAAAGACTAATTAACTCTCAACAACTCATAAATTGATTTGTTTTAATTAATTAGAGGATTAGAAGAATTGATTGAAATGGGGTGGAAGATTAATTAATTTGAATTAATTAATCAAAGGGAACTATGGAAGTGAACCTATTAAATAAATCCTTAGATTTATTAATAAGTAGATGAAAGGGAGAAATTTAATTGAATTGCCTAATGAAGTCAATTAAATTAGGAAGGGGGATTAATTAAATAATTACTTATTTAATTAATTATCTTTAGACCATTTTTAGGCCTATACATTTTGCCCCTCTTTGAAGCGAGGTGTGATGACATGTTGATTCAAAGAATAATCTCATTTTGATGATGATATTGTTTTTATAGGATGCCCCATCTATTGATTAATAAATTGCAGTATGATGATGCCCCCTCAGGAGATCAATTAAGATAATTGACCTTTGGAGCTTTTGGATCTTTGCAAAATTGATATCCCGATTAGAAATGATTTGATTTTTGCAATTGTGGTTAATGAAAATGCGAGTTATACAATTAGGATGATGTGGTTCTGGATGTGATGATTGATTAGACTGATAAGATCAAGATTTAGTCTAGTTTTAGGAATGAAACCTCTTGTATAAGACAAAGATGATCAAAGTGTTCGGTTTCCGGAATGATATATCTTGTCTAAGACATGATCAAAAAGTCTGGTTGGAGGAAAGATACATCCTGTATAAGACATGATAGAATGGATTAGATGTGATCGATTGATAGAATTGATAAGGTTGATTGGATAAAGAATTGGTAGTTTGTTGATATCAAGTTGCAAGAAGATTTAGATAAGCTGATGTTGGTTCTGTTGAGGGGGGAAATATAAGATTTTTGCTGAGTTGATAATATCTGGGTAGAGATGAGTCATCATTTTGATTACGTATACACTTATGATGATACCTTGATGATTCCTGTGATAGATTTAACCTTGGATAAAATGAGCATGCGGGATCAAATACAAGAATGAAGTGCAAGCTAAATGCAAAGCTACGATCGGACTAGTCACTGGGTTATTACATTTTGTCATCATTGAGCTTTTTTAAATGTGCGAAGTGAGTGCAAACATCAATGGTATCATTAAACCATGATGACTTGAGCACGAATTTCCTAGATTTTGATATGGTAAGTTAGCACAAGCATCGATGTATAATTGAACCAAGATAACCTGAGTGTTGCTTGCGTAAAACAGGTAGTATTAACCATTTCAATATGCAAATCAAAAATGTCTTCGATGATAGTCTGATGATCATGTCCCAAGACAAATTTGCACATATTAATGATTAATTTACAAACAATAGATAAGAAAAAAAATATCATGTTCCTTTCTTGTTTCTCTAGTGAAAGACATCCCAGAGTCACTTAGAAATCATGATAGCAAAAATCAAGATAGAAAAGTTGAACAATCATGTTAAAATAATTATCCAAAAGATATCATCTATGTGCTTAGATTGACTTTGTGATAGTTTGATGTTTGATAATTTGATCTTGTGTTCAACATTGGATGCATCTCAGTTTTCACTTGATAAGGGTTGCTTAACTATTGTTCTTCCTATTTGATTAAGCTTAAAATGGTCAATTTTTTTTTGCCCCCAGCTAGGTGCAGGATTTTGTCCCAAGCCTAGAAACAAATCCATTATGATAGACCCAATGATCCAAACCATGGTGAGAAGCCACCCAGGATGCCTGTGTATGTACAAGGCTTTATTATGGATATGAACAATGTTGAATGAATGCAAGTGGAATGATGCATGAACTAATAGATGGAAGAGCTAGTGGACAAATAGAACCTGTTTTCCAAGTTTTCACCATCTGTGTTTATTGCAATTTTTTTCACATTTGATTTTTTTTTTTTCTTCTTTTTTTTAGACATAAAACTTCTTTAGATGCATGCTATTGATGGGTTTGTCAATCTGATCTCCATCCTATGTTGATAGCTGATATGTTCCCAATCCAAATACTATTGTGACCACAAATAGACCTAACCAGTTTGGTTCAAACTTTCCTTTCTTTTCTCGATCTGCCTTGTTGCATGGATTTTTCTTTAGTACAAGTTCCCCAACTTGAAAGACTCATGATTTGACCCTGTGATTATAACTTTGACATATTCTTTGTTGATATACCTTTAAATGATCAAAAGCATTCTGTCTTCATTCATGGATCAATTCTAACTCCTGTAGTCTAGATACTCATTGTTCTTCATCTAGAATAAGACCTTTAAATGATACTCATAGAGAAGGTATTTCTACTTCTATTCAAAGTATTACTTTTGACCCATAAATAAGAGATAGAGGTGTGGCACCTATTGGTGTGTGGATACTAGTATGGTAGGCCCATAGAGCAAGGTTTAATTGAAAATGCCAATCTCTACTAGTATCATCCACTCTCTTTTTGAGGATTTTCAAAATAGTTTTGTTTGATGCTTCTACTTGCCCATTCCCTTGTAGATAGTAGGGTGTGGAAAATCTATGTTGGATCTTGAATTTCTCACATAGCTCTTGTACATCCTGATTCTTAAAAGGTCACCCATTATCAGTGATAATGGTCATTGGTATTCCATAGCGACAGATGATGTAGTTCAAGATAAATGCAACAATTTGTTTTCTTGTGATATTTGTGAGAGGTATTGCCTCAATCCATTTTGTGAAATATTTTGTAGCAACAAGTATAAATTTGTGACCATTAGATGAAGAAGGATTTACCTTTCCTACTAGATCAAGACCCCTTTGACAAAAAGGCCAAGATGTTGCCAAAGCATGCAGTTCTTGTGCTGGTGCATGAATCAAATTCTCATGGATTTGACATTGTTTGCATGTTGTAGCTATAAGAAAAGAATATTTTTCCATAGTTGGCCAGTAATAGCCCAAGAGTATGAGTTTTTCCAAACTTGAATGAGTGCCACACATGCCATTATGGACTTTATGTAAGACCTTCTCAAATTCTTCTTGTTCGAGACATCTTAAAAGAGTACTGTCTAGACCTCATTTAAATAGGGTATCTATGATGAGAGTATAATGGGAGGATTGGTGAATAAAGTTTCTCTTTTGATTTTTTGATAAGTTGGGAGCGAGGATATTATCTTTCAGATATGTGTAAGTTTAGTCATAATGGGAGGAATCATGCCCAACAAGGTGACAAATAGTTTGGGAATTAGGACAATTATGAGTAGGGTAAAACAACTCTTCTATGAGGAATTCATAATGCTATTGATTTTCTTGTGTCTGAAGGAGAGAAGAAAGTGTAGCCATGGTGTCTGCTACTTTGTTGTTATTCCTTGGAATCTACTGGAAAGTTATTCCTACAAAGTATTTCTTGATATCATCAACCATCTTTTATAAGGCATCAACTTTTTGTCCTTTGTTTGATAATCGTCATTGATTTGATTGATGATGAGCTGAGTGTCTCCAAAGACTTGAAGTTGTGTAATATTCCATTCTATAGCCATTTTGATACTTGTAACCAAAGCTTCATATTCTGTTGTATTGTTGGTGCATGGAAAGCTTAATTTGTATGACCTTATGGTGTGATGAATAGAATACCTGCTCCTGATCCATGTTGTGTATATGAATCATCAAATTATAATTGCCATGTTATTGTTGTGACTGTTAGGATATCAGCATCGGGAAATTCAATCTGCAAAGGATGATTATCTTGAAGCGGTGCCTCGGCTAGTTGGTCTACAATGACTTGCCCATTGATAGATTTTTTGTCTATATATTCAATATCAAACTCACTTAGGATAATGATCCCTTTTCCTAATCATCCTGTTAATATTGCCTTGCTGAGTAAATACTTCAAAGGATCAATTTTAGCTATCAACTTGATAGAGTGAGATAGTAGATAGTGTCTTAATTTTTGAGAAGCAAAAATTACTGCCAAGCATGTTTTTTCTATTAGTGAATAGTTGAGCTCGTATCCCACTAATGTTCTACTGATGTAGTAGATGGTTCATTCTTTTTCTTCATTATCTCATTGTGAAAGCATAACTCCTAATGATACTTCGGTGGTCGATACATACAGTAATAATGATTTTACTAGAATTTGTGACATTAGGATGGGTGGTTGTATGAGATATGTCCTGATCTTGTTGAATGTGTCCTCACATTGATGGTCCCAATTGAAATGAACATTTTTGTGTAATAGATGTGTAAATGGTTGACATTTATCTACTAGTTGAGCAACAAATCTTTTGATTGACTAGAGTCTTCCTTGGAGTGATCTAAGTTGACTTATATTCTTGGGAGATGCCATCTCCATTATTGCTTTGACCTTAGCTGGATCTACTTTGATACCTCTTGCTAAAACAATGTATCGCAATAGCTTTCCTGAAGTGACAACAAAGGCACATTTCATAGGATTGAGTCATAGCTTATATTGTTCTAACCTATCAAAGATCTTTTTTAGTATTCCTATATGGTCTTCTCTATTGTATGATTTGGCCAAGATGTCACCCACATAGTCTTCCATGAATGTATGCATCATGTCATGGAATATCATTGTCATAGCTCTTAGATATGTAGAATGTACATTCTTTAGTCCAAAAGGAATGATGTTCCAGTAGAAAGTACCCCACGGGCATGTGAAAGTTGTCTTTTCTTGATCTTTAGGTGCTATTTTAATCTGATTGTATCTAGAGAAACCATCTATTAGAGAAAACATGGAGTGTCCAACAGTTAAATTTATAATGATATCAATGTTAGGCAAAGGAAACTCATCCTTTGTACATGTGTTATTAAGATCTCTCAAGTCTATGCACATTCTAATGCTTTTATCTAGTTTTGAAATAGGAATGAAGTTGGATACCCATTGAAGATAAGCTACAGGTATGATGAATCCTACATCCAATAATTTCTTTAGTTCTACTTTGACTAGGAGAGCGATATGCGGATGCATTTTCCTTAACTTTTGTTTGACTGGTTTGGCTCCTGGATTGACATTCAAGTGATGCATAATAAGCTCTGGATCCAACCCTAGCATATCTACATATGACCAGGAGAAATTGATTTTCCTTCATTTGAAGAATTCTATATATTGTTGCATTTCTTCTTGTGACAGAGAAGTTGCTAGATGTAGAATCTTTGGTTACTCTGTTGTCCTGATGTTAACTGCCTCTATTGGTTCAATCAAAATGGATGACCTTTTTTGATAGTGTACAGGTAAAGTGTCAAATCTCCCATCTTCCAGTGCCTTGAGGATGTTTTCACCATTAGATGTGTCCTTTCTTTTTACTTTTTCCTAATCTAATATTGCCAGGAAATGGTTTTCAACATTAGACCTGATATTATTTTCTTTATTTTTATTTTTCGAGACTAGGAGATTTGGCACCCACTTGACTGGAAGATGCGTTGCTGAAATTCCTGGTGACAGTTGTTGCAAGTTTGATTGCATCAAGATATATAGATATAATGTGGTCATTTGGAAAGGTATCAATGGTAGTATGTCCTTCATTTTCCCAATCAATAAGTTCAGGGTGGATTAGAGTTAGGGGGTCATTGGGTTGAGATGTTTCGAAAGTATCAAGAGTCATGATGGATGTACCAGAGTTTTTAATATGTATGTCAATGTCTAGAATGATACTCTCATCAGAATGACCTCGCACAAGAAGTTGCTGATCATCCTCGATTAAGTCCAAGTCAGCCGAATGTGATTCTGATTCAAGTTAACTAGTTCCTAATGTTTTCCCTACATACGTGTGAACTACATTGACTCCTACATCTTCTTCAAAGGAATTTTATTCAACTGATTCCTCAGAATGATAGGAATCCCATTCCCATTTATTAGAATCTGTATCACTTGTAGCCTACAATCTACAGATTAATTCATATAGTATTTGATTTGTTTCTTCAGCTTTTGTTGCTATATCTTTTCTTCTTTCGTATTCAACCTTTTTAGGATTGAGATTGAGTTCTGTCAACCTTGCTATGAGATCTCCTTGATTAGCACTAGGTTCACGCTTGTTTTGATTGAGATTTAAGGCATCTTGAGAGGTGTTTTTAGTTTCTTTTTCCTATTGATTTGAAGCTTGCTTCTTTTGCCATTTCATGTTTTCTTGTGTTTGTTTCTTACCCGATGTTTTTTCTCTTTTAATTTCTAGTTTTCTTATCTATTTTCATATTCCTCTTGTTGTTGGCAAAAAGATGTGTCTTCTGGTAGAGTGACTTGTCCATATTCTAAGCCTATTTTGTCTGTAGCCTACTGAGTGTAAGGTTGGATAGGTTCTGATATATCCTATTTTATTTTCCCTATAGGACCTATTCTAGTGTATCCCATTTTTATAAGAATGTTAAATCCTTTTTCATACTTTTCTGTAGGTATGCGGACATTGCTGATCTTTTGTTGAACTTCTTCATCCTTGTATAGCCACTATAGCACATCTTTGTCTTATGTTTCTTGTGACAAGGTTCCAACACTAACAAATTCTCCATCAAATATCGGAAGATGTTTTACAATTGGCTGTTGTTTAGAGTTTGATGGTTTTCCAAAGGATTTAGGAGAAAGGGGTAATTGTGATATTGAATATTCTCCATTCCCCTGATCTCTTAGCTACTTTTGTTTTTCCATAGTTGACAAAATTGAGGCAAATGATTTTTCTTTAGATTGTGTGCTTGAAGATGATGCCTACATATTATGAGGAACAATGACTTCTTGAGCTGGTTTGAGTAATACAATACTGAAATGGATTTGAATATGCTGAGATCATGATTTTCTACCCATTGTAGGGAAAATTTAAGCACTAATGATATGTTGATGGCACAACTTGTATTTCATGTATCCAGCTTCTCCCCAAGAGTGTATTATAGGATATGTCTAAGTCTAGAACTTGGTAAGTTGTGTCTTTCTGCAAAGGTCCCACTTTGATGGGTAATATCACAATTCCTTTAGAAGAGTGCTCTTCTTCATCATAGGCTTTTATGGTTATCTTTTTTCGGGGATCAACTGCATCTTCTGAATAACCCAAAGCACAGACTAGACTCAAGGAGAAAATATTTAAACCAGCTCCTCCATCTATTAGGATGTGTTTAACTCGTGTCTTATGAATGATTACTTCAATATGAAAGGGAGAGTTATGGGGATGTTGCAGGGACATGTTGTCTTCTTCAGTCACTGATAAGCAGTGAGGGGTTGTGAGGTGTCCCACCATGGTTTGGAATTGATCTATATCTAGATCTTTAGACACTGTTGTATCTACTAATGCTCATTCAAGAATTTCTTTATGTGCAGGTGAAAGCTTTAAAAGTTCTAAGATGGATATTTGGGTGGGTGTTTTCTATAATTGATCCAATAGATTTTATTGTTTGGTAGTGGATGAGATGTGTTTGTTGTAGGACCTGGCAAAACAACTTTAGCTTTGCTTCTTGTGATAGAATGAGCAAGTTCTTGATTTTTCTTTTCTTTAACTGCAATCACGTTTACCACATTATCATATGTATGAGTGTAGTTTACCTTCACTTTACCCTTACCATTATTTGTTGTTGATGATTCACCCTTCTCATAGTTTGGAAGCAGAGTTTTAAAAGCTATATGAGATTCATTTTTGTATGTCCATCCACTGTTATTACTTCATTATCAATCAAATCTTGGATGACATGTTTCAACCGCTAACAATTATATATGTGATGTCCCTTGTTATGATGGAAATTGTAATAATGGCTATCATTCCACCAAGGTGGTTTTACTTGAGGTTCGTAGTTCCTTTCTTCTAGATAAGTAATCAATTTGTTTGTGTAGTACCCCTCCTTGATCAACCTCTTTTTGTATTATTTGATTTACTTTGTGACTGTTCAGTGGAACACTATTGTATATTGATTTGGATGTTATGTGATCTTATTTCATGGTTTATCTAGATCTGTGGTGTATGATTTTATGTAGTATCTCAATGCTTTGTTTAATATTTTTTTATGGATCATTATCATGGACTAACACTTTTACCTTACATTGTGATGCCTTATTTATATGTTGCATGTTTGCAAGTGTACTGGGATGCGAGGGGATGATTTTCCTTCACTCACTCTGGTGAGACAAGGAACATCATGCTTCTCTTGCATCAATGTGTGTGTCATGTTTGTATATATATGAATATTTGTCTATATGCGCGTATGGATTCTTGTGGTGTCGTACATTGCAGGTACTAGTACTAGGTAGGTATGGTGTATTGACTCCACTTGGTTTCATAGGTCTAAGCATCCCTTATATATCCGATAGGAGTGGACGAGATAGTTGTCGTACCCTAGTTTGACCCGTAGTGACACTCATGTGAGTATTGTCAGTCGGTTGTCCTTTCTGTCTAGTTGTTATGTGAGTCATCATGCCTTGGTTTGGTCATTTTGAGAGTCGTCATTTAATCATTCTTGGTTTTGCATGTTTCCATTTATTTAAATTCTTATTTAATTTAAATGGATTATGCTATCTTATGTTGGCGTAATTAGTTGATTATTATGCTCTTTGATTATTGATTTAATTAACTAATGAATTGCTAGACTAAATGGTTAAATGGCTTATTTATTTTGTATGGTGCATTGATATATTTTGGAAGAAAATAAATAATTGCCTAGCCATTTAAATGTAAAATGATTTTGTTGAAAGAAATTATTTTTGAAAATAGAAATTTGTAAGATCTTTCCTTTTTACCTTTCCATTTGACCTTTTTCATTTTAATTATTGCAAAGGATTATTTTTGAAAAGAAATAAATTTGATTGCTTTTTAGTTTTAAAATATTTTAATCTGATTGCATGGAAAACTTTTAACCTAGAAAGTTTAGGTTGAAATTATTTCCCATATAATTTTGGAAATTCACGAGAAGAGGAGGAGAATTTTGAAGAGAAAATTGGGAAATCACTCTAGAAGGAGGAGCTAGAAATCAAATTGGTTTGCAAGGATTGGGATTCTTCCTTCATTTTGGTTGCTAGTTTGCTTCAAGGTTTGATTATCTCTTCTTGTTTTCATTTTAAATTTGGAATTTTTAGTTTGCTTTCTGTGTGTAGAAATTATGCAAATCTTTCTATATATGCTTGTAGAATGATTATAATGGAAGAAAGAGTGTTTATTATTGGTGGTTTTGTGAAATCTATATCATATGTTTTCTTTTAGGAAAGAAATGGTTCATTTCTCTATCTACTATGTGTTTGTTCTTGAAAATCAATTTCTGGTTATCCATCTTCTACTTGG
This sequence comes from Cryptomeria japonica, assembly GCF_030272615.1. NCBI lineage: Eukaryota > Viridiplantae > Streptophyta > Pinopsida > Cupressales > Cupressaceae > Cryptomeria > Cryptomeria japonica. The sequence continues at coordinate 227,510,146 of NC_081413.1, forward strand.
AAAGAATGATCTAGATTTAGCTTGTTGTGTGCTTTCTAGTATCTTGTTGCCTAGATTTGGGGTTCTTGTGGGACTTTAATTCATCATTTACCTTGCTGGTAAATATCCATTTGAAAATTGGATTTGGCACTGTGTATGTGTGTGCCTGTGAAATGTTTTGGAAAAGAATCATTTTCATGTTTAAATAATTTTGGGTGTATGGATTTTTAATGCCTTGAAGGCATGTATTTTATTTTTGTTTGTTAACCTTACCTTACTTCACCCCATGGCGGGCTAGTCCCACCACGCAGGTTGGTAGTCTTTGCTGCATACAGGTAGTAGTGCTACCGGTCGAGAATACTACTACGCAATAATAGTACTACCAGTTAGTAGCACCACTACCGGTCAGTAGTCAATGCTACCGGTTGGTAGCAGTGCCATTGGATTGTAGCACCTACTATTGGTCGGTAGTAGCACTACCAATCAGTAGTGCCTGTTACTTGTCAGCAGCAGTACTACCAACAGGTGCATGTGACTGCTGTGTAACCATGTTCCTTTATCGGTCCAAACCGGTTATTGCAATGAATTTAATTTTTAATAAATGAAATTTATTTTGTGAAGTGGTTTTGGTGTTAAACGAAATGGTGAATTTTCATGTGATTTTTATTATGTGGAAAATAGATTTATCAATGGAAATCAAGGCATGAATTAGGAATTCAAATTGGTTAATCTAGCTATATTATGAAAATAAATTAAATGCCTATTAGGAATTCATGTTTAACTGTTTGAATGTTTAATGTGGATTTCATTCCTAATGGGATATTGATTTGGAAATTGATTAGATGTGCCGGCTGGAAAACATTGTTTTATTTAATTTCCAAATAATGATGTTGCAAGTGCTTATGATGTTGTTTTTCTCAAAGATTGTCTAAGTGTGGACTTAGTGAAATTAGTTGTCCTTGCAAGTGTATATTGTGTTATTTTTGGTCTGTGGTTCAGTCTTCCTATGGTGGCCTATTTGGTACCTTTGACCAAGTGCTATATGTTGGCTTTTTTGTCCTAACCATGTAGTGTCTTTTCCTTATGGTTAACAAAGAGTTAGTATGTCCTTTCTTAACCACTTTTTTCTGATAGTGGTGGTTATGACTGTCTACTTCACCATCAGGTACTCGGGGAGTGACCATAATTATTTAGTGTCCTTTGAGAGAGTGGCTTTTTCTTGGGGGTTGTGCCCAAAGTGGTAGGCATTATGACCCAGTGAAAGTCGGATAATAACTGGTAATCTAATGAATTGTTTAAGTGGGTAGTTTCATAACATAAATAAAGATAATTGTACCTTGCACCTGTGTGAGTGCTTGTACTGAGGCTCATCATGTTGTGAGAAGGCCTGGAATGGAAAACTGACCACCTTGTCTTCACGAAAGGCTAGTAGGGTCCGCATGAGACTTAGTTGGAATCGGAGGTTCGGGAGAGGTTACCAAGATAGAGAGTTGAGACCTATTGAGGCTGTACCATGGTATCCATCTTAAGCTATGCAATGACACTCTCTCATTTGGTTCACTAGTGTATTTGTGATGCTGAGTCACTTGGATTTTGTGGAATCATATTGTGTTGTCATGGAGTCATATTGTTTTGTTGACCACGTCATGCTTATGCTTGTTTGAGGGTCCTCAACTATCTCCTAGCAGGGTGGGGTAATTCCATTTGGGGAATTACATGGTCAGGTGGTAGTGCCACTTCCTATTGGATGTTTAGATTTGTACCTTCATACGGGGATTGGCTTTGCAGGTGTTTGTGTGGTTCATGGCTTATGCTTCATCTCATATTTGGAGATTATTGTTATTTGGAGACCTATGTGGTCATTGTAATTTTGATCCTATGTAACCTTGTATTAGGTTGAGATGTATCTTTATATGTATATTCAGAAGCCATGTATTGGAAGAGCAATGTAATCATATGTTGGGATGTTTTTATCAGTTTCCTTTATGATATGTGTTCATGTTTATTGAAGTGGAATTATATTGTATCCTTTCAATCTTTCGATTATGTATCTGTATTTTCTTATGGCTTCTCGTGATCATTGAGTTAATGATGGATTAATTGTATTTGTGGAATTTGTCTTGTGGAGTTAGTTCTTCATTGGTAACCCTTAAGGAATTGTAGTGTAATTCTTCTGCTTGTGTTATCGTGCATGTTGGGTAAATGCACTTATGATGTTTATACTTTTAAAAAAATAAAATTATTTCACCCTTGTTGTGGGTTTTCCTTTAGGGTTCCTAGTGGGGCATTACATTTGGTATTAGAGCCTATGTTTCAAACATTGGGTACTATGGGTTTGTAGTGAGCCCATTTTCCTTGACCTTTTGTGTAGGTCTTGTAGTGTGACTTCCTTTCTTCTTTCCTTACCTTTGATCTAAACCTTTTTCTCACGTGCAGTGGTAGGTCATGGCTAGGAAATTCAAGGGAGGTGGCCTTGTTGGTGGTTGCACTAGAGGCAGAGGAGGAGGAAGGGGTCAAGGTTCCGACCGCCATAGTCCTTCGCCCCCACCCACTCATGTGAGTGTGGATCAAAATCAGTTGGTTCACTAGGAAGAACCACCTTCAGTAGAGCAAGTTCCCAAAAGGGAAGAGTTGGGTCAGATGTTTTAGGAAGTGCTAGCTATACTAGGCCCCAGACCCAAGGTGGATCAACCCAATCATGACCAGGTAGAGGAATTGCTTCAATAGATTCTAGAGAGAGAGAGATCTCCTAGAAGGAGAGAGGTCCTTGTGGAGTAGGATCCAGCTATCATAGGGCACATGAGGGACTTGATGAGGTCTAATCCTCCCTGATTTGATGGTAAAGGTAGCAGTCTCGAGGTAGAGACCTGGCTTATCAGTTTGGATCAACATTTTTCTATGGATCCTTATAGTAGCAACACAAGGTGAGATGCGTGATCATGCATCTCAAGAGTTTCACATCTATCTGGTAGAGATTAGAGGAGGAGAGGATTAGTGTGAGAATTAATAGCGCATCTTGGGAGATCATTTTAGAGAGGTTCAGGACATGATTTCTCTCACCCCAGTGGATGTAGTCACGATAAGATGAGTTCTATGCTCTGCACTAGTTTGGGTTGTCAGTGGACCAATTTGAGAATAGGTTCTATGAGCTCAAACAGTATGTCAGGATCAACAATGAAGAGGCTATGCTTGTGGAACACTTCTTAAGGGGTCTTAATGACTGCATCAGTAGAGGAATGAGGATTTTTGAGCCTGCTTCAGTGGAAGTAGCCATGGCAAAAGCTAGGTTGGTAGAGAAAAACCTTAGCCATGCTCATGGTGGCTAGTCTAGAGTTCAAATTGGGAGTGATTCTTTTAGTGCGTCTAGAGGGAGAAGGAATCAGTCCCAAATTGCTAGACCTTTTAGGGGTTCTCAGGCACCCACTAAGGGTGGTCAATAGCAACAAAAGCTGTTGAGACCAAAGCAGTCTCAGGGCCAACATGGTGGAAACACTTAGGTTCGAAAGAGAAGGAGATGGCTGAAGGGTAGGTAGACCTTTCTAGGATAGTCTTCTCAAGGAGCATCTTAGGCCCCTAGTGGGGAGAGCTTTTAGTAGTTTAGCGGACCATCTAGGAGTAGAGGACTAGTTAGGGGAGCTTGCTTCACTTGTGGTCATTATGGACACAAGGCCGCTTAGTGCCCTTAGCATCCTCACCAGATAGGTAGCCAGAGGCTAGCCACATCAGAGTAGACAGTGGGGGATGTAGGTAGATCCCATAGAGTATTTGGAGTGGTGGATGATTGCTAGGCTGAGCATCAGAGTACCACAATTGAGACCACATGTGTGTTGTGTGGTATTCCTATCTTTGTACTTTTTGATTTTGATACTTTAGATTCTATTATTTCTTCATCCATTGTGGAGTAGTGTGGGCTCATGTCTGGTAAGCAAGTGGATAGGTGGCAAGTAGAGTTGGCTACTAGTGTTTGATTGTTTGTAGATGCCTTTGTTCCTAGTTGCAACTTAGACCTAAGACCCTTTGTCACTTTAGTTGACCTTCGAGTCATTCCATTGGGGTCCTATGGAGTTGTGTTGGGGATGGATTGGTTATCATCTCACAGCACTCATCTAGAGTGTCGTCTGAAGATAGTAGAGTGTTTAGATGACCATGGCTAGAAAGTGGGGATTGTTGGAGTTTAGAGATTGATATCCTTATGTATGATTTCTGCTATGCATCTTAGGTGGTGCATGTGTCAAGGGTGTTAGATTTTTGCAGTTGCTCTTGAGGGTGTGCATGAGGGACAGAGTCAAGAAATCTCTCTTGATGGTCACCCTATTCTTCGAGAGTATGCTAATGTGTTTCCTTTGGATATTCTCGATATGCCTCCAAAGTGAGACATAGATTTTCAAATTGACTTGGTTCCTAGTGCGGGACCTATTTCAAGAGCACCATATCAGATGACTACTCAAGAGCTGAGTAAGTTGAAGTTGCAATTTGAGGAGTTGTTAGCCAAGAGGTTCCTAGTGTTTCTCCTTGGCATGCACTAGTTATCTTCGTTAAGAAGAAGGATGGTTCTCTTCGATTATGCATTTATTATCAATAGTTGAATAAGGTAACCATCCAGAACCGATATCCATTGCCTTAGATTAATGATCTTTTTGATCAGGTGAAGCAAGCCAAGGTGTGCTCTAAGATAGACCTAAAATCAGGTTATCATCAATTGTGCATTCATGATGCAGACATTCATAGGATGACATTTCATACTCATTATCGTCACTATGAGTTCACAGTGGTGCCATTTGGGTTGACAAACACACCTTCAGTGTTCCTAAGTCTTATGAATGGGGTTTTTTGTACCTACATTGATCACTTTGTCCTTGTGTTCTTGGATGACATATTGATTTATTCTAGATGTATGGAAGAGCATGAGGGTCACTTGCATCAGGTATTGATGTTCTTGAGGGAGAATCAACTTTTTGCGAATTTGGTAAAGTGTGATTTCTTTGAGTCAGAGGTGAGCTATCTTCATCATATAGTTTCAGGATAAGGTGTATTCATGGATACTTCTAAGATCCAAACCATTATTGATTGGCCAGTGCCAACCAATGTTTCTGAGGTTTAGAGTTTCATGGGTTTGGCTGGATATTACCGTCACTTTGTTCAGAGCTTCTCTCGGATAGGCCATCTAATTTCTTCTCTTCAAAGGAAAGGGAAGAAGTTTGTTTGGTTAGATTAGTACAAATTATCATTTCATACCTTAAAGGAACTCCTTGTTAGTGCTCCAATTTTGGTAGTTCCTGACCCATCCAGAGATTTCATGGTATGCACGGATGCCTCTTTAGAAGGTATAGGTGTAGTTCTTATGCAGGATGGACATGTGGTTGCCTATGAGTCTCACAAACTCTTGATTTAGATGGTCTTCTTTGACACCTTGGATGGATCTATGTACCTCCTTTGTAGGGTCTTTGCATTTTGATCATGACTGAGGCCCATAGTGCACCTTATTTGGCACACCTTGGTGTTAAGAAGATGCACATTGATCTTAGACAAATATATCACTGGGCTGGTATGAAATGTGACATTGTTGATTTTGTGTCCAAGTACTTGGAATATCAGTGAGTGAAGGTGGAGCATCAGCACCCTTCAAGGCTTTTACAACCTAATTTGATATCGGATTGGAAATGGGATATAATTTCCATGGATTTCATTGTGGGGTTACCTATTTCCTCATGTCTCCATGATGCCATCATGATCGTTGTTGATAGATTGACCAAAGTTTCTCATTTTGTGCCTATTGGATCATCTTATATGACAATAGTTGTGTCCCAAGTCTTCTTGGAAGATGTGGTGAGGTTGCATGGGATTCCAAGGCAGATCATCTCTGATAAAGACCCTATTTTTACTTCAACCTTGTGGACCTCTCTTCAACATGCTTTGGGAACTTAGTTGAACTTTAGTTTAGCTTATCACCCAGAGACCAATGGTTAGATTGAGCATGTGAATCAGGTTTTGGAGGACATGCTTCACATTTATATTATGGATCAAAAGTCACATTGGGAGGAATATATTTGCCTTGTGGAGTTTTCCTATAATAAAAGATATCACAACTCTATTGGTATGTGTCCCTTCTAGGCATTGTATGGTTGTCCTTTCTATACTCCTTTGAGTTGGGATTAGTTGGAGGATAGGGTGTGTTTAGGCTTGGAATTTATTGGTGAGATGGAGTAGTGGGTTGAGTAGATTCGTGGGCATTTGGTTCTTGCTCAGGATAGGTAGAAGAAGTATGCCGATGCCCATAGAGTCGATCATCAGTTTTTTGTTGGTGACTATGTGTTCTTGAGAGTGCATCCGTGGAAGAGTCTGATCTATTATGGAAAGGGTTCCAAGTTGGTGCCTTGTTTTGTAGGCCCTTTTGAGATCCTTGAGATGATAGGACCAGTTGTCTATCATCTTACCTTGTTGCCAAGTCTATCCCACATCCAAGATGTCTTTCATGTTTTTGTTCTTCAACATTAGCATCCTGATGTGACCCATGATCTTGATTGGAACACTTTACAAGTCAAGGACAGGTAGCTTTCCATGGAGCCCATGTGCATCCCTCAACATTAAGATTTGACCCTTAGGGGTCATACCATCAAGCAAGTAAGGGTCCTATGGGATCCTAGTGATGAGATCTCAATGACTTGGGAAGATGCAGTGAAGATGAGAGAGATTTATTCTTTTGTATTTTAGGCTTCTAGGAGTAAGGCTAGGCTTGGGGGGAGGATGTAGTATGCCTCCTCGATCAGCCTATTTTTGTATATTTTGATTTACTTCTATGACTATTCAGTGGAACATTATTGTATATTGATTTGGATGTTATGCGATGTTATTTCATTCTTTATTTGGATCTATGGTGTATGATTTTATGCAGTATCTCAGTGCTTTATTTAATGTTATTTTATGGATCATTATCATGGACTAACACTTTTACCTTACATTGCGATGTGTTATTTATATGTTGAATGTTTGCAAGTGTATTGAGATGTGAGGGGATGATTTTCCTCCACTCACTTCAGTGAGATAGGGAATGTCACGATTCTCCTTCATCGGTGTGCGCATCATGTCTGTATATATATAAATATTTGTCTATATGTACGTATGGATTCTTGTGGTGAAGGACATTGTAGGTAATAGTACTAGGTAGGTACATGGTATTGACTCCACCTAGTTTTATAGGTCTAAGCATGCCTTAGATATCAGATGGGAGTGGAGGAGATAGTTGTGGTACCCTAGTTTGACCCGCAGTTACACTCATGTGAGTGTTGTCGGTAGGTTGACTTTTTGTCTGGCTGTTATGTGAGTCATGATGCTCTGGTTTGGTCATTTTGAGAGTCGTCATTTGATCAATCTTATTTTTGTGTGTTTCTATTTGTTTAAATGGTTATTTAATTTAAATGGATGATGCTATCTTATGTGGGCGTAATTAGTTGATTATTATGCTCTCTGATTATTGATTTAATTAACTAATGAGTTGCTAGACTAAATGGTTAAATGGCTTATTTATTTTGTATGGTGCATTGATATATTTTGGAAGGAAATAAATAATTGCCTAGCCATTTAAATGTAAATTAATTTTATTCAAAGAAAGTATTTTGGAAATAGAAATTAATAAAAGCTTTCATTTTAACCTTTCCATTTGACCTTTTTCATTTTAATTATTAGAAAAGAATTTTTTTTGAAAATAAGTAAATCTAATTGCTTTTTAATTTTAAAATATTTTAATCTGATTGAATGGAAAACTTTTAACCTAGAAAGTTTAGGTTGAAATTATTTCCCATATAATTATGGAAATTCATAGGAAGAGGAGGAGAATTTTGAAGAGAAAATTGGGAAATCACTCTGGAAGGAGCACCTGGGAATCAAATTGGTTTGTAGGGATTGGGATTCTTCCTTCATTTTGGTTGCTAGTTTGCTTCAAGGTTGGATTATCTCTTGTTTTCATTTTAAATTTGGAATTTCCAATTTGCTTCCTATGTGTGGAAATTATGCAAATCTTCTTGTAGATGCTTGTGGAATTATTGGAATGGAAGAAAGATTGTTTATTATTGGTGGTTTTGTGAAATTTATATCATAGGTTTTCTTTTAGGAATGAAATGGTTCATTTCTCTCTCTGTTGAGTGTTTGATCTTGAAAATCAATTTCTAGTTATCCCTCTTCTAATTGGAAAGAATGATCTAGATTTAGCTTGTTGTGTGCTTTCTAGTATCTTGTTGCCTATGTTTGGGGTTCTTGTGGGACTTTATTTCATCATTTACCTTGCTGGTAAATATCAATTTGAAAATTAGATTTGACTCTAGGTATGTGTGTGCCCGTGAAATGTTTTGGAAAAGAATCATTTTCATCTTTAAACGATTTTGGGCATATGGATTTTTAATGCCTTGAAGGCATGTATTTTATTTTTGTTTGTTAATCTTACCTTACCTCACCCCATGGCGGGCTAGTCCCACCATGTGGGTCGATAGTCTCTGCTGCTTGCAAGTAGCAACGCTATAGTCCGACAGTACTAGTATGCAGTATTAATACTACCAATTGATAGCTACTACTACTGATGGTAGCAGCACTACCAATCGGTAGTCACTGCTACTGGTCGGTAGCACCTGCTACCAGTTTGCAGCAGTGCTACCAGTTATTAGTAGTACTACCGACATGTAGTGCTTGTGGCCCCGATAGTAGCACTGTTGTAGATTGGTTGACACCCCCGTAACCATGTTCCTTTACTAGTTCAAACCAGTTAGTGCAATGAAGTTAATTTTTAATAAATGAAATTTATTTTGTGAAGTGGGTTTGGTGTTAAATGAAATGGTGTTTTTTCATGTGATTTTTATTATGTGGTTAATAAATTTATCAATGGAAATCAAGGCATGAATTAGTAATTCAAAATGGTTGATTTAGATATATTCTGGAAATGAATTAAATGCCTATTAGGAATTCATGTTTAACCAGTTCAGTGTTTAATGTGGATTTCATTCTTGATGGAATATTGATTTGGAAATTGATTAGATGTGACGGCTGGAAAAGAGTGTTTTATTTAATTTCCAAATAATGATGTTGCAAGTGCTTATGATGTTGTTTTTCTCAAAGATTGTCTTAGTGTGGACTTAGTGAAATTATCCATCCTTGCAAGTGCATATTGTGTTATTTTTGGTCTATGGTTCTGTCATACCGTGGTGGCATATTTTGTACTTTTGACCAAGTGATATATGTTGGCTTTGTTGTCTTAACCATGTAAAGTCTTTTCCTTATGGTTAACCAAGAGTCAATATGTCCTTGTTTGACCACTTGTTTCTGATAGTGGTGGTTATGGTTGTCTGCTTCACCATAGGGTCCTTGGGGAGTAACCATGCTCATGTAGTGTCCTTTGAGAAAGTTGTTTTTGTTTGGGGGTTGCACCCAAAGTGTTAGGCATTACGACCTAATGAAAGTCAGATAATAATTGGTAATAAAATGAACTGATTAAGTGGGTAGTTTCATAATTTTAATAAATATATTTGTACCTTGCACCTGGGTGCGTGCTTGTACTGAGGCTCATCATGTTGTGAGAAGGCCTTGAATGGAAAACTAACCACCTTGTCTTCACGAAAGGCTGGTAGGGTCCATATGAGATAGTTGGAACCAGAGGTTCATGAGAGGTTACCAGGATAGAAAGTTGGGACCTATGGAGGTTGTACCATGGTATCCATCTTAAGCTATGCAGTGACACTCTCTCAATTGGTTCACTAGTGTATTTGTGATGTTGAGTCACCTGGATTTTGTGGAGTCATATTATGATGTCATGGAGTCATATTGTTTTGTCAACCATGTCATGCTTATGCTTGTTTGAGGGTCCTCAGCTATCTCCTAGCATGGTGGGGTGATTCCATTTTGGGAATTACATGGTCGGGTGGTAGTGCCACTTCCCATCGGATGTTCAGATTTTTACCTTCATGCAGGGATTGGCTTCACAGGTGTTCCTATGGTTCATGGCTTATGCTTCATCTTATGTTTGGAGATTATTGTTATTTGGAGACCTATGTGGTCATTGTCATTTTGATCCTATGTAACCTTGTATTTGGTTGAGATGTATATTTATATGTATATTGAGAATCCATGTATTGGAAGAGAAATGTAATCCTATGTTGGGATGTTTTTATCAGTTTCCTTTATGATATGTGTTCATACTTATTGAAGTGGAATTGTATTGTATCCTTTCAATATTTCAATGATGTTTATGTATTTTCTTATATCTTCTTGTGATCATTGAGTTAATGATGGATTAATTGTATTTGTGGAATTTATCTTGTGGATTTGGTTCTTCATTGGTAACCCTTAAGGAATTCTGGTGTAATTCTTCTGCTTGTTTTATCGTGCATGTTGGGTAAATACACTTACGATGTTTATACTTTTAAAAAAAAAATGTTTCACCCTTGTTGTGTGTTTTCCTTTGGGGTTCCTAGTGGGGCATTATAGTTTTTGAGAAGTGTCTTTAGGGATGACCCAAGGGGTTCACCAATATTTGTAAATTGCCTTTGAAAGAAATTTTTGATAGTTTCTTTTTGGTGATGATTGTTTTTCAGGGCCGCTGCTGAGTGATGGGATAAATTAAAAACTGGTTGTTTTGGTTTCACATTGTTGTTGTTCACTATTCCATCATTGATGATATTATGATTTCTATTCCAAAACTTTGGCTTATCATTGTGATTATTGTTATTAGTGTTGTTAGGAGGATGAACTCCTTCTTTGTATATTTTTAATTCATTTTTCTTTATCATGGCTTCATCCATTCTGATTCCATTATCAATCATCTTTCCAAAACTTTGATTTCCTTGTATTTCTAGATGATAACTCATTTGATCATTTAGGTTTTCTATGGATATGTCCATTTTCATACTCTAGCACTGTACAAGGATATCATGAAGCTATCCGTTTCCATCATTGTAAAAATGTTATGAAAGGTTCTCCACTCTTTTGTTTGCAATTACATATGTCTAGCATTGTTACTTAATGTTGTATGTTGTAAGAGTATTGTGAAACACAATTATCCACCAATTCTAAGAATGATTTGATTCCAGGTGGAAGTTTGGAGAACCATTCCATAGCTAGTCTAGTCAAACTTTTCAGAAATAATCTCAAGTAGGTATCCTCATGTGCAAACTCCATACTCATTGTGAAAAATTATCATATATGATCTTGAGGGTCAGTGCTTCCATCATATTTTTTGTATCTAGGAGTTTTGAAACCTATAGAAAATGGTATCATGTTTAGATTTTTGTCAAATGGATAGGGACAGATTTCTTGAAGTGAGTATCTTCTAATATTTCCTCTCTGCATATCTTGAATTTGTGTTTGCAGTGTTTGTATTTGTTGCGTGAGAGTTGTGATAGGATTATCAACATGATTTGTTCTTGCATATCCATGATTTTGTATTCTAGGAGGATCTGGATCTCTTCTTTTATCATCTCTACCCATTCTTGTATCTTCATTGGGTTGAACGTTATTTATAATTTCTACTTCATCTCTTTTGGGCATGTAAGTTTCCACATTGGTTCTGGTGTTACTAGGAATTGATGTGCCATTCCTTTTGAGACCAAAAATATCCTCATATTGTTCATTACTAGGATGAGGGTCACTTGTCTTTTGTGTCAATTTGTTCACATCAAAATCTTGGGGGAGTGTAGCACAAATTCTTGCTAACAATAGGAAGTATTTTTCTTTGTCTCCCTCCAATATATTCTCCATAAATTTATCAAATTGGGGATCTTTTTTTTTATGTCTCTCACATGTTGTTCTATTATTTCTTATTCAAATTGTATTTCATCTTCATGTTCCATGGTTCTATAATATTCAATTACTTCCAATATTTCGATTTCTGTTTCTGCGATTTTTTTTCTCTGAGCTCTTGTTAGAATGTGCATACACATGTATTAGATATTGTGCTAGGATTCGATTATCTAAAAGTTATTTTGATAAGTGATTAACTATCAATGTAAATGTGATAGAGCAATATGAAATGAAAATATGGTTTAAGTATTTAAAAGTGTGCAAGTTTTTCAATCTTCAGTTTCTGAGTGCAATGATGATGATTTGATAAACCAAGTCCAATAGGAATGATATATCCTATGATGTGGGACAAGATTGTTGGAATTGTGTTGTCATTGATGTCAACTGGTATGGGATGATTACCGGTAGAAGAGATCTATGTTCAACATTGTTATGAAGGAGTATAGGATGTGATATCTTGGATATCACCTTGTGTTGCTGAACAACGGTAAAGGAAAGGAAGATGACATCAGTACACAGGTTAGTGCCTAACTTGTGTGAAGATATGGAGAAGTTTTGTGAGTGGTTGCTTGTGATGAAGAGGCAGAATGTTATCTAAATCACTTCAAAACTAGAAGAGAAGAATGAACTGGTATGCTATACGGTTGCAGAACAGTAGGACCCCCACCAGAAGAAGTTGCAATCATCCTAAGAAGAGTCAGAGGAAGTCTAAACTATTTGTCACTTTGACAAACTGGTAGAGGAAGGAACATCCTTGATGAAAACATCAATGCTCTACATGCAACACTTAAATCAACACCTCGACTTGTGTTGTCAATACAATTCAATGCTTCTTGTAATTTTTCAATTATAGTTTCTTTTAATAATATATCGGGAGAACTTTTTTTATTACCAACACCCAACAACTCCAAAACAGGTTTCATTTCCCTTTTCCTAAATAACTTAGCAAATAATTGTGCTCTTCCAATAATAGACTTGTTTTTAAAATAATCATCCCACAACTTCTTACAATACAATTTTAATGTGCTTTCAGGTATCATATCTTAAGATGGAATTTTATTGAAAAGACAATATTCATCCATTTCCATCAAATTTTCCATACAAGAAAAAAAATTCATCCTGTACCTGAGTAGATGTTTCTTGAACATCAATGAATTGTTTTTTACTATGTTTTGTATGACCTTTCATCTTATCATCCCTTTTACAATCATACAACCTTGACCTAGTACTCTTATTCCCTATTGCAAAAAACATTCAGATCTTCAAAATTTTGTGCTTTGAACCTAAAAATAAAAACATGCAAATATACAAATCTTCAAAATTTAGTGCTTTGAACTAAGAAGGTTATATATAGTTACTTTTCCTCGGTTCTTAACAAAAAAAATGTAATTAGTGAAATGTATAAATAATTTTGCATTATTAAACTTTCTACATTGAATAAATCAAACATGTGTAAATTTAATCCATTTAGATCATTTGACTTGAAGTCCAATTTTTAAAATTTAGAAAATGAAAAAATAAGTTTCAAAAAATTTAAGAGCATTGATAAAGAGTAAGAAATTAAGTTTACTTCAATTAGATACATTTGACTATATGCAATGTACATATTAATGTGATTTAATAACATTAATTGCTTGAAATCACTTAGCTAATATATAGAGAATTTGAGTCAAGTATTAGGAAATAACATATAATATATTTATGTACTAAATAGTGTTGAATATATACTCAATTTCATTAAAGTGTTTAAATATATTTTAGAAATTCACTATTTAGTTAGATTTTAACTATGCAAATTTATAATAATTAATGTACTCATATATTAAATAAGTTATATCTAGTTACTTTTCCTTGTTCTTAACAAACAAAATGTGATTAGTGGAATGTATAAATAATTTTGTTTTCTTAAACTTTTTAAATTGAATAAATGAAACATGTGTAAATTTCATCCATTTAGATCATTTGTCTTAAACTCCAATTTAAAAAATTTTTAAAATGAAAAAACAACATTCAAGAAATAAGAGCATTGATCTAAAGAGTAAGAAATTAAGTATACTTGGATTCTACATTTGACTATGCAATGTACATATGAACATGATTTAATAACATTATTTTCTTGAAATCTAGTAGCTAATATATAGATAATTTGAGTTAAGAATTAATTTCAAAAAAAATATAATTAAGTACTAAATATTGTTGAATATACTCAATTGAATTAGTGTTATATATATATTTTACAAATATGTAAATAAGAAGGAATTTACACATATATATGAACACATATAAATGAATTCATAGACAAATGAAAATGGATTTCCATACATATATAAATAAAAATATATGGAATCCATGTACACGTAAATAAAATATTCAAGATAAGATACACATGATTGATTCCACAATTAACGTTTATTATTAAAAAATTTGAAAAAATAAAGTGTAATATAATATACTCGAAAATAAATGATTGAATCCACAATTAATGTTTAATAAAATAAAATTTAATTAAATCTAAATAATATAAATAAATTTCAAAAAACTTTCAAATATTTGTAAATTTGAACATAATTGAAAAAATATTTAATTTCCAAAAAAACATCTAATATTGTAAATTAAGCATGATTGAAAAAATAATTTAAAAAAACATACTTGGAAAGGTTAGATGCCTTTGGAAAAAAAATTAAAATCTTCACCCCTTTATAAAACTAGAAATATTCGCCCCTTTATAATCTTCCTATTCGCTCCAAAATGCCACTTTATTTGAGAAAAAATAATGATTTTTTGCAAAAATCACTCTTATTATTTTCGCACTTGATTGTTTTGGATTTTTTAACGGGAAATTTTATTTTTTTTATATCTGGCTCAAGTGACTAGTCACTTGTACGACCAGTCTCATCGGCCTTCATAGTTCCAGTAGGAATAGTCTATATGGAATGCCAAGTGGCAGCCACATCAACAAAAATGATGATTTTTTGAAACTTGTCACTTCAGCAACAAAATTAAATAGGTAAATTAAACTTATTAAAAAAACTAAAAATACCCTTTTGTAGAGCTCAAAGTCACAATTCTACTCATATAATTTTTATAATGTTTTTATTACATTTAATATATAAAAAATTAAAAATACTACAACTAGGTATTTTATTGTTTGATAATAGGTTGCTTTGAAAAACAAAAATAAATATCGAATCACTTCAAAAAAAAAATGAAAAAAATATGGTTCACTAGAAGAGAGAGATTTCTTTAAAAGGGTATTTTTAGTTTTTTGATTATCATAAATTGAATAGACAAATTGTGGTGGGAGACAAAAATTGTCAAATTCTAGTGTATTCGACTTCCAAATGCTATAACAAAGAAAAAATACAAATATTTAATTTTTTTTTTCATGCACTGTATAAGTATGTCATCTATAACAGATATCAAAATCAGGAAAAACAAAAGTTGATTTACATTTTCTTTTGTGGTGGGAACTAAACCCCCTGATTTTCATCTTTTTTCAGCAATAAAAAAAGGAACTTTAAAGCTAAAAAAACATATAAATTATTGACAAAAAAATTTCAAAAAATAGTAGACTTAAACTTCAACAAATGTTACACATTTAATCAGTTTACATCATCTACAAATTCAAAATGCAAATGACACTTTTGTGGTGATGAAATTGAACAATTATTGTTGTGTTAGTCTTTTCCTTTGTAAAAGTGTGACACGGGTTTATATTTTTACCCTCCTAGCCTCCTCATGATAAAACTGAAAGGGAGAGATATGTTCTTAAGATTAGCTCTAACATCATGGGTGATGAATTTGATATACAAATGGAGGGTGATGCTATTCATTATGTTGGATCTCTGAAACTTAATTCAGAAGTCTATGTGATGATTGCTTGTTTGTAAATGAAATTATTGATGACTTCTCAGTTGGCGAGGATGCAAATATCTAGTTATTATTGGGTTAAATGCCTAGGAAAGAAATTAGTAAGCTATGGAATGACTTCATGGTTAATTATGCTGGTTTCATTGATGACATCCCTAAGTTGGGACTTTATTTGAATCAGTGCATACCTTTGGAGTTCTTTCAAGAAAATGGTTCTCAGCTATCTCAAGAAGCTTGTGGAAGTATGATTGGTCATGTTCCAAAAGTGTATCATAATGGATTGTTGTTTTGGCATGGCTGCATGTATAGGGGATTTTTATAAATCATCAACCAAAATTTTGACACAAGAACTGTTGCCGAAAATTGGCCCTTTTTCCCCATATGATATGGCCATTACCCATTGTTTTGCACAGGTATGTACTTCTCTCAGTCCATCAATGGTTTTTCTTGAAAATTGTTCTGCATCTCTAGGATAAGCTCGTATGGCCATGCATGTATTTAGGTGATTTTGGTTTATGGTTAGTTTAGTTTTCCTATGTTTGGTCCCTTTTTGGGTCCACTCATCTCTATTTGAGCCATGTTTCCCCTCCATCTATCTTCATAGCATTGCTCTTCCTTTCAACCCATCTTCTAGACTCTTTATCCCATGGATAAGGCATCGATCTTATGCAATATTTTGAGGTTTTTTGTGTTGAGAAATGGGTGTTGTACACCTTGCATAATATTTTTGTATTGTTGTATTATTTTATTATTGTGTAAGGTGGACATGGAATTATATTATAATATCATATTGTATTGTTGCACCTAGGAGCACCTAGATGGATGTGCAACATGTACAGATTCCCTTGGAACATTCTTGTAACTACTTGATGAGTTGCATTGACACATTGGTATCATTATATTGTATTCATTTATTACTAAGAAATGTAATTGTAATGAAGTAACTGATATTAAATGTGGGTCAAGGGTAGGTAGGAAAAATATTATATTTTATTATCACATGGTTTTGTGCATATTGTTTTGATGTAATACCACTTAGTGATTTTGTGGGAACTTGTTTTTATCAAAGCAACTACAAGGGTAGTTGTTTGGATCCATTAGTTAGCCAGGTTAGCATTTGTGAAGGAGGAAGCATGGCATGGGATGTGTGGATTAATGCTTGGTCACATGGAGTGCTTCATTATAGTTGGGTTTTTGAAGGTTTTTCATAGTTGTATTGTAATGGATGCATTGCTGATAATACATGGTGGATGATGCTTTTGGAGGTTGGGTTTTTCCATCATGAGGGTTTCCCTAGGATATATCTCATGTCACATTTTCATGGGTATGTTGTCTATTCTTTGCATGTTGCTTCTATGCATTAATTTGATTAAGATCTAAATTGGGTTATGTAGAAATTGTCATAAAATTGGCTGCAAGTTTTCTTCCAAGTGGTATCAAAGCAATTGGTTTAATGGTGTTTATAACCCTAGTTGTAATCCATGAATGCATGAGATAATGAAAAGACAAGGGAAATATATGGTTTTGTAGGTTGTTATTATAGATCTGTTATTTGGGTTTGCTAGTATGATGGGTTGTTTACAGATTTGGGGTTGGAAGAATTTTCGTCAATCTAGGGTATCGTTGAAAAATGCTCTGAATGAGGGTTTTGGGGGTGATCTTTAATATATGGCCTTGTGGGACAAAAAAAACCTCATGGATGGATTTAGGTTGGCTAGGAGATGAAAAATGATATATAATATGCCCTATTTCAGTCTTGAAGGCCCAGGTTTGAAAACTTTTTATGCCTACAAAATGATGTTAGAAAATTAAAAAAAAATATATCGTGTTGGAAATATTTTCCTTGCAAAATGAAAAAATTAAAAAATATATATATTATGTGGAGGGGGTGGGGCCACCATCTCCCAACCCCCTGCCACCCCCAGAGTCCATAGACCCACACTATCAATTGATAGTGGTACTAGCCGACAGTGGTCGATAGGCCCTAGAGGCCCCTATGTTGTGGGGAGATCCCCAAGGAGGGTAACTCATGTGGACCACCCGCCCCATGGGGTGTGGTTCAGGTCCACCCCACGTGGGTTAGGATTAAAAAAAAAATGCCATTTAATAAATTAAAAATGCTGATATAAATGTTTTTTTTTTGTAAAGTGGCATATATTTTTATAAAATATATTAAATGGAAATTGCCACATGTTATTTTGTTGGAAGATGTGGATCTAGCAGTGGACCCAACAAAGGGAACTATTTTTTATTTTGAGATTATTTCAGTCCAATTGGTGAAACTTAATTGGGAAATGCACTATGGGATATTTGTAAAATTTGAAGTCTATGTATTGCCTATATAGTGGAATTCGACATTTTTTTCCAATTGGCATAACTTTCACCCAAGGAGTTTGTTTTTTGACTTCTTATACTCATTAGAGAGGTCCTTCTGAACACTCCTATTGGTTACAAGTTTTGTTCAATGATTTTGAAATTTGGACATGTTTTGGGAGTGTGGAATCCTGATATTCTCCACGATACAGTTTTGGTCATATCTTTTGCATATGGAATCGGTTTTTTTATTTTGAATGGGTGTTGGAGAGGGTGTTCAGTGTAATTCAATTTGGTGTTGTTATTGTATTAGTTTGATGAGTATGGAGAGGTTTACAAGTTGTTCTTGGTTTGAGGACATGATTAAACTCAGTTTGAAACTTGGAGTTTTATATGGGTGAAAGTTGAATGCAGGTGATGATTATGGTGTCATGGTTATGCAAGTATATGTTTTGGATTGAAATGACATAGTCATGATTGTGGTGATGTTTATTTAGTTATTTTGACTATGGTATTAGTTTGTGGACATGTTTGGCAAATCAGATCAGATGGTGATTTGGCATTTGAGTCATGGTTGTCTACATGGATTATTCTCTTTGATACCTCAGTGTTTAGTTTACTAATGTGATGATGAACATGTTGGATCTATGAGTTATGCAGGTTGTGGATTAGCTACTGATTCACTTACAGTGGGGTGACTCAGATGTGGACTATCTATATCCACTAGGTTTGATTCATTATGGTGCATACTTGTTAGTTGACCTTGTCTGTGGTCATTTGTGAATTGGTATGGTTGTTTTGATATGAGAGGATGGATGATGTTTTTGGTACCTTGATAATTTGTATGGGACTTGTAGCATGTATTTGATCATGATATCATGATATTATGGTTATTTATTTGATTACACTTTTAGTGGGAGATTTTGATAGTGATGAGTTGTAGTACCCCTGCCCTAATCAGATTCTAATCTCAATTTGACCTTGGTTAGTTATCATGTAATCATGTTATAGTTAGATGTTTTAATTAATGTGCGTACCTCTTAATGTGGTTGTAACATCAATTCATATGTAAGTTTGTTGTTCTCCCAACTTGTTCTATTAATCTCAAGCTAACACTCTTATATATATATATGCATGTGTGATTCATGGTTGCAAGAGATTGTAGGTATAGTACCACATGGGTGCAAGGTTCGATTCCATCTAGGTTCACAGGTTTGAGTGCTCCTCATTTGACCCTAATCGTGTTCAAGTGAGCATCGTCAGTCATCTGTCAGTATTCCTTTGGTTGGGTATGCAGGTCATTTGTTTGGTTGGCCTTCTTGCATTGTGTGTTTTGTGTGTGTGGTTAAATTGAGTAATTAATCCTTTTTATTTTATTTGATTAAGTTGTGTTTATGCATTAAAAATTAAGGGACTAAATTAAATAGGTTCTGTTTATGCGATTAATCATTATTTAGAATTGCTCAATTCAAATTGGTAGCTAGTTTAAATTAAATGGTAAATTTTAATGGATTAATTTACTTAGTTATGCTTTTGGAAAGGAAAGGAAAGATTTAAATTAATTTGAAATAGAATTAATTTAATTTCTTGTCTTTTAAAAATAGAAAGGTCAATTTCAATTATTTGGGAAAATCAATTTTAATTAGAAAAAACCAAGTTTAATATATTGTTTTTTTGAAAAGAATGATTTTTGAATTTTATTTAAAAGAAAGTATTTTAAATTCAAAAAATAAGAATTAATTTAATTTATTTTCCCTTTGAAAAAAATAAAATAAAATAGAGTTAAAACTATTGCCTTAATTACTTTTAAAAAAGTTAATTAAATGTCATGAGAAAAGAGAAATAAAAGAAATGATTTTTACAAATAACTTTCCCATTTACTTTTTGGAAATTAGAAAAATACATTTTTTAATTATTAAATATTATGATTTATTAGAAAACATTTTTCAACCTAAAAGTTTAGGTTGAATATTTTTCAAGATTATGCTTGTGAGTTCATGGGAAAGGGGAATGGATATTTATGGAGAAATTTTGGAGGCCAGATTGGAAACTAGAATTGGAGCTTGGAGGTTTGATTCAGATTGTTTGCAGAGTATTCATCCAAGATTTCTATCACAAGTTGGGTGTTTGTCACTCTTCTTTTTGTTTTGAAATTTTGAAATTTAGTTTTAAAAAAAATACTTCTCTGTATGTTGATTTTTCTGAAAGATCTCTGTTTGGAGAGTTTTTAAAGTTGTTTAAATTTGAGAAAGGGTTTCCTGGTTTGGGAAAGGGTTTTGTTTTCCTGTTTTATGAATTTGCAAATTTGTGATGAAAGGAAAAGTCATGCTAGTAAATTTTTTGGGAATTTCTTCTTTCTGTGTATTTTTGTGTTCTTCCTATGTATGGAAAAAATTAGAGATTTTTGGTTTAATAAATTTCCCTTAAGGCTTTGTGAAAGAAAGGTTTAGGAAACTTTATGTTTTTCTTAAATCTTTGTCTTGTCACAGACATTTTTTTTGGTTCCTGGTATAAATTATTTTTCAGAAAATAATTTTATGGATGCTGTAGTTTATTAAACATTTTTATTTAAAATAAAATAAATTTGTCTATGATTTTATTAAACTCTGTTTTCTCAGAGTGTTGGGAAAAGATATTTTTTTTTATATTAGTATTCTCATGTCCCTGGAAATGCATTTGTTTTTAAAAAGAAAAATGTACTTAATGCTAAAAAAAAAAATTATAAAAAAAAAACAAAAAAAAAATATGTAAATAAAGTTTTATTTATTTATATATATATATATATATATATATATATACACATTCCTTGCAAAGATGAGATTAGTTCAGTTATTCTTTTATTTTTTAAATTTTGGGAATGATAGGTTATTTGAAAAATAAACATCATATGATAAGTGATTAATCTGAATAATTGTTTTATATCATTGGGTAAATGTGTATAGAATATTTATGTCAATGTGTTTTTGGATAAGAACTCAGGAGGAAGTGATTATATTGGTTTTAGATGCAAAATGAACTTAGTTAGTTAGAGAACTATGACCAACCTATACTGAGATGAGGCAAATTACTACAGTCAACTTAGATCCGTTAGAAAATTGGATCGATTTTACTATTTAACCAATGTGGAAAAGATTTTCCTTCCCAATCTCTACCTATGCATGTAATTTTCTGTAGTCACCTTTGCTTATGGAATGACAAGTCCTTGTTTGTAATTTTGGTTATTGTCGGTTGTTGATTTGGGTACCAGTTTATGTCCTTGATTTCGAGTCTTGACTATTTTCGTGTGATAGTTTGCATTTGATCAATTCCTTTGTGTGTGTGTTAAATATTAGTTTGTGGTAGATCATAGCTGGTCAGGTCTCTAGTTGGAGCATCATCGGTCAGTACACCTCATATGAAGTCTAGTTTGATGAAGTGAGTAATCCTAACCTATTGCACTCTGTTTGCTTGACCTTGTGTACTCCTGGGTTTTAGGAGTTTGTTTGAATATGTTCACCAGTATGTTGTTGTGTTGCCTTTGATTGAAGCTCAGTTGTGGAGTCGTTTTGATTTTTATTTCCCTCGTGAGAACCCGATTTCCATGTTAGACCATGGGATGCTTATGATGGGTTGCGAAGATTTAATTTCGTAGATGCTCTAGTTGATCTGTTATTATTATTTTTTTTATTATGTTTAGTTGGATCCTTTCCTATAAAGAGATCATTTATGTAATTATTGGACCATTGTGGTCGTATGTATTTGAACCTTATATATTCTTCTCTATTATTCAATTATCAGAGGGGTCTTGCAGTTGAGCAGACCTACAGATGTAGCCCACTAAGGGTGAACTCTGAGATCATTTCGGTGTTGTGTGGTGTTTTTACATTTTGATGTTTTCTTTTAATTCGGCATGTATGGATACTTTATGTTAAACTATATAATGGAGATTAGATGGAGATAATCATAAATGCATGTATGTAGTCATTTTATTTAATGAAGTAATTAGAATCATAAGAGAATGTAGATTTGATCAATGGAATATATTCAGTTCTTTAAAAAATTTGATCTAACTTCTCCCATTTAACTTAGGTTTTTGGAAAAATATGGGAGGTTGTTTTTTTTGGAAAATATTTTTGTATGGAAAAATTTGGGCGTTTTGGGAGGAAAAGGAATTTCTTGAGCTAGAGGATTGGGCTCTTCTCCAATCTTTCCAGGATCACTGAACTAGGTACGCCTCTGGTTTATTTCATTGGTTTCTTTGTTTTCAAAAGATTGTTTTTGGTGTTTTTGTAGAAACCTGTTTGTGTTTGTAGATAATCCTTATTTGTGTGGAAAATGGAAGAGTTGCCTTGAAATCACAGACTCAAACTGTCTTTGCTCTCTTATCAAACCTCCAGATGTCATTTTTGTTTTTATAAATTGGTTATAAAAATCACTAAAACCAAAATTTGGGGTTTAGTTGTTCTTGAGGAAATTTTGTTTAAAAATCCAATGAATCTTCTCTTAAATAAGTTTTAAATTGAAATTTAGTTTGGGGATTTGGCAGATTTCATGTTAAATATGTGTAAATCAATCTCATTTTGCCAATATGGTGTTTGATTGAACGAAAATTTTCTTGTTCTAGGTTATTCTGTAAAATATAAAATTTTAGAAAAATTCATTGTTTTGTGGAAAGAAAATTATTATTTTTAAGTCTCTGTTAAGACTGGGTTTTCTGAGTTTCTTGTTTTTTATAGCATCTAAATTTTTTTTTAAATTACAAAAAAAAAAAAAGAAGAGAAATTTAATAAAACCCACGTGGCAGGGAATAAACACCCACCACATGGGAGGTATTCACTACCAAAGGTAGCGGCTGCTACCTATTCATAGCAACGCTACTAATGCTAGCGAACTCCTACCAAAAGGTAGCAGCACTACCATTGGTAGCGGACTGCTACCTTTTCGTAGCAGTGCTACCAAGAGGGCCCCCCACGTGGGTACCCTCCCCCCTTTATATATTCTTTTTTTTTATAAATTTTTTTTTTTAAAATATTTTTTTAGTAAAAAAAAAATATAATAGTTTAATATTATTTAAATACTAGTTTTAAATTAAGTTTTTCATGAAGTTTAAATATGGCATTTAATTAATAATTTATGATTATTTTGTAATTACTTAATTGTATCAGTGGTAAATATACATTAATTAATTTTCAGATTTCATTTTATTATTAATGCATATTTTTCTAATTAAATACTTGAATTGCTAATTTTGTTATTAATTATTAATTTGTTATATTTTATTAATTGTGGATTAATAAATATATACATTAATTAATCGTTAATTTTGGTATCTATTTTATTGAGGAAGTATCTTTTTGGAAAAGGATAAAATATTATTTTAATTGGAAAATTATTGGAATACAATATATTTATTAATAGATAATTTTTAAATAATATTTTATTCAAGAATATATTATTTGAGTAATTGAAAAAAAATGAAATATTTTATCATGAGATATTTTGAAAATTTAAACGATATGCTATTAGAATTATTTGAAATTTAATAATGTATCATTCGGAAAATTGGTAAGTTAATGATATTTTCATTTAGTAAAATAAATTGTAATGCCCTGCCAGGACACCCCGAAGGGATTAAGCCAAAACACAAGAATAGAGTGCAAAATTTGTTTTTTTTAAAGATAAACACAACATTAAGATACAACGAGATATCAAAGATTCAGATTACATAGTGAAAGACATCAACTAACACCTAAAGAGTTTCCCAACGTGATTACTTAATTACACCTTTTACTTAATTCACGCAATTAATCCAATAAGCTGATTATCTTATAATGAGATAATTCTTAAACAAGGATAATTTCTTTCAGAAGATGGAAATGTAAATCACAAGCAAAGATTCATCCATTAAGATCTATTCATAATCTTCATTCAAGCTTTTCATTAAAATATAAGCCATGCATCTAATATTCTAACACACTAGAATTTCATCATAAACTTATGAGATCTTCTCATGCATACTTAATTTTCTGAACAACAACTAAATATAATCCATTATACTAAGCTAAATTCATTCATGATCCAATTTACTGCATTCAAGAAAGGATTGCATTTAAGCATTTAAATTTTATTCCATCTTATCCACTTATACATTATAACATAATCCATTCATACATGATAAAGTTGAATAAGGGAAACATAAGAGAATAACATCACATAACACCAAGATGATCTCAGAGTTCACCCCTAAAGGGCTACATCTCTGGGTCTGCTCAACTGCAAGACCCCTCTGATAATTAATAAAGTTAAGTATACCATAAGGTTCTCAAAATTTACAATCGTGCCATCAAGGAGAAACATAATCAATATACAACCGACTGCATTGGTCAATAAATACATAAACAATCCTTGAAAAGGAAAGGATCTAGTTGAACAACAATCAAAGCTAATACCAAGGTCCATTTGGCCATCCACAAAACTAAGTCATCACCACCCAAGGTCTAACATGAAACCCAATAATCACAAGGCATAGACCAAAGGATGACCCACAAAGGTGCTCCTATCAGACAATACAACAACCCACTAGCGTACGTAGTGACAAGTGTCATCACACAAACTGGTATGGTTACCATGGTAGGTCTTCATAGGTTCTGGCCAGATACATTGGGTTACCTTGGCAACCTAATCTGAGCCTCCAACCCATCCAAGCCTCATGTGGACCCACACATCCTCTCGTGAAGACAAGGATGATGGTTTGCCATTTCAGGCCTTCTCATCGCATGTTGAGTTTGTGTTAGCACTCGTCCCATGTGTGAGGCATAATTATCTTACTTAGAGATTACATTATAATCTACTGTTAGGTTATCACTTATTAGACTCACTTTCGATGGGTTACCCAATAGCCACTTTAGGTGTGGCCCCCAATCGAAAGCCACTTTCCCATATGACACTAGACTATACTCAAACAAACTCAAAACAAAGACATACACATGGTCAGATGAACAGAGTTCAAAATGGAGAAATCCACCATTGTCAAACATGACTTCATAAGAGGTGCACTGACAGACGGTACTCTAACTAGAGACCTGACTGACTAAGGTCAACCACGAATCATTGTTCGACACCCACATAGAGGATATGACCAATTATGACACTACCACAAAACAATAGTCAAACTCAAAACCAAGGACTGGAATAGGTACCCAAATCAATCCATACGACATGGTCCAATTGAACAAATCAAAACTTGCCATTACTTAAGCAAAAGCGAATACAGAAATTAAACTCGCATAGGCAATATTCAGCAGATACAATATTTTCTGAATTGATTTAAACGTTAAAAGTCGATCAAGTTTTCTACATGATCTGTATTAGATTGCAGTTATCTACCTCATCTAGGTATAGGTTGTTCTTGGTTTTCTAACTCTCTAAGGTTCATTGCATCAAACACACATAATAAACCATAATGAGTTCTTAAACCAATTTCACATGAATATAATCACACAACCATTACCCAATTAAATAAGATATTTAATCTTCAATTAAAACATCATTGACATACTGGTTCAAAATAAATCCTACAAATTTTGTCTTTTAAGAACCAAGTTAAACTATATGGATCAAGGAAACATAAACATATAAGGAATCCAATTAACGATAGTCCATTCCTAACTTAACAAATATTTCCTTATGCATATAGAAAAGAATGCCAAAATTAACTATTAATTAATATACGCTTATTAATCCATGATTAATAAAATATACACAATTAATAATTAGTAACAAACTAACAAATTAAGTATCTAGTAAGAAAAATATGCATTACTAATAAAATACAATTTTTAAAATTAATTAATGTATATTGCCACTTATACAATTAATTAATTACAAACTAATTGTAATTTATTAATGGAATGCCATAATTAAACTCTATTAAAACTTAATTTATTAAAAACTACCTTAAATAATAATAATAAATTATTATTATATATATTTTTTTGATTTATAAAAAAAATATATTAAAAAAAAAAAGCATTTCTTTTAAAAGAAAATATTATAATATATATATATATATTTTTTTCAAATAATAAAAAAAAATATTACAAAATGAAAAGGTGGGGGGGGGGGGTGGGGGGGTTCACGTGGTCCACATCGGATCTCATGCTGACCCAAAGGGGAAGTGCTGTTGTTCCCAAAGGGAGCACACAACCCCCATGGGAAGCACTGCTGTTCCCAAAGGGACACTCAGCTCTCCCTTGGGGTTTCCCCACTATATTTATTATATAATTTTTTTTAATTATTTATTTTGAAATAGTTTACTATGTAAAACATAGTCTAATAAACATGTCTCCCAGAGAGTAAAAAGAATTAATATATATATATTTTTTAAATATATTTACTGCAAAAAATATAACATAGTAAAAAAAATATACAGACCCAGCAACATGATTTTTTTTTGATTTTTTTTTTTATAAAAAGATAAAAAGCAAATCAAAACTATTAAAATTTTTGATTGAAATTAATCTCTTATCCAAAAGACAAATCCCCATTTTTAAACAGTCTCATCTTGAGACTTAAAATGGAAATTTCCAACAAGAAGAGGTTTTCAAAATTGAAAGGATTTGTTGGAATAACCCACCAAATAAATAATCTTTTTTGGCAAATAGAACTCATTTCTCACACAAAGATCCAACAATAAACCAATCTTTAACTAATTTCCACAATAATTCTAAGTCTTGAGAAAAACAATGGTCAATTTGAAAGCAAAATTGCATGATAAACATCCAATGTCCATTTTAAAAAAAATTTAAACAATAACTAATTAATAACTAGAATTCCTACCTCAATAAGCATTCCTGGAAAGGATCTCATGAAGAGCCCCAACCTACAGCTCAAAAAATCCTCTCCTTCCAAAATCCCCAAATCTTTCCTCAAAAATATTTTCCAAAAATATAATTTTCTCCAAAAAATTCAATCCCCAATATTTTCCAAAAGTCTAGGTTATATGGAAAAGTTTGACCAAAATTTTTATCCTTGGAATTAAAATTTTTATTTAAAATAAATCCCAAACATTACTATTTTCCAACTATATCAACAAATTAAATTTTTTTTCAAGCCAAAATTGATTTTCTCAATTAATTCCATTTAACCTTTTTATTTCCAAAATGACAAGAAGATAAAATTAATTCTATTTCAATTAAAATTAAATCTATCTTTTCTTAGGCATAAACATGATACATTTAATATTTAAATTTAACCATTTAATTGAACTTGCTCCCAATTTAAATCGAGCAATTCAAATTAACAATAAATCACATAAAGAAATCCTGTTTAATTTAGTCCATTAATCTTTAATGCACAAACACATATTTAATCAAATTAAATACTAAGGACTAATTAATCAATTTAACCATACACACCAGACACGCAAACCAAGAAGGTCAACCAGACAGATGACTCACAAACGCAACCAAAAGGGAAAACTGATGATAACTGATGACACTCAGTTGAGCATGACTATGGTCAAACTAGGGTCTTACGACTACCTAATCCAACTCTAAGGATTAAAGAGGTACATTCAAACCTGCAAATCCAAGTGAAGATGAACCTCGCACTCATGCAGCGTTGTACCTGAAATCTCTTCCAACCAAGAGTCATACATGCATACATATATAAACTTAATGAAAGCGTTAGCCCGATATTAATACCATGAAATAGGAACACTAAAAAACTTGCATACAATTGGTGTGAAAACCACATTAACAGATATGCACTAAATCAACACATCTGACTATAATCATTATATTATGATAACTTAACCAAGATTAAACTAAGATTAGAAATTGATTAGGGCAGGGGTACTACATTCTCCCCCCCTAGGTTCTGACTTACTCCTAGAAGTCGTAAGGCTAGATGAAGAACATGTCACACGCATCAGCCCTGAAACTCATTCAACAAATATCAAATTGCACATAAGAATCTTTCCATAAATAAATGAAATATTATTGCTGAATCCTTTACGAATGCCATTACCCATTGGCAAGATACATCTAAATCCATACATTTCTTATAACATTCTAGGAGTTATCCACAATCATAGTAGAGAAACAAGAATTTTCTCCCTTTCATTACACCAAATTAATGCATTACAAAAAGGTAAACAACAATTACCATACCGATCTACCAACTATGACAAGAAAACATGCCATTAAGATCAACTTCCATTTACCAATACATCTTTTCATAATACTTTATCGCATATAACTAGCTTCAAATATCAATTTTTACAACCAAGTTAACTTTCATGAAATAAGAGAAACACAAATAACTCAACTGTTTACACTTGCCAAGCATAAGAAAACCTTTCCAATGACTATGTCCCATAACATAGTGACAAGTTAACACAATTTACTCCATGATAGACATAATAACCATCCACATAACTAGAATGCATAATTCAAAAGGCCACATGTGAGCATGTCCAATGCTTGGTCAAAGATAACATCCACAATTAGCATCTCTATGCCTGATCTCAGAACAACAATCTAATCATAAATATCCAATATCTCACTCAAAGGCTTGATGGTGCTAGGCACACCATAGCGATGCTACCTTCTATACAAGACCTTCGTGAACATCCCTTGTTGAGTAAGGTGGTTAGCCTCCAAGAGATAGTCACCACACATAGGTAGGTAGTGGGTCCTAGCTGCATCACAACCTCACATACCCCCATCCTCAACGTTCCTTACGTCCACTTCCTCTTACACACTCAACCAAGACCATCTCATACATCCTTGGAGAGAAATTTCACATTTCAACACAAGATGAGCATATGAAAACATTAAGGATAAACCAGTTTAGCCACCAAAGTACAGATGAATAAAGATGATAAATCATCAATTCCAACAATAAGGCAACAAAATAATCTAGAATTGCAACACCAAATCAAAAGTGCAAAAGATCACAAGATCGCGGCTAAACCTTCAAAGTCAAAGTAAAATAAATTGCTGGTCCTCCAAAATAAATATAAAGAATATCATAACTGCACATAACATCACTATGTGACTAGCATCTAGACACCAATGAGGAAGGAAGGAACAATCATCTAGCTATTGCAGTAGCTCATCATGTGGTGTGACATAGTCACACTACCCACATGGAATGGCGGTGTGCACCTCAACATCACCCTGCATCACATCATCACATGGCATGGCAATACCCCAAGCAGAGAAAACATGCAATGGACGTATCCTGCATGGTAGTGTACCTCACAGAAAAAGCATGTGCAGGTCACATCCCACATAGCGACATATCTAGAAGGATACTCACCATAAGTCAGAGGTATACCTGACTAAGGTCCACCCACATGCCCACCAACACATACTATCTGGAAGCTCATGTGGATAAACCTACCTTTCATGAAGACAAGGCAAAGGATCCTCCAAAATACACCATCACTATGCTCAAGAAATGCCATCAAAATGCTCAAATAAAGGAAGGAATAGGTTGACACACATAAACCTATAAATAGATTCATCAAAAAGGGAAAGTATTGAGTACTCCTTTGATACAGTTTTATAGTATAACTATATCATTCCTCAAAATAGAGAAGCTAAAGTTGCTTCACGCCAACATTACTCGTATGCCAATCCATACTATTCAAGGAATGGTGACTTCTAATACTACCCCTTAACATACTGAGTTACCCACAACCTGAAGTTTGGTGCTCAGTAGGGAAACAAATAAGCAATATCACAAAAATAGTATGGTTTCCCATACTCATACGCACCATATCCTCCATGGTTGATTACTTCACCAATCCATGGGCACATATAATAAGTACTAGTTTCTTACAATACACACGAATACACCAGTACTGGTTTAGTTACATTTACGGGGAATACTTTTCAGTACACTATCATCTACACAAGGAATATTTTAATTATGCTTCCCACATGATTAACTGAATCGAGTTTACTCTAGATAGAAGTACTGAAATTATTAACAATTCACAAATACATAAGGAAATAACATCATTCCTATATCTTTCTCGAATTTCACTAAGCATGCATATTCACATGCTTAATAAACATTCTATTTAAATCAATGCATTCTTTAATACCATTTCTAAAAATCTTATAATCTAGGCAAAGAGAAGGGAAAGAGAGTTTGATAATCAAACTATTTCCTACAAGGACACAAGATCAACAAGATCATACTACAATATAAAATTTCTCACTATAAGCCTATCATTTTAATTGCATGGTTTTCATTTCGCTACCATTTTAGAAGGATATCAATCGAACTAACATGACATTTCCAATTATTATGGTTGCAATAGAATGTTCTAGTTTTTCAAACAACAGAGATCAAAATAGGCAATCTTTTCAATAATACCAGACCTCTTGAGAACACTCACTATAATAATACAATATAGACACATGTCATAATTTGCAACCTATTATAGAAAATCAATTATGATTAGAAGGTAAGCAAGGAGCTATCACCCAAATAAAACATATTAATGCATGCACATCAAACAAGCTTTTCATTCACACTTTCCAAACATAATAAGGTAATTACATATACCCAAAAACAAGTTCAATGGAGCATTGCTAAAATAGATCCTCAATCAAACTAGTTTAATAAAACACACAAAAAAATCTTTTGGGGAACACATTAATACTCTCTCAAAGCTACAATAACATGCTCCCTTTAATACTTCTTCTACAAACCAAGCAGTTTCACATAATTCAACTATTCACATATTAACGCACCTTACTAAGATAGAATTTAATTATGTTGCTCCTACAAAACACATGGAGAATTCTTTAATGTAAACATACAATTTTCTCTCAATAACCAAACTAAATTTTTAAACCCATAGCCCTTTAATAATCTAAAAACATAAGCATCATAAGGCTCACACAAGGGTTCAAGAAGTCACAACCTTTCTCTCGCAAAATACAGAAAACTCAAATCAAAGATAATTACACATATCCCAAACATTTTAATTTCTAGAAGGAGAGAGAGAGGAGTGGTGATAATCATTCAATTTGCTACAAAATAAGCATTCAATATTTACCACACTAGTCCCTCAGGTGGAGAACACTAAGCTAGAACATACTCTTAAACAAGCACGTTTCGCACTTTCAGATTCCAGAGAAGCACTGACCAACCCAAATGGATTCGTCTAAAGAGTACAACAATCAACAAGGAAGGTACATATGACTCTCTTTCAGAATATGAGTAATCATAGACCAAGACATCAATAAGCACACAAAACACATATAATCACTCAAAAACACCAACATCAATAAGGTGAGAACAAGGTGTGAACACACACGTTACACACAAGTTAATGTTTGCTCAATCACTCACATAAAAAAAGGAGGACAAGAATGCACATAAGGTCGATACACCTCACACCAACTAAGGGCACACGTGACAATAGAGATTCCAGTGTTTGCAACATGGCTCTGATACCAAATGTAATACCCCACCAGGAAACCCTGAAGGGATTAAGCCAAAACACAAGAATAGAGTGAAAAATTATTTTTTTTTAAAGATAAACACAACATTAAGATACAATGAGATATCAAAGATTTAGATTACATAGCAGAAGACATCAACTAACACCTAAATATTTTCCCAACATGATTACTTAATTACACCTTTAACTTAATTCAAGCAATTAATCCAATAAGTTGATTATCTTATAAGCAGATAATTCTTAAACAAGGATAATTTCTTTCATAAGATGGAAATGTAAATCAAAAGCAAAGATTCATCCATTAAGATCTATTCATAATCTTCATTCAATCTTTTCATTAAAATATAAGCCATGCATCTAATATTCTAACACACTAGAATTTCATCATAAACTTATGAGATCTTCTCATGCATACTTAATTTTCTTAACAACGACTGAATATAATCCATTCTACTAAGCTACATTCATTCGTGATCCAATTTACTACATTCAAGAAAGGACTGCATATAAGCATTTAAAGTTAATTCCATCTTATCCACTTATACATTATAACACAAGCCATTCATACATGATAAAGTTGAATAAGGGAAAGATAAGAGAATAACATCACATAACACCAAGATGATCTCGGAGTTCACCCCTAAAGGGCTACATCTTCGGGTTTGCTCAACTGCAAGACCGCTCTGATAATTAATAAAGTTAAGTGTACATGAGGTTCTCATAATTTACAATCCTACCATCAAGGCGAAACATAATCAATATATAAATGACCGCATTGGTCAATAAATACATAAATACAACAATCAAAGCTAATACCAAGGTCCATTTGGACATCCACAAAACTGAGTCATCACCCACAAAGGTCTAACATGAAACCTGATACTCACAAGGCATAGACCAAAGGACAACCCACAAAGGTGCTCCTATTTGACAATACAACAACCCACTAGCGTATGTAGGGACAAGTGTCATCACACAAACTGGTATGGTTACCATGGTAGGTCTTCATAGGTTCCGGCCCCATACACGGGGTTACCTTGGCAACCTAATCTAAACCTCTGGCCCATCCAAGCCTCATGTGGACCCACACATCCTCTCATGAAGACAAGGATGATGGTTTGCCATTTCAGGCCTTATCACCGCATGTCGAGTCTGTGTTAGCACTCGTCCCATGTGTGAGGCACAATTATCTTACTTAGAGGTTACATTCTAATCTACTATTAGGTTATCACTTATTAGACTCACTTTTGATGGGTTACCCAATAGCCACTTTGGGTGTGACCCCCAATCGAAAGCCACTTTCCCATACAACACTAGACTATACTCAAACGAACTCAAAACCAAGACATACACATGGTTAGATGAATGGAGTTCAAAATGGAGAAATCCACCATGGTCAAACATGACTTCATAAGAGGTGCACTGACAGACAGTACTCTAACTAGAGACCTCACTAACTAAGGTCAACCACAAATCATCATTTGACACCCACATAGAGGATATGACCAATTACGACACTACCACAAAACAATAGTCAAACTCAAAACCGAGGACTAGAATAGGTACCCAAATCAATCCATATGATAGGGTCCAATTGAATAAATCAAAACTTTCCATTACTTAAGCAAAAGCGAATACAAAAATTAAACTCGCATAGGCAATATTCAGCAGATACAATATTTTCTGAATTGATCTAAACGTTAAAAGTCGATCAAGTTTTCTACATGGTCTATATTAGATTGCAGTTATCTACCTCATCTAGGTATAGGTTGTTCTTTGTTTTCTAACTCTCTAAGGTTCATTGCATCGAACACACATAATAAACCATAATGAGTTCTTAAACCAATTTCACATGAATATAATCAGACAACCATTACCCAATTAAATAAGATATTTAATCTTCAATTAAAACATCATTGACATATTGGTTCAAAATAAATGCTAAAAATTTTGTCTTTTTAGAACCAAGTTAAACTATACAGATCAAGGAAACATAAACATATAAGAAATCCAATTAACGATAGTCCATTCCTAACTTAATAATTATTTCCTTATGCATATAGAAAAGAATGCCAAAATTAACTATTAATTAATATACGCTTATTAATCCATGAATAATAAAATATACACAATTAATAATTAGTAAGAAACTAACAAATTAAGTATCTAATAAGAAAAATATGCATTACTAATAAAATACAATTTTGAAAATTAATTAATATATATTGCCACTTATACAATTAATTAATTACAAACTAATCGTAATTTAATAATGGAATGCCATAATTAAACTTTATTAAAACTTAATTTATTAAAAACTACCTTCAATAATAATAATAAATTGTTATTATATATATTTTTTTGATTCATAAAAAAAATATATTAAAAAAAAAACATTTCTTTTAAAAGAAAATATTATAATATATATATATATATATATATTTTTTAAATAATAAAAAAAATATATTTAAAAAAAACATTTTACAAAATGAAAGGGGGGGGGGGGGGTGTTTCATGTGGTCCCCATGGGAGCTCACGCTGCCCCAAAGGGGAAGCACTGTTGTTCCCAAAGGGAGCACGCAACCCCCATGGGAAGCGCTGTTGTTCCCAAAGAGACACTCAGCTCCCCCTTGGGGTTTCCCCAATATATTTATTATATATATATTTTTGTTTATTTATTTTGAAATAGTTTACTGTGTAAAACACAGTCTGATAAACCTGTCTCCTAGAGACTAAAAAGAATTAATATATATTTTTTTTAAATATATTTACTGCCAAAAATATAACACAGTAAAAAAAATATACAGACCCAGCAACATGATTTTTTTTTTTTTTTTTTAATAAAAAGATATAAAGCAAATCAAAACTATTAAAATTTTTCATTGAAATTAATCTCTTATTGAAAAGACAAACCCCCATTTTTAAACAGTCTCATCTTGAGACTTAAAATGGAAATTTCCAACAAGAAGAGGTTTTCAAAATTGAAAGGATTTGTTGGAATAACCCACCAAATAAATAATATTTTTGGGCAAATAGAACTCATTTCTCACACAAAGATCCAACAATAAACCAATCTTTAACTAATTTCCACAATAATTCTAAGTCTTGAGAAAAACAATGGAGAATTTGAAACCAAAATTGCATGATAAACATCCAATGCCCATTTTTTTAAAAATTTAAACAATAACTAATTAATAACTAGAATTTCTACCTCAATAAGCATTCCTGGAAAGGATCTGATGAAGAGCCCTAACCTACAGCTCAAGAAATCCTTCTCCTTCCAAAATCCCCAAATCTTTCCTCCAAAATATTTTCCAAAAATATAATTTTCTCCAAAAAATTCAATCCCCAATATTTTCCAAAAGTTTAGGTTATATGGAAAAGTTTGACCAAAAATTTTATCTTTGGAATTAAAATTTTTATTTAAAATAAATCCTAAAAATCACTATTTTCCAACTATATCAACAAATTAAATTACTTTTCAATCCAAAATTGATTTTCTCAATTAATTCCATTTAACCTTTTTATTTCCAAAATGCCAAGAAGATAAAATTAATTCTATTTCAATTAAAATTAAATCTTTCATTTCTTAGGCATAAACATGATACATTTAATATTTAAATTTAACCATTTAATTGAACTTGCTCCCAATTTAAATCGAGCAATTCAAATTAATGATAAATCACATAAAGAAATCCTGTTTAATTTAGTCCATTAATCTTTAATGCACAAACACATATTTAATCAAATTAAATACTAAGGACTAATTAATCAATTTAACCATACACACCAGACATGCAAACCAAGAAGGTCAACCAGATAGACGACTCACAAACCCAACCAAAAGGGAAAACCGATGATGACTAATGATGCTCACTTGAGCACGACTATGGTAAAACTAGGGTCTTATGAGCACCTAATCCAACTGTAAGGATTAAAGAGGTACATTCAAACCTACAAATCCAGGTGAAGATAAACCTCGCACTCATGCGGTGTTGTACCCGAAATCTCCTACAACCAAGAGTCATACATGCATACATATATAAACTTAATGAAAGCATTAGCCTGATATTAATACCACGAAATAGGAACACTAAACAACTTGCATACAACTAGTGCGAAAACCACATTAACAGATATGCACTAAATCAACACATCTGACTATAATCATTATATTATGATAACTTAACCAAGATTAAACTAAGATTAGAAATTGATTAGGGCAGGGGTACTACATAAATGGTTTAGTTATATTATTCCTTTATTTTGAGAAATAGACAAATGGTACTATTGCGATTGCGGTATTGTATTCACCTTATAATGATGATTTTTATGTTAATGTATTTTGGAAACTTAGATCAATTAGAAAAATGGATCGACTTTTATGTTTAAATCAATATGGGAAAATATTGTTTTTTTTGGTTATTGCCTATGCAAGTTTAAATTTATGTATTTGCTTTTACTTAAGTAATGGCAAGCCTTGATTTGTTTGACTGGACCCTGTTGTTTGGTTGTTTTGGGATACTTGTTCTATCCTCGATCTTGATTTTGACTGTTGCTTTGTGGTAGTGTGGTATCGGTCATATCCTTTATGTGGGTGTCGTATGATGTTTGGTGGTTGACCATAGCTGGCCAAGTCTCTAGTTAGAGTACCATCAATCGGTGCACCTCATATGAAGTCATGTTTGACCAAATGGTTGTTTCCTCCATTTTTGAACTATGGTTTCTTGACCTTGTGTATGTTTGGGTTTAGGAGTTCATTGATTATGGTCTAGTGTCGTATGGGAAAGTGGCTTTCGATTGGGGGGCCATGCCCAAAGTGGTCACTGGGTAACCCATCAGAAGTGTGTCTAATAAGTGATAACCTAATAGTATATTATAGAGTTAGTTAATGAATCACTAAGTAAGATAATTGTGCCTCACACATGGGAAGAGTGCTAACATAGACTCGACATGCTATGAGAAGGCCTGAAATGGAAAACCATCATCCTTGTCTTCATGAAAGGATGTGTGGGTCCACATGAGGCTTGGATGGGCTAGAGGTTTGGAATAGGTTGCCAGAGTAACCTATGAAGACCTACCATGGTAACCATACCAGGTCATGTGATGACACTTGTCCCTATGTTTGCTAGTGTGTTGTTGTGTTGTCTTGATAGGAGCACTATTATGGAGTCATCCTATTGCTTATGCCCATGTGAGTACCCAATTTCATGCTAGGCCTTGGGTTGTGATGACTTAGTTTCACGAATGCTCCAGTGGAACCTTATATTTGCTTATTTTAAGTTTAGTTGGATCCTTTCCTATTTAGGGATCATTTATGTATTTATTAACCGATGTGGTCATATGTTTTATTGGTTATGTTCACCTGGATGGCAGGATTGTAAATGATGTAAACCTTATGTATTCTTCGCTATTGATTTAGTATCAGAGGGGTCTTGCAGTTGAGCAGACCCAGAGATGTAGCCACTAGGGGTGAACTCTGAGATCATTTTGGTGTTATGTGGTGTTTTTCCATTCTTATGTTACCTTTTAATTTGTCATGTATGGATTCTTTATGTTAAAATACATAATGGGGATTAGATGAAATTAATCATAAATGTAGGTATGTAGTCATTTTATTAAATGTAGTAATAGGGATCATAAAAAAATGTAGATTTGATTAATGAAATATATTCAGTATCGATAGCACAATTAAGTATGCATGGAATGTATTCATTAGTTTATGATGAAGTTAAAGTACATTATGACACTAGATGCATGGCATGCGTTTAATCTAAAATTGAACGTAATGAATGGTTAAAATTTATTGGATGAACCTAGTCACATTATCTATAGTTTTAACTATAAGGGATAAACCTTGTCATGTCATCTAAAATTTAACATTAATGGATAAACTCATTAAGTTATCTATCTTTTAATTTTAATGAATGAACATTACATGTTATCTATATATTAACTTTAATGGGTAAATTTCTTAATGTTATCCTCATCTTCAACCATAATGGATGAACGCATCCTATTATCTATAATTTGAAATTTACTGAATAAATTATATCCTTGTTCAAAGTAATAAAATGAAATTAAGTTAACCTTCTTAATTGGATTGAATATCAGGAGTTGAGTTAGATGTTAAATTAAGTAATCACATTGGGAAACTTCTTAGGTATTGTTTAGTCTTCTGCTGTGTTATCTGAGCTTTTGATAACTCATTGTATCATTAAGTTGTGTCTTATTTAAGAAAAAGAAATTATTTGCACTCCATTCATGTGTTTTAGCTTTGTCCCTTCGGGGTTTCCTGGTGAGGCATTACATTTGGTATCAGAGCCCAAGTTGCAAACACTAGGATCTCTAGTTTCATTGTGCCCTTAGTTGGTGTGAGGTGTATCGACCTTATGTGTATGCTTGTCCTCCTTTCTAGATGTGTGTGATTGAGCAGACCTTAACTTGTGTGTAACGTGTTTGTTCACACCTTGTTTTCATCTTCTTGATGTTGGTGTTTTGAGTGATTAACTATGCTTTGTTTGCTTATTGATGTCTTGGTCAACGATTACTCATATTCTGAAAGAGAGTTGTATGTACCTTCCTTATTGATTGTTGTACTCTTTAGACTAATCCATTTGGGTTGGTCAGTGCTTGTCTCAAATCTAAAAGTATGAAATATGTGTGTTTAAGATTATGATCTAACTTAGTGTTGTCCACTTGAAGGACTAGTATGGTAAATGTTGAATGCTTATTTTGTAGAAAATTGAATGATTATCACCCTTCCTCCTCTATCTCTCTCTAGAAATTAAAATGTTTGGGATATGTGTAATTATCTCTGATTTGAGTTTTTTTTTTTGCAAGAGATAGGGTGTGACTTCTTGAACCCTTGTGTGAGCCTTATGACACTTATGTGTTTTTTTAGATAATAAATGGGTTATGGGTTTAAAAGTTCATATTGGTTATTGGGGGAAAATTGTATGTTTACATTTAAGAATTCTCCATGTGTTTTGTAGGAGTAACATAATTAAATTCTATCTAAGTGAGGTGCATTAATATGCGAATAGTTCTTATGTGAAACTGCTTTGTTTGTAAAAGAAGTATTAAAGGGAACATGTTATAGTAGCTTCGAAAGTGTATTAAAGTGTTCCATGAAAGATTGTTTTATGTGTTTCATTATACCAGTTTTATTGAGGATCTATTTTAGCAATGCTCCATTGAACTTACTTTTGGATGTATGTAATTACCTTAATGTGTTTAGAAAGTGTGAATGAAAAGCTTGTTTGTTGTGTATGCATTAATGTGTATTATTTAGTTGATAATTCCTCCTTTAACTTCTTATCATATTTTTATTTTCAATGATAGGTTGCAGATTATGATAAGTTTTGTATTGAATTAAGAGTCATGAGTGTGTGCTTGAGGTCTTGCATTATCCAAAAGATTGCTTGTTTTGATCTTTGTTGTTCAAAAAAATAGAACCTCCTGTTGCAACCATAGTAATTGGAGATGTCATGTAGTCTAATTGGCATCCTTCTAAAATGGTAGCGAAATGAAAACCATGAAATTAAAATGATAAACTTATAGTGAGAAATTTTATATTGCAGTGTGACCTTGTTGATCTTGTGTCTATGTAGGAAATAGTTTGGTTATCAAAATCTCTTTTCCTTCTCTTTGCCTAGATTATAAGATTTTTCGAAATGCTACTAGGGATGCATTGATTTAAAAAGAATTTTTATAACACATATGAAATTGTATGTTTTATTTTGAGCTTCTTATGGAAAGATGAAAGTCTTAAGCTTCAAAAAGAAATTTGCATAGTTGGTAATGTGAATACAAATGCTTAGTGAAATTTGAGAAAGATATAGGAATGATGTTATTTCCTTATGTAATTGTGAATTGTTAATAATTTTAGTACTTGTATCTAGAGTAAATTTGATTTAATTATTCATGTGGGAAGCACAATTAAAACCTTCCTTGACTAGATGACAATGTACTGAAAAGTACTCCCCATAAATGTGACTAAACCAGTGCTTATTACATGTGCCCATGGATTGGTGAAGTAATCAACCATGGAGGATATGTTACTTATGAGTATGGGAAACCATACTATTTATGTGATGTTTCTTATTTGTTTCCCTACTGAGTAACAAATCTTGGGTTGTGGGTAATTTCATATGTTAAGGGGTAGTACTCGAAGTCACCATTCCTTGAATAGTATGGATCGACATACGAGTAATGTTGGTGCAAAGCGACTTTAGCTTCTCTATTTTGAGGAATGATATAGTTATAGAATAAAAATGTATCAAAGGTGTACCCAATACTTTCCCTTTTGATGAATCTATTTATTGGTTTATATGTGACAGCCTATTCCTCTCCTTTATTTAAGAATACTGATGGTGATTCTTGAGCATAGTGATGGTGTATTTTGGAGGATCCTTTGCCTTGTCTTCATGAAAGGTAGGTTTATCCACATGAACTGCCAGTTAGTATGTGTTGGTGGACATGTGGGTGGACCTTAGTCATGTATACCTCTGGCTTACAGAGAGTATCCTTATAGATACATCACTATGCAGGACGTGACCCGCGCATGCTTGTTTTCATGAGGTACACTACCATGCAGGATACATCCATTGCATGTCTTCTCCACTTAAGGTATTGCCATGCCACGTGACGACATGATATGGGGTGATCCCAAGGTACACACTACCATGAAATGTAGATGTGTGACTTGGCCACACCACATGATGATCTACTGTGACAATTTTACGATTGTTCCTTCCTTCGTCATTGGTGGCTAGATGCTAGTCACATAGTGATGTTATGTGCAATTGTGATATTCTTATTTTTTTGGGGGGGGGGGACCAACAATTTATTTTATTTTTACCTTGAAGGTTTAGCCACAATCTTGCGATCATTTGCTTACTTGATTTGGTTTTGCAATTCCGGATTTTTTTTTTTCCTTACTATTGGAATTGATGATTATTATCTTTATTCTTCTATACTTTGGTGGCTAAACTGGTTTATACTAATTATTTTTATATGTCAGTTTTGTGTTGTAATGTGAATTCCTCTTCAAGAATGTAGGAGGTGATCTTGGATGAGTGTATACGAGGAAGTAGACATAGGGAACCTTGAGGATGGGGGTATGTGAGGCTGTGATGCAACTAGGATCCACTACCTACCTATGAGTGCTGACTATCTCTTGGAGGCTAACCACCTTATGTAAGAAGGGATGTTCATGAAGGTCTTGTATGGAAGGTAGCACCACTATGGTGTACCCTAACACCATCAAGCCCTTGAGTGAGATATTGGATATTTATGATTATGTTATTGTTCTATGATCAGGAATAGAGATGTTGATCATGCATGTTATCTTTGACCGAGCATTAGACATGCTCACATGTGGCTTTTTGGGTGGTACATTCTAGTTATGTGAATGGTTATTATGTGTATTCATGGAGTAAATTGTGGTAACTTGTCATTATGTTATGGGACGTAGTCATTGGAAAGGTTTTTATATATCGAGCAAGTATAAGAAATTGTGTACTATATGTTGCTTTTACTTCATGGAAGTTAACTTGGTTGTAGAAATTGATATTTGAAGCTAGTTTTATGCGATAAAGTTTTGTGAAAAAGATGGATTGGTAAAAGAAATTGATCATGATGCCATGTTTTCTTGTCATGTTTGATAGATGAGTATGGTAATTGTTGCTTACCTCTTTTAATGCCTTAATTTGGTATAATGAAAGGAAGAAAGTTCTTGTATCTCTACTATGATTATTGATAATTCCAAGAATATTTTAAGAAGTGTATGGTTTTAGATGTATCTTGCCAATGGATAATGGCATTCGTAAAGGATTTAGCAATAATGTTTCATTTATTTATGGAAAGATTCCTATGTGCAATTTAATATTTGTTGAATGAGTTTCAGGGCTAATGTGTGCGACATGTTCTCCATATAGCCTTACGACTTCTAGGAGTAAGTCGAAAGCTAGGGGGAAGAATGTATTACCCCTACCCTAGTCAATTTATAATCTCAGTTTGACCTTGGTTAGTTTATCATATTATAGTGTTATAGTCAGGTGTTTTGATTTTAGTGCAAAGCTGTTAATGTGGTTTTCACAGCAGTTTGTATGCAAGTTTATTAGTTCTCCTATTTCGTGTTATTATTCTCGGGCTAACACTTTCATTAAATTTATAAATGTATGTATGTACGACTCTTGGTTGTAGGAGATTTCAAGTATAGTGCCACATGGGTGTGAGGTTCGTCTCCACCTGAATTTGCAGGTTTGAGTGTACCTCTTTGGTCCTTAGATTTTGGATTAAGTGGTCGTAAGATCCTCGTTTGACCATAGTCATGCTCAAGTGAGTGTCATCATTCATCATTGATATTCCCTTTGGTTGGGTATGTAGGTCATTTGTCTAGTTGACTTTCTTGGGTTGCATGTTTTGTGTGTGGTTAAATCGACTAAATAATCCTTAATCTTTAATTTGATTTAATGTGTGGTTTTCCATTAGTATTTTGGGGACTAAATTAAATACGCTCCCTTTTTATGTGATTAATGGTTAATTGAATTACTCAATTTAGGTTGGTAGCAAGTTCAATTGAATGGTTAATTTTAATATTGAATTTATTATGTTTATGTTGTTGGAAAAGAAAGATTTAAATTTAATTGAAATATAATTAATTTAATCTTGTTGGCATTTTGGAAATAGAAAGGTTAATTTCAGTTATTTTAGAAAATCAATTTTAAATTGAAAAGCAAGTTTAATTTATTGATATAGTTTACAAGAATGATTTTTGAGGATTTATTTTTATCCAAGTATTTTAAATCCAAAATAAAAATTTTGGTCAAACTTCTCCCAGTTAACCTAGGTTTTTGGAAAAATATGGGAGCTTGTTTTTTTTGGAAAATATTTTTGGATGGAAAAATTTGAGGATTTTGGGAGGAAAAGGAATTTCTTGAGCTGGAGGATTGGGCTCTTCTTCAATCTTGCCAGGATTACTGAACCAGGTAGGCCTCTAGTTTATTTCATTGATTTCTTTGTTTTAAAAAGATTTCTTTTGGTGTTTTTGTAGAAACCTATTTGTGTTTGTAGACAATCCTTATTTGTGTGGAAAATGGAAGAGGTGCCTTGAAATCATAGACTCAAACTCTCCTTTCTCTCTTATCAAACCTCTAAATGCCATTTTTGTTTGTATAAATTGGTTCTCAAAAACATTAAAACCAAATTTTGGGGTTTGGATGTTCTTGAGGAAATTTTGTTTAAAACTCCAATGAATCTTCTCTTAAATAAGTTTTAAATTGAAATTTAGTTTGGGGATTTGGTAGATTTGATGTTAGATATGTGTAAATCAATCTCATTTTTCCAATATGGTGTTTGATTGAAAGAAAATTTTCTTGTTCTGGGTTATTATGTAAAATGTAAAATTTTAGAAAAACTCATTGTTTTTCAAAAAGAAAATTATTTTTTTAAGTCTCTGTTGAGATTGGATTTTCTAAGTTTGTTGTTTTTGATAGTAACTAATTTTTTAAAAAAATTAAAAAAATTAATAATACCCACGTGACGGGGAATAAACCCCCACCACGTGGGAGGTAGTTGCTACCAAAGGTAGCAGCTGCTACCTATTGGTAGCAGCGCTACCAATGGTAGCGAATTGCTACCAAAAGGTAGCAGCTCTACCATTGTTAGTGGAGCACTACCTTTTGGTAGCAACGCTACCATGGGTAGCGTGAGATACCAAGGGGGGGCCCACATGGGTACTCTCCCCCCTTTATATATTCTCTTTTTTTATAAATTGTTTTTTTTAATATTTTTTTTATCAAAAAAAATATAATAGTTTAATATTTATTTTTTTCGATAAAAGTGGGCGAGCCACTAAACTATATTTTATTTATGTTGAATTTTGATACAAACAGGTTCAAAGGGCATACTGATAGGAAAGAACCTGCAAGAAAACCTCCGGTTGTGACCCAAAAAAGAAAAAAATTAAAAAACCCCATATACCCAATTACATATCTGATTTTGATCACCCTTCCATTACATGGCTTTAATATCATTTAAATGTTAGTTTTAAATTAAGTTTTTAATGAAGTTTAAATATGGCATTTAATTAATAATTTGTGATTATTTTGTAATTAATTAATTGTATAAGTGGTAAATCTACATTAATTAATTTTCAGATTTCATTTTATTATTAATGCATATTTTTCTAATTAAATACTTGAATTGCTAATTTTGTTATTAATTATTAATTTGTTATATTTTATTAATCACGGATTAATAAATATATACATTAATTAATAGTTAATTTTGGTATCTGTTTTATTGAGGAAGTATCTTTCAGGAAAAAGATAAAATATTATTTTAATTAGAAAATTGTTGAATTAAAATATATTTATTAATTGATAATTTTTAAATAATATTTTATTCAAGAATATTATTTGAGTAATTGAAAAAAAATGAAATATTTTATCATTGGATATTTTGAAAATTTAAACAATATGCTATTGGAATTATTGGAAATTTAATAATGTATTGTTTGGAAAATTGGTAAGTTAATGATATTTTCATTT
This sequence comes from Cryptomeria japonica, assembly GCF_030272615.1. NCBI lineage: Eukaryota > Viridiplantae > Streptophyta > Pinopsida > Cupressales > Cupressaceae > Cryptomeria > Cryptomeria japonica. The sequence continues at coordinate 227,554,111 of NC_081413.1, forward strand.
AGTAAAATAAATGGTTTAGTTATCTTTTTCCTCTATATTGAGAAATAGACAAATGGTACTATTACAATTGTGGTATTCTATTCACCTTATAATGATGATTTTTTTATTAATGTATTTTGGAAACTTAGATCATTAAGAAAACTGGATCAACTTTTATGTTTTAATCAATATGGGAAAAGATTGTGTTTTCCGATTATTGCCTATGCAAGTTTAAATTTATGGATTCACTTTTGCTTAAGTAATGGCAAGCCTTAATTTGTTTGACTAGACCCTCTTGTTTGGTTGTTTTGGGATACATGTTTTGTCCTCGATCTTGAGTTTGACTATTGCTTTGTGGTAGTGTGGTATTGGTCATATCCTTTATGCAGGTGTCGTATGATGTTTGGTGGTTGACCACAGCTAGTCAGGTCTCTAGTTAGAGTATCATTAGTTGGTGCACCTCATATGAAGTCATGTTTACCCAAATGGTTTTTTCCTCCATTTTTGAACTCTCGTTGCTTGACCTTGTGTATGTTTGGGTTTAGGAGTTCATTAAGTATGGTCTAGTGTCGTATGGGAAAGCTGATTTTGATTGGGGATCATGCCCAAAGTGGCCGCTGGGTAACCCATCGGAAGTGTGTCTAATAAGTGATAACCTAATAGTATATTAGAGAGTTAGTTAATGAATCACTAAGTAAGATAATTATGCCTCACACATGGGAGGAGACCTAACATAGACTCGACATGTTGTGAGAAGGCCTGAAATAGAAAACCATCATCCTTGTCTTCACAAAAGGATGTGTGGGTGTTGCTATTTACTAAGTTGTCATTAGTTTTATGCCCAAAGTCATCCTATATACTCTAGTCGGTTTATACTACTGAAAAGTCTAGTCGGTAAATACCAAGGTTATCAGTGTCGGTTACAGAAGAGAGACAAGTCACCAAGATGATATACACTGAGCTATGAATGTCTACCGAATAAAAGTTCATATGTCTACCAAGCAGCAAAGAAGGTATATTGAGTTAATCTGAATAAAATGGAAATGTGTTACCAGATTCAATGAACCCAGACACACATGTGAAGCATGTTACAAGATTCGAGAAGATGAAACCGTTATTACATAGGAAATTGCATTTAAAGATATTGTATGATTTTGAGGAACAACATCCAATGAAATAATTTCTATGTTTATTCATTCAATAAAACATGTTTGTATGATCGAAGCATGAACAAATCACCATCTTAGAGATCTATATAAATAGAATGATTTGAGTATTTGAATATATATAACATGACAATCAATAGAGAAGATACAAAGTGATGATATAGTTAAGTGTGAAGAAAGAAGATTGATAAAGATATTCAGAGGTTACCGAGAAGGTTTCAGAGAACAGTTTAAGGGACAGAGTATACAGAAGTGGTTACCAAGTTTATTTATCATTATTGAGGAATTCTGTGAGCAAGGTAATTTTATATTGAGCACATAGAGTCTGCTATAACATTTCAGATGTGAAGTTGTAGATATTTTGTAAAGATTTTGATTGAATTATTAAGTTGTGTTAGATACCTTTAATAGGGTAAAAGACTCTAATAAGGTCTATAAATTGTAAAGCCTTTAACTAGGTAAAACATTTTGTAGAAGTGTTTGTAAAATCCTTTAGCAAGGTAGATCTAAAGATCTTTATACTCCTAATAGGGTAAGCTATCAAAAATAGCTAAACATGTAGCTCTAACTGAACAATCTTGATTACTGCAGTAGTGAAGTTGTGGGTGCCATCCACACCACAATTTTTCTCTCTAACCAAGAGTTTCTAAGTGACCAAAAATCTTTGTGTTATGGAGTGAAATTTTGATGGATGTTATTTATATGATTATGTTTCAGTATTATATATTTATGAGATTAGAATTACTTAGTTTGTGTTTATCAGTAAAATTATTTTTCAAGAAAAGTTTTGAAGTACTAATTCACCCCTCCCCTCTCAGTACATTAGCTTTCCAAGTTAGACCTAACAATTGGTATTAGAGCTTGATTATTGGTAAAGGGACTAATAGCCTAAAGGGAAAGATCCTATCAATGGAAGGCTAGAAACAATCATGCAGGATTGTGAATCTTTAAGAAGAATTGGATCATGCTAATCAAGTGATTGCAGATATGTAGAGGCAAATGCAAAGATCACTGAAAGTTAGAAGAAGGTTGTCTGATGATTTATAGGACTCACAAGAGTTGGTGGAACAAATTGAGACATCATCTAAGAACAACATATCAGAAGAATCTTATCATTTGCAGAATTAAAAGTAAAGAACAAAGAACTTAATGAATAGCTAAAAGCAATGAGAAGGGAACATGAGTATTTCAGCATACAGATGACTAAAAATCTTGAAGCATTGAGAGCAGCTAAAGATAATAATGAAGATAATAAGCGAAATATAGAAGGAGAAAAACAACAACTTGAAGCAATGGTGTCTGCAAGGAATGATGAAATATCAAGGATGACTGAAGTTCAACATAATCTGTTTGATCAATTGGATTATGGACATCATGAAGCTACTCTAAAAGAAAATGAGATCCAAGCTTTGAAACTTGAATTATCAAGATTGATCGATAAACTAGAAACAGAAAAGAAGCCAAAAGAAACACTAAGGAAAAGCCATGAACTGTCAAGAATGTTGGATGATCAACTAAGAAATATGAGAACACACAACAAAATTGTAGGACTCAGTTACAAAGGAAACAATTCTACCGAGAAAGGGATCAACACCACTGAGAAAGGAGAATCATCAAAGCAAGCTGGAAACAAAGATAACATCAATAACGCGAAGGACAAGAAGCCTATTTGCAACTACTGTGGAAAATGAGGACATACTGCCAACGTTTGCCAGAGCAAAAAAGGTAAGCAACCAAATGTTACTAAGTTTGATGGTTATTGTTACAATTGCAATAAGTATGGTCACACATCTAAGCAATGTAGGAAAAAGTCTGTTAACAATTATCAGAAGGCAAAATTCAAGGGGTTTTGTAAAAATTGCAATAGATGTGGACACAATACCAATAAATGTTGGTTTAAGTAGAAAAACTATATATGGACTCCACACTGAGGAAGCACTAGAAGTTACCGAACTCACACAGATCTCAATCAACAATATACTTCAATACCATGGGATTACAATACAAGGATATGGTGTAAATGCTATGGAAGATACAAACATATAAGTGCAAACTATCTGATAAGGTTTGGATTGAACAACTAGAGATCATGGAGAAATCCCGGAATGGCATGTTTTCATTGTCACGAAGTTGGACATGTACCTAGAGACTCTAGAGACCAACCTAGAGGAGATACTGAGGAGATGAGAAGCAAATTACAAAAAATTTGGTAAAAGAAGGAAAATGTGTCAACTAATGAAGGAAGCACCTTACCTACCGAGTTAGGTGCATCCACTTTGAATTAATCAATAAAGGTATGGAGGGACTACATTCTCACAAGGTAAGATCTTAACAGTTCCTATATAATCATGCACATAATTCCAAAATCTACATAGCTAAGATGCAATAGCAAGTTTGATATATTATCTAGTCTTTTGAATTACCAGAGAAGTTAGCAAATGAATTAAACCTGTCTAGTCAGTAAAGGCTTATAAAAGAGATAGTTGGTATAGTGGAACCGAGTGCATTGAATGCCTATTTAACCTAACTGCACAAAACCTGATAAGGTCAAAAAGAGGTACTTAAAGTATTTTGCGCGGTCATTTTTCACTTACCAATTTTCAAAGTGCAAAGTAGAGCGAATCAAAAGGTGATCAAATATTTCCAAGAGTGAATTCAAGGTATTTAGCATAATCTGAACCACATTTTCAGCAGTTAACCGATCAAAGTCAGCTATGAATATTTGCAAAGTATTTACTAAGTTGGAAGCATTTTCTAGTTATTTGAAACCCTAAGCTATTTCGTAAGTAGAATTTCAAGTTTGAAATGGCTCCCAAGGTATAGAAACTCATTGTACTAGAGAGCATTGAGAAGCCTACACTGAAATACACCTTACCCCTCAAAGTGGCATCCGAACTCGATGAGAAAATTGAATTCTCTCTTATTTCAGATAGGGTTCTATTGGTCGAAGATGTTAGATTTTATACCAAGTGCCAAGTTGATGATCTAGGTCATACTGAGATTAAGGATATGTATTAAAATTGTGCACCGATGGAAACCTAGATAGAAAGTTTGAGCATATCAAAGTTAAGGGATTGACCGAAGCCCTAACCTATCCTCGAGTCTTCAAACCCCAATGGGTCAAATTTGTCTTGAGCCAAGTGCATGACAATTTTATGTGATTAGAGGATCAACCTTTCAAGATCACCAAGGAGATTATTCACATGATAACTAGATACCCTATATTTGACCATGCCCAAGCATAGAAGATGATTTCACAGAAGGAATTGATAGCATTAACAGGTGTTGAGTCTGATAGCAGAGGTCTTAAGTTGAACAATGTGACTGATGCAGAAATAAATTTTGCTATTAGAGTTATTGGTTATTGTTTCTTCCAGTCTACAAGAGAAAATAGTGTACCATGTGTAGCTGTAGATTTGGCTTATAAAATTGTTAAAAAAGGTATGCAAATTGATTTATGTGAAGTATTATTGAAGAATCTTTTTGAAAATGTCAATACATTAAGGAAACTGAAGAAGAATAATACTGCAAACACACTAAATTTTGGGTCACTCTTAGTGTGTATGTTTTTTTATTTTCAAAAATTCTTTCCATCAGTTGGTAACATTGTTTGGGAATTACACCGGCCTATCACCCATCAAATAAGTGATTTCATCAATCAATTAGGTGATAATGTCAACATGATAATGGATGATTACTTCAATAGATTCTAGGAAAATATGCATAGCAGGTACAGGATCCTAGCTCAGCTAGTAGAAAAGTACAAGGATGCATATGTTTTGAAGTGGATACCGACTACTCTTATGTCAATACAGTAGAACCCAGGACTCAATCATTACTGCCTATGGGTTATGATATATATTTTGACATTGCTCAACAATAGATAGATGCCTTTTTATCACTTCCAAGGCATGCTACTGAGAAAAGATATGGCACCTATGAAGAGGTGAAAGAAAAAGTTAAAATGAGCATTGTAGTACTGAAGGTTGTTAGAAAAGCCACTAGAATGATCAAGGATTTAACTGAAAAGTTTGGAGAAGGTTCTACCTCCACACCTACTAAGCTAGCAAGAGGGAAGAGTGATCAACTTTTGATTGAGGAAGAATCTAAAGCTCAAGAAGAAACAATTACACTGAGAAACGAGTTTCCAAAGAGAAAAGTTTTGAAAAGAAAGAAATGGGATATAATCAAGGTGTCACCGACCAAGCCAGCAAAGCGACCAATGACTAGATCATCTACTGCATCACCCAGTAAGAAGCAAAAGATTGTAGAAACACCTAAGAAAAAAAATACTTATAAAAGGAAGCTCAGAATACTAATTTTGGATAAAGATGCAAGTGACACAAAGTCCAAAGATGTGAATAAATTTCAAGTTGTAAAATGCACAAAGGAAGATGTACATAGTGTTGACAATTTTTGGGCAAACTTAAAGAAAAATGGTGGATTTGGGTCATTTAGATATGTAAAATATGATACAAGAATAGATGAAGAGAAGAGGCAAATAGAAGAGATAGTAATTTGTGCACTTCTCAAGTTCCAATTAGTTCCATTGGAAGTGGTTGGTTTTCTTCCAAAATCATTGTAATCACACATTGATAATAGATGGAAATATGCTATGGACTCGGAGAAGCAAATAAGAGAAAGAGTTTTAGTTCATCTCTTTCTAGATATGTCAGTAGATGACATAAGAGATCATTTGAAAAACTTCCAGACAAATTTTCAAGTAAAACAAACGGCCTTGAAAATGATGAATGGCCTATTTCTTGAAGTTGAAAAAGAAACTGAAGAAAAATGGAAGAAAATATTCAGGATTCGGGCTGAAGAACCAAAAGGTGAAGTAGAAATAGTTGACATCATTGAGCAAGATCCTGCTTCCACTATTCAGTTAGATGAGGATGTAATGGACACTAGAGCATAGGAAAGAGATATAATAGAAGGAAGCTCCTATGCCAAACTGATATCAAGTGAATCAGTTGTAGAATAGGTTAAGTCCTATCCTCTGATCACCCAACAAGTTACAGCCAAGAAACTTTAGGACATAGATCAACACACAGAGGGTCAAAAGGTTAAATAAGATGAATCTACCTCTCAAGCCACCGACGAGCAAAATTCCCAAGTACCATCTAGCACTGAGACAACTACCACTAAAACTCTGAGCAAGGAAACATAGAAGGATACAATAGTGGCTATAGGAACTAACAAAAGTGTTGCCTCTACCGAGCAACATACCGAGGAAGGACAAGCCTCAAAAGCCATTGTACCCATTCAACCGGAGAAGGCATCATCATCAAAGGGGAAGAAAGCAAAAAGACACAGTTTTAAGATAGATCTGTCAAAGCCCATTGTGTTACCAAACGTTGACATTACAAAATTGAAAGGGCAAGCACTAATAGAATTCGGTGAGCTTTGTAAAGCCAAAGCAGAATAGGAACAACTGATAGCTATTCAGCAGAAGAACCGAGTACTTCAGAAGGTCAAACCATTATTGACAGACATGATACCTAAAGCTACCATCAATAAAGATGCTTCCATCCATGTGCAACTGGATGATCTACTCACTCAATTGGAGGAATCTGGAGTAGAAGCATCAGAATACCTTAGCAAATTGAAAGATAAAGAGCTAACTACCAAGATGATTGAAGAAGTGCAGAAAGCAATTGCTATAGGTAAAAAAAAGCTTATTGACTTCATTGATGAGTTGTCCCCTCAACTCAAGAATATTATTTATTTATTCGAGAAGTTATGTACATTCTCATTCTTCATCAAAGATATCAAGAATAAGACTAAAGTCATTGAAAAAGAGATTACCGATCTCTCAAATAAATTGACTACAGAGCCAGATTCTCTTTAGAATTTTTATACAAGGCTACAAACCCTTATGGCTCAACAGTTAGAACTTCAGAATGAAGAGCATAAAATAAGGATGGATATCATGACTCTTCAAATATTATTTATTCCCCATTTGTCATCAGTTCAAGATCAGATCAACCAAGCTACCCAATTGTCAACTCAAGTAGAGGGAAGCACTTTAGATGGTTTGATCCAAATGTTAGCTGATATTACAGCTCAGAATGCAATAATGGAAAGTGTCAAGGATGCACTTACCAATGCTCTTACAGAATCTTGTACAAATTATAAATCTATTTTTGATCAGTTGCCCCCACCAAATGGTAACTAGTTTTGATGTTTGTCAAAAAGGGGGAGTGTACCGAGTATACAGAGTTTATCATATATACTGAATATACAAAGTTTATCATATATACTGAGTGTACAGTTGAAATTGACAGGGGAAGCATGCAACATCAAGAGCATGGAATACAGAGTATGGAACATCAAGTTATGTATAGAATATTGATAAGGGGAGTATGTATTTGAACAATGTATATACTGACATTTTAGTTTATTTTGCAAGTATATAGATTTTGTGTTGTGACTTTGAAAGGAGTTTTGTCAAACACACAAAACTAATGTCAAAAGGGGAGATTGTTGCTATTTACTAAGTTGTCATTAGTTTTATGCCCAAAGTCATCCTATATACTCTAGTTGGTTTATACAATCGAAAAGTCCAGTCGGTAAATACCAAAGTTGTCGGTGTCAGTTACAGAAGAGAGACAAATCACCAAGATGATATACACCGAGCTATGAATTTCTACCGAGTAAAGTTCATATGTCTACCAAGCAGCAAAGAAGGTATACCGAGTTAATCTGATTTGAGTGGAAATGTGTTACCAGATTCAATGAACCTAGAAACACATGTGAAACATGTTACAAGATTCGAGAAGATGAAATCGTTATTACATAGGAAATTGCATTTAAAGATTTTGTATGATTTTGAGGAACAACATCCAATGAAATAATTTCTATGTTTATTCATTCAATAAAACATGTTTGTATGATCGAAGCATGAACAGATCACTATCTTAGAGATCTATATAAATAGAATGATTTGATTATTTTAATATATATAACATGAAAATCAATAGAGAAGATACAAAGTGATGATATAGTTAAGTGTGAAGAGAGAAGATTGACAGAGATATTCAGAGGTTACCAAGAAGGTTTCAAAGAACAGTTTAAGGGATGGAGTATATAGAAGTGGTTACCAAGTTTATTTATCATTACTGAGGAATACTATGAGCAAGGTAATTTTATATTGAGAACATAGAGTCTACTATAACATTTCAGATGTGAAGTTGCAGATATTTTGTAAAGATTTTGATTGAATTATTAAGTTGTGTTAGAAACCTTTAATAGGGTAAAAGACTCTAATAAAGTCTATAAATTGTAAAGCCTTTGACCAGGTACAACATTTTGTAGAAGTGTTTATACAATCCTTTAGCAAGGTAGATCTAAACATCTTTATACTCCTAACAGGGTAAGCTATCAGAAATTCCTAAACATGTAGCTCTAACTGAGCAATCTTGATTACTGGACTAATGAAGTTGTGGGTGCCATCCCCACTGTAGTTTTTCTCTCTAACCAAGAGTTTCTGCGTGACCAAAAATCTTTGTGTTATGGAGTAAAATTTTGATGGATGTTATTTCTATTATTATGTTTCAGTATTATATATTTATGAGATCATCATTACTTAGTTTCTGTTTATCAGTAAAATTGTTTTTCAAGAAATGTTTTGAAGTACATATTCACCCCTCCCCTCTTAGTACATTAGCTTTCCAAGTTAGATCTTATAGTGGGTCGACATAAGGCTTGGATGGGCTGGAGGTTCATAATAGGTTGCCAGAATAACCCAGTGTATGGGGCCAGAATCTAGGAAGACCTGCCATGGTAACCATATCAGGTCATGTGATGAAACTTGTCTGTATGTTCGCTAGTGTGTTGTTGTGTTGTCTTGATAGGATCACTTTTGTGGAGTCATCCTTTTGCTTATGCCCGTGTGAGTACCTAATTTCATGGTTGGCCTTGGGTTGCGATGACTTAGTTTTGTGGATGCTCCAGTGGAACCTTGTATTTGCTTCTTTTAAGTTTAGTTGGATCATTTCCTGTTTAGGTATCATTTATGTATTTATTGACCAATATGGTCGTATGTTTTATTGGTTATGTTCACCTTGATGGTAGGATTATAAGTGATGTAAACCTTATGTATTCTTCACTATTGATTTAGTATTATAGGGGTCTTTCAGTTGAGAAGACCCCAAGATGTAGCCACTAGGGGTGAACTCTGAGATCATTTTGGTGTTATGTGGTGTTTTTCCATTCTTATGTTACCTTTTAATTTGTCTTGTATGGATTCTTTATGTTAAAATGCATAATGGGGATTAGAAGAAATTAATCATAAATGCATGTATGTAGTCATTTTATTAAATGTAGTAATAGGGATCATAAAAGAATGTAGATATGATTAATGAAACATATTCAGTATCAATAGCTCAATTAAGTATGGAAAGTATTCATTAGTTTATGATGAAGTTAAAGTATGTTATGAAACTAGATGCATGGCATGTGTTTAATGTAAAATTGAACGTAATGAATGATTAAAATTTATTGCATGAACCTAATCATGTTATCCATAGTTTTAATTCGAAGGGATAAACCTCATCATGTCATCTAAAATTTAACATTAATGGATAAAATCATTAAGTTATCTATCTTTTAACTCTAATGAATGAACATCCACATGTTATCTATGTTTTAACTTTAATGGGTAAATTTCCTAATGTTAGCCTCATCTTCAACCATAATAGATGAATGCGTCTTATTGTCTATAATTTAAAATTTACTAAATAAATTATATCCTTGCTTAAAGTAATAACATGAAATTAAGTTAACCTACTTAATTGGATCAAATGTCAGGAGTTGAGTTAGACGTTAAATTAAGTAATCACATTGGGAAACTCCTTACATATTTTTTAGTCTTCTATTGTGTTATCTGAACTTTTGATAACTCATTGTATCATTAAGTTGTGTCTTATTTAAAGAAAAAAAAATTATTTGCATTGCATTCGTTTGTTTTAGCTTTATCTCTTCGGGGTTTCCTGGTGGGGCATTACAATATTAAATTAGATGCATGGCATATGTTTAATGTAAGATTGAATGTAATGAATAGTTAAAATTTATTGAATGAACTTAATCATGTTAACCATACCTTTAACTCTAATGGATGAACTTCATTAAGTTTTCTATATTTTAACTCTAATTAATGAACTTCCACATGTTATCTATGGATTAACTTTAATGGGTAAATTTCCTCATGTTAGCGTCATCTTCAACCATAATGGATGAACACGTCCTATTATCTATAATTCTTATTTACTGAACAAATTATATCCATGTTTTAAGTAATAACATGTAGTTAAGTTAACTTGCTTAGTTGGATCAAATGTCATGAGTTGAGTTAAATGTTAAATTAAGTAATCACGTTGGGAAACTCCTTAGGTATTGTTTAGTCTTCTGTTGTGTCATCTGAGCTTATGATAACTCATTGTATCATTATGTTATGTTTAATTTTTTTTTTAAAATTATGTGCACTCCATTTGTGTGTTTTAGCTTTATCCCTTTGGGGTTTCCTGGTGGGGCATTACATTTGGTATCAGAGCTAGGTTGCAAACACTGGGATCTTTGCTTTTATTGTGTCCTTTGTTGGTGTGAGATGTATAGACCTTGTGTTGTATGCTTGTCTTCCTTTTGTATGCACATGATTGAGGCATATGATCTTTAAGATCTTAAGTACTCGTGTCCTATTCTTTTGTGTATTATTTCGAGCAAACCTAATGGTGTGTAACATGTGTGTTCATACCTTGCTTTCACCTTCTTGATGTTGGTGCTTTTTGAGTGATTATATGTGCTTGGTTTACTTATTGATGCCTTGGTCTACAACTACTCTTATTCTGAAAGAGATTCGTATGCACCTTCCTTATTGATTGGTGTTCACTTTAGACTAATCCATTGGGTTAGTCAGCACTTATTTTGAGTCTAAAAGTATGAAAGTTGCTTGTTTTAAGATTATGATCTAGCTTAGTGTTGTCCACTTGAAGGATTTGTTTGGTAGATGTTTGATGCTTTTTATTTACTGAATTGAATGTTTATCATTCTTCCTCCTTTTTCTCTTTAGAAATTAAAATGGTTGCTATTTGTGTAATTATCTCTTATGTGTGTTTCCTTATTGGAAGAGAAAGTTAGTGACTTCTTGAACCCTTGTGTGAGCCTTATGATTCTTTTGTACTTATAGATAATAAGAGGGCTATGGATTTAAAAGATCATATTGGTTATTGGGAGAAAATTGTATGTTTTCATTAAGGAATTCTCCATGTGTAATGTAGAATTAACATAATTAAATTCTATCTTAAGTAATGTGCATTAATGTGTGAATAGTTGTTATGTGAAATTGCCTTGTTTGTAATAAGATGTATAAAAGGGAACATGTTATAGTGGCTAAGAGTGTATTAATGTGTTCCTTGAAAGATTGTTTTATGTGTTCATAATACTGATTCAATTGAGGACCTCTTTTAACAATGCTACATTGAACTTGCTTTTGGATATGTATGATTGCATGATTATGATTAGAAAGTACAAATGAAAAGCTTATTTGATGTGCATATAGTAATATGTATTATTTAGTTGATAAGTTCCTCGTTTACCTTCTTATTGTAACCTAGATTTTCAAAGAAAGGTTGCAGATTATGATAGGCTTTGTAGAGAACTAAAAATAATGAGTGTTCGCAAGAGATCTTGTATTATCAAAAAGATTGTCTGTCTTGATCTCTATTGTTTAGAAAACTAGAACATTCTATTACAACCATAATAAATGGAAATGTCATGTTAGAGCTGTTGGCATTCTTCTAAACAATAGCAAAATGAAAACAGTGCAATTAAAATGATAGGCTTATAGTGAGAAATTTTAGCATGTAGTGTGATCTTGTTGACCCTATGTCTACGTATGAAATAGTTTGGTTATCAAACTCTCTTCTTCCTCCTCTTTTCCTAGATTATTAGATTTTAGTAATGCTACTAAAGAGTGCATTGATTTAAATAGAGTGTTTATTAAACATGTGAAATTGTACTTTTTGTATTTTTGGCTTTTTATGAAAAGATGAAACTCTTGAGCTTCAAAATGAAATTTGCATAGTTAGTAATGTGGTTGTGAATGCTTAATGGATTTAGAAAAGATATTAGAATGATGTTATTTCCTTATGTAATTTTGAATGGTTAAGATGAATTTGAGTACTTGTATCTAGAATAAACTTTATTCAGTTATTCATGTGAAAAGCATAATTAAAACCTTCCTTGGGTAGATGATAGTGTACTGAAAAGTACTCCTCATAAATGTGACTAAACCAGTACTGGGGCTTTCTTTGTGTATTGTAAGAAACCTGTGTTTGCTTTATGTGCCCATGGGATAGTGAAGTAATCAACCATGGAGGATATGTTTACTTATGAGTATGGGAAACCATACTATTTATGTGATGTTGCTTAATTGTTACCCTATTGAGTACCAAACCTTGGGTTGTTGGTAATTCAATATGCTAAGGTGTAGTATTAGAAGTTAGCATTTCATTGAATAGTATGGATTGGCATACGAGTAATGTCGGCACGAATCGACTTTAGCTTCTCTATTTTGAGGAAAAATATAGTTAAATAATGAAACTGTATTAGATGTACTAAATACTTTCCCTTTTGATGAACCGATTGATAAGGTTTATGTGTGCTAGCCTATTCCTATCCTTTATTTGAGCATATTGATGACAATTTTTGAGTAGAATGATGGGTTTTTTAATTCGAGGATCTTTTGCCTTGTCTTCATGAAAGGTATGTTATTTTTCACATGAGCTGCTAATTGGCTAGCATTGGTAGACATGTGGGTGGACCTTAGCCATGTATAACTTTGGCTTACGGTGAGTATCCTAAGAGGTATGTTTCTATACAGGGTGTGACCTATGTGTGCCATTTTCTATGAGGTTAACTGCCATGCAAGATACGTCCATTTTGTGCCTTTCTGCTTGGAGTATAGCCATGCTATGCTGAGACATGATGCGGGATGTAGTAGACATTGCCATGTGGTCTACCGACTAGTATAGGGTAGAGCCATGCCACGTGATGATGTGATGCAGAGTGATGTCGAGGTGCATACTTCCATGCCATGCGGATGTGTGACTAGGCCACACCACATGATGATCTACTACAATAGCTAGACAATTGTTCCTTCCTTCCTTGTTGGTGGCTAGAGGCTAGTCACATAGTGATGTTATGTGCAATTGTGATATTATTGTTTATTTCTTTGGGGACCAGAAATTTATTTTATTTTGACTTTGAAGGTTTGTCCATGATCTTGTGCTCTTTTGCATACTTTATTTGGTGTTGCAAATTTTGGATTATTTTCTTGCCTTACTCTTGGAATTGATGATTTATTATCTTTATTCATCTGTACTTTGGTGGCTAATCTAGTTTATCCTTATTGTTTTCGTATGCTGGTTTTGTGTTGTAATGTGCATTCCTCTCCAAGAATGTAGGAGGCGGTCTTGGATGAGTGTATACAAGGAAGTAGACGTAGGGAACCTTGACGATGGGGGTATGTGAGGCTGTGATACAGCTAGGATCCACTACCTACCTATGAGTGGTGACTATCTCTTGGAGGCTAACCACCTTACGTAAGAAGGGATGTTCACTAAGGTCTTGTATGGAAGGTAGCACTGCTATGGTGCACCCTAGAACCATTGAGCCTTGAGAGAGATGTTGGATATTTATGATTATGTTATTGTTTTGTGATCAGGTATAGAGATGCTGATCATGCATGTTATCTTTGACCGAGCATTAGACATGCTCACATGTGGCCTTTTGAGTTGTGCATTCCTATTATGTGGATGGTTATTATGTGTAATATTGGAGCAAATTATGTTATCTTGTCACTATGTTATGGGACATAGTCATTGGAAAGGTTTTGATATGCCTAGCAAGTATGAGCAATTGTGTTCTGTATTTTGCTATTATTTCATGAAAGTTAACTTGGGTGTAAAATTTGAAATTGAAACTAGTTCTATGCGATTAAGTTTTATGAAAGGATGGATTGGTAAAAGAAATTGATCATGATGGCATTTTTCTTGTCATACTTGGTTGATGAGTGTGGTAATTGTTGTCTATATTTTTTAATGCTTTAATTTGGTGTAATGAAAGGTTGAAAATTTTAAGTTCTCTGCTATGATTAAAGATAGTTCTTAGAATATTTTAGGAAATGTATGGATTTAGATGTATCTTGCCAATGGATAATGACATTCATAAAGGATTTAGCAATAATATTTTATAATATTTATGGAAAGATTCCTATGTGCAATTTGATATTTGTTGAATGAGTTTCAGGGGTAATGCGTGCAATATGTTATTCGGCTAGCCTTATGACTTGCAAGAGTAAGTCAGAATCTATGAGGGGGGAATGTAGTACCCCTGCCCTAATCAGATTCTAATCTTGGTTTGGTTAGTTATCATGTAATCATGTTATAGTCAGATGTTTTAATTAATGTGCGTACCTGTTAATGTGGTTGTCACATCAATTCGTATGTAAGTTTGTTATTCTCTCGAATTGTGTTATTAATCTTGAGCTAACACTCTTATTAAATATATATATATACATATATGCATGTGTGATTCATGGTTGTAGGAGATTGCAGGTATAGTACCACATGGGTGTGAGGTTTGACTCCATCTGGGTTCACAGATTTGAGTGCTCCTCATTAACCCTTAGAAATTGGATTAGGTGGTCGGGAGACCCTCATTTGACCCTCGTCGTGCTCAAGTGAGCATCATTAGTCATCTATCAGTATTCCTTTGGTTGGGTATGCAGGTCATTTGTTTGGTTGGCCTTCTTGGATTGTGTGTTTTGTGTGTGTGGTTAAATTGAGTAATTAATCCGTTTTATTTTATTTAATTAAGTTGTGTTTATGCATTAAAAATTAAGGGACTAAATTAAATAGGTTCCCTTTATGCAATTAATCATTATTTAGAATTGCTCGATTCAAATTGGTAGCTAGTTTAAATTAAATGGTAAATTTTAATGGATTAATTTACTTAGTTTTTTTTTTTATCGATAAAACGCTGAGGCCAAAGAATTTTATTAATTTAAAAAATAGTTAGATTTACATTTACCCTCCATTTAGTGTGGGCACTAGTAGGAAGGAATGGAGGGAAGAAAACCTCCGGTCTAGCCCGGATCCCTCAAGGATCAGAAAAAATAAGATTTGAGTTACAAAATGGAGATAAAAGATCACAAAGGGATCTTGTCTAAAATAATGAAGATTGTATGTAGAAATCCTCTATGTAAAGTTGAGCTATAGATTGCTCATCTCTAGGGGTGATCCTACTACTTGTGGGTGACAATTCTTGCTATTCCTAGAACACGGGGTTAAGCATGCTCTGCTCCCTATGCTACACAAAATCTTGAAAAAATCTCTCACTAGAATGTTAGGAAAAGGAAAACTGAACAAAGGTCAGTTTAAACAATATATCATACCTGCCTGGGTGATCACCCTGTTAGGATACATAGCTCAAAATATTAGTCTCAAAAAGTCTCCAGAAACATAATGCAAGGAGTGATTACCCATCGAAGATCATAAACTCAATAAAAATTAACAAGGCAAATTCCATAAATTTTCCTATAAAGAGATCGTGGGGAGCTACCATCTTAAAGAATTTGATTCAAGAGCCTTCTACGCCCTAATTGAGTGTCATGGGAAGCTTTAAGTGAGATAAAATTTTATCAGGATGTCCCTCAATCTAATAATATAATGTTGGAGACTACTGGGAAGAAAGAGGAATATTTACATATGCATCTGAGTCTGATTTAACTTAAAACTGAGAGAACGGGCATGAAAATAGGAAACTATATATGAATATGGTTATATAGATGTATGTCTGAATACAATCCTAATATATAAAGGTATATGAAGATATATATATATATATATATATATATATATATATATATATATATATATATATATATATATATATATATATATATATATATATATATATATATATATATATATATATATATATATATATATATATATATAGCATCCATGGAAGGCCTAGAGAGCCTGAAGGTGGCTGGGGCCGATCATACATAGGGAAGAGGATGAACCAAAGCATAAACACAACTTAACAAAATTACGAAGCTAAGTTAAAGCATCCTAGAGACATTATAGCTTGAAAACTTCTTAAGAAAAAAACAACAGACATAACATCAAGAAAGATCAAAACTACTCATAAAAATCCCCGAATGCAGAGACCAAGTTGCTAACCTTCCAAAGGGATCTTTAGTCCTTCTAGCATAGAGAGTGCAATGGGCTATCATTCATAATAGATTCTGAATTAAATAGAGATCCTACCCTGCCCAAAAATGCGTAGATGAAAAAAGAGCCATCTAAGCTAGCCTAGTCCAAAAAAGCTAGAATAACAGAGAAGAAACATCATTGAAACAAAAATTTGAAAGATTGACAATTTTAAATATATAAGCATATATACATATATCTATATAAAATATGGATATATGGCTTTATGTCTATATATGTTCAAAATATAACAATCTTAAGAAGCGGTAGCAAGGATATACCACTTGAAGATCACCAAGAAAGTATTAGCAGAGCATAAACATATATATGAGACATATCTATCAGAGTTTTATAAACTAAGTAAAATTGTCCATATGAAAAGTTATGTTACTGCTAACAACAAAAAAAAGTTCTTTGATAACCCAATAGAAACCTCGAAACATGCCATCTGGAGGAGCTTCAACCTATCTTGCCTAGCCTAAGGGAAGGCTTGGAGCTAGAGCTTCCTAGCTTTGATGCTGAAGAGCCAACAGGGGGGCATGGGATAGGCACATTATCAACGATAACCCTGATATTCTCCACCTCCAAATAGTTAGTCAACCATTTATCATGAGGAGGTTTCTTAAAATGAGGAATCCAAGAGAGGAAAAGGATATTTTGGCTTCTAACCGAACGAAGAGTTTCAAAGGCCATAGGGTCGCCAATTTCTAGAATGGGAAAACGTGGAACTAAGTTATTCATTTTGATAAGGGTATCATAGTCCTGAGGTTTGGGAGTTGTGAGTTCCTCATCAATGTTAATCACCACCCTCTGTAATTCACTGAGTATATCTTTAATGAAGACCTTCTTCCATAGTTTAACCACCACATCCCTATCTTTCTCAAAGTGCATTACGAGGGCTAAAAACATAGCTGCAATGTCTAAATTTTCTATGGTACGGTCCTCATTCATAATGAATTCCTTCCCTAAATATTTCATTACCACTCCAAAGATCAGAGGGTTCTTTTGGATGAGAATGCCTTTCATTCTCTCATCCTTGATCTCACCTATGAAAGCCATCTGTCATTTCAACCCTAGAAGCCTGAGAGTGGTATCCATCGGAGATAAATTGAGAAATGACAAATAGGACCAGCTTGGTATTCTAAATATAACTCACCCTCTTAATGCATCATAATGAGAAACTACATGATGAGTTGATATGATGCAAGAGTGCAATCTTCGAGAATCAAGGTCATTATTGCCACTGCCTAAATCCATCAGGAAAAGGGTACCTCAACTGTCACATCAAAGAGGCAACATCACCTCGACTATGCTGGGAGCCGTCAGGATGAATTGATCGAGAAAGTGCGATGACGTGAGATGTCTGACCATTACGTCTCACCCATCTGCTGCGGCTCACCAAATATAGGGGACCAAAAAGGTAAAATAGAGATGAGGATAGCTAGGTAAGTTTTAGTCCTAAAAGAAGGCAATATCTACATAAATAATAATACCTATATATCCATGATCACATATATCTAGGAGTGAAATATGCGAGCACATTTATATACCTATGCTCATTAATGTATGGTATTGCCTCCTTCTAGTCTTAAAGCTTATCCTAGCGGAGCAGCAAGACTAAAAAAGCTAAATTTAGGAGTGATCAAATATGAGGAGGAAATACTTAAACATTTGAATTTGAGATGGATAAATTTGAATAAGAGAATAAATATGGCTATATATATATATGTATATATATATATATACATATATATATACATATATATATATATATGTATATATATATATATATGTATATATATATGTATATATGTATATACATATATATATATATATGTATATATATATATATATGTATGTATATATATATATATATATATGTCTGTATGTATGTATATATGTATATACATAAATAAATATAACTAAATATCTAGTTATAAATCTAAAACCTATGAAGATATATATGGAGATGAATTTACTTAGTTATGTTTTTGGAAAGGAAAGATTTTAAATATAGAAACATTAATTTCAATTATTTGGGAAAATCAATTTTAATTAGAAAAAAGCAAGTTTAATATATTGATTTGTTGAAAAGAATGATTTTTGAATTTTATTTAAAAGAAAGTATTTTAAATTCAGAAAATAAGAATTAATTTAATTTCTTTGCCCTTTTAAAAAAATAAAATAAAATAGAGTTAAAACTATTGCCTTAATTACTTTTAGAAAAGTTAATTAAATGTCATGAGAAAAGAAAAATAAAAGAAATGATTTTTACAAATAACTTTCCCATTTACTTTTTGGAAATTAGAAAAATAATTTCTTTTATTATTAAATATTATGATTTATTAGAAAGCATTTTTCAACCTAAAAGTTTAGGTTGAATATTTTTCAAGATTATGCTTGTGAGTTCACGGGAAAGGGGAATGGACATTTTTGGAGAAATTTTGGAGGCCAGATTTGAAACCAGAATTGGAGCTTGGAGGTTTGATTTGAAATTTTGTTTTAAAAAAAATACTTCTCTGTATGTTGATTTTTTTTTGAAAGATCTCTGTTTGGAGAGTTTTTGAAGTTGTTTAAATTTGAGAAAGGCTTTCTTGGTTTGGGAAAGGGTTTTGTTTTCCTATTGTATGAATTTGCAAATTTGTGATGAAAGGAAAAGTCATGCTGGTAAATTTTTTGGGAATTTCTTCTTTCTATGTATTTTTGTGTTCTTCCTATGTATGGAAAAAATTAGAGATTTTTGGTTTAATAAATTTCCCGTAAGGCTTTGTGAAAGAAAGATTTAGGAAACTTTATGTTTTTTTCAAAGTTTTTCTCAAATCTTTGTCCTGTCATAGACATTTTTTTTGGTTCCTGGTATAAATTCTTTTTTCAGAAAATAATTTTATGGATGGCTGTAGTTTTTTAAACATTTTTATTTAAAAAAAATAAATTTGTTTGTGATTTTATTAAACTCTGTTTTCTCAGAGTGTTGGGAAAAGAAATTTTTTTTTATAATCTGTGGGAAAAGAGATTTTTAGAATCTCTGATTAAAACAAAAAAAAAAAAGATATGTTTGTTGGGTCTATGAATGCCTAGAGATTGGGTATTGTATTTATTAGTTTTAATAAATTTTTAAAAAATTAAGTGTTAATTGATAAAAGTCTATCAACTCAAAAATTTTGAGTTTGCTGTGAACACTCAAAAATTTTTAGTATTCTCATGTCCCTAAAAATGCATTTTAAAAAAAAATAAAAATTATTTAATGCTCAAAAAAATAATAATAAAAAAAATGTAAATAAAGTTTGTTTATATATATGTGTGTGTGTGTGTGTGTGGTTTTAACTAATATTTAATTTAATGAATATTAATTCATCAATGTGGTTTTAATTAATATTTAGTTTAATGAATATTAATTAATAAATGTTGTTATTAATATTGTTCATATTCTTTCATTAGTGGACATGTATTTATATTTATTTAAATTACTAGATTACATAATATACTATTTGGGAACTTGGAAATTATATAATATATTATGTTAATTGGGGAATTTCAAAATGAAAAAATGGAAAACAATTAGATAATTATTAATTAATGTATATAGTTAAATATATGTTAATTAATATTTAAATTGGTTCCATGTATAATCAACAAAATTTTATTGAAATGGAAAAATGAATACCCTTGTAGTTTTTTTTTTATAATATACTTCCATATTTGGAAAGTATATATATATATATATATTTGCCTTGCGAAGATGAGATTAGTTCAGTTATTCTTTTTTTTAAATTCTTTTGGGAATGATAGGTTATTTGAAAAATAAACATCATATGATAAGTGATTAATCTGAATAATTATTTTATATCATTGGGTGTTCTGAGTATAGAATATTTATGTTAATTTTTTTGGATAAGAACTCAAGATGAAGTGATTATATTAGTTTCAGATGAAAAATGAACTTAGTTAGTAAGAGAACTATGACCAACCTATACCCAGATGAGGCAAATTACTGCAGTCAACTTAGATTCGTTAGAAAATTGGATCGATTTTAATGTTTAACCAATGTGGAAAAGATTGTCCTTCCCAATCTCTTCCTATGCATGTAATTTTTTGTAGTCACCTTTGCTTATGAAATGGCAAGTCTTTGTTTGTAATTTTGGTTATTATTGGTTGTCGATTTGGGTACCGATTTATGTCCTTGATTCTGAATCTTTATTGTTTTCATGTGATAATTTGCATTGAATCATGTCCTTTGTGCGTGTGTTAAATATTGGTTTGTGGTAGACCATAGTTGGTTAGGTCTCTAGTTGGAGCACCATCGTTCAGTGCACCTCGTATGAAGTCTAGTTTGACCAAGTGCGTAATCCTACCCTATTGAACTCCATTTGCTTGACC
Organism: Cryptomeria japonica; assembly: GCF_030272615.1. Taxonomy (NCBI): domain Eukaryota; kingdom Viridiplantae; phylum Streptophyta; class Pinopsida; order Cupressales; family Cupressaceae; genus Cryptomeria; species Cryptomeria japonica. The sequence continues at coordinate 227,574,911 of NC_081413.1, forward strand.
TTCTATATTCCTAGGTTTTAAGAGTTCATTTGAATATGTTCGCCAGTATGTTGTTGTGTTGCCTTTGATCGGAGCTTGGTTGTGGTGTCGTCTTGATGTTTATTGCCCTCCTGAGAACCTGATTTCCATGTTAGACCATGGGATGCTTATTATGGGTTGTGAAGATTTAATTTCGTAGATGCTCTAGTTGATTTGTTATTATTGTTTATTTTTAATTATATTCAATTGGATCCTTTCCTATTCAGGGATCATTTATGTAATTATTGGACCAATGTGGTCATATGTATTATTGGTTATCTTCGCCTTGATGGCAGGATTGTAATGATGTGAACCTTATGTATTCTTCTCTATTATTTAATTATTTGAGGGTTCTTTTAGTTGAGCAGACCTGGAGATGTAGCCCACTAAGGGTGAACTCTCAGATCATTTTGATGTTATGTGGTGTTTTTACATTTTGATGTTTTCTTTTAATTCGACATGTATGGATGTTTTCTATTAAATTGTATAGTGGGGATTAGATGAAGATAATCATAAATGCATGTATGTAGTCATTTTATTTAATGTAGTAATTAGGATCATAAGAGAATGTAGATTTGATCAATGGAATATATTTAGTTATTGATAGTTCAATTAAGTAGGCATGGGAAGTATTGATTAGTTTATTATGAAGCTAAAGTATAATATGAAATTAGATGCATGACATATGTTTAATGTAAGATTGAACGTAATGAATGGTTAAAATTTATTGGATGAACTTAATCATGTTAACCATAGCTTTTACTTTGATGGATGAACTTCATAAAGTTTTCTATATTTTAACTCTAATGAATGAACATCCACATGTTATCTATGGTTTAACTTTAATGGGTAAATTTCCTCATGTTAGCCTCATCTTCAACCATAATGGATGAACATGTCCTATTATCTATATTTGTAATTTACTGAACAAATTACATCCATGTTTTAAGTAATAACATGTAGTTAAGTTAACCTGCTTAATTGGATCAAATGTCATTAGTTGAGTTAGTCTTTCTCTATGTCATCTGAGCTTATGATAACTCATTGTATCACTATGTTATGTTTAATTTTTTAAAAAAAATTATGTGCACTTCATTCGTGTGTTTTAGCTTTATCCCTTTGGGGTTTCCTAGCGGTGCATTACATGAGTTGGCGGTGTGGGATTGATTCCTAATAGGTGGTTTGTTGGTGGTGGTTGTATCTTTTTGATATGGAGTTCATGGTTTACTTGATATTGTTGACATTCTAGTTGATGTATGTAGACTTGGATGTTCTTCATTTAGAAGATGGTTTATCATGATGCTATGGAGAGCTCGATATCACAGTTTAGTGGGAGCTTGTAGTAGTGATGTGTATTCACCATGTTCGTTGGTTGATGATATTCTTTGTGTGCAGATGTTTTGAGGATTCCTTATATCCTATTGCTGCAAAAGGGTTCTCCTGCATTTC